>NC_090923.1:1026314164-1026624067 GCF_040938575.1 Ambystoma mexicanum | reverse complement strand
GGGCCCTATCAATCATCGCCTTGAATCCTTCCTCTTCTGCAAACATTAGGGTTAGAATTTACATCGCTGTTCTTTCAACATCCTTAGCGGTTTCCCTATCTTTCATCTAACCTTGACCCTATATCGGTGCACATTCCTCTTATTTCCTCCAGGATAGCCTTAATGTCACCCTTGGTCGCTCCCAGGTCTTCCGGGGGGAGATGTAGGGTAACAACCACTAACACCTTAGGGCGTGTTGTTTCTTCCTCCATCTCGCTTGCTTCCAGTCTCTTGAATTGCTGGAGTGGTCCTTTCCAACTAATCAGGAGTAAAATTCAAGGGTAGTCGTGGAGTTACACACCTGTCTTCTCACCCACTTTTTATACCTCAGGCAGGCCGCTGGCCTGGGGGACTGGCTTCACCCTCGCACTGCTCACCAGCAACCCTCATTTATGGGAATGGAATAAAAATCATGCAGCCTCTATTGGTCTTAATCATTTTTGATCTTCATCTAGTGTATCAGTGGTGCGAACACACCCACACCAGGTCATCTAAGACACTACTAGCAGTCAGTGTAAGTATGTATAACATACATTTGCAACCCAGATGTCTGCTTTCATGCAAGGACTTCCAAAACTCCACTGTCTCCTGTTTGGGACTCCTGCATCTTATTTTAACTGCACTGCATTATCTATGATAAAGTACCAATCCCATCATTGTACTCCATCCCCTTCCCTTTATACAGCAACATGGTTTATGGGGAACTTCCATATTCCCAAACTGCTCACGTACAAATGTTAGTGGGCCACTCCCAATGACCAGGATTTACAACAGAACCGGCGGGACACCGCTCTTCGTCCGAGCCTTCCTGCGATCGTCATTGCTTGAACTGGGCACACCTGGGTGATTGCCTTATCTACTGGTAGGGCCCCTATTCAGGCAAAGGGGCTGGGCTGATGGGACAGAGCCATTATTACCTAGGTAAATTGCTGGGGAGCAGAGCTCTGTCAGCTATGGCTGCCATCTTGTCCGCACGCCCTGTTGGCCCTCCACTGACTCATTTTTCTGGCAACCTCTCCCACTTCAACTTGTAAACCGTCTCCATTGAGCTTTGAGTCTCCCTACACTGAGCCATCTGCCTCACACTTAAAAGGAGCAGTGCAGTTCTCAGTTATTCAGCATCAGCTTGTTTTAGGGAAGTCGTATTGGGCTCCCTTTACAGTGATGCACCCCTTCCCCAATACTCATATTATGCCTCACCAGTCTTTAGACAAAACCAGAGACCACTCCTCTTCAATGTTCCTGGACGACTCCTGCATCCAAAAAGAAACCCTTACCATTTAATATAACTCTTTAACATCTCTCAACCAATTTCCCCTTGTTGGAAGACGCTCCTGTTTCTACTCTGCAGCTCAACAGACTTTGGCAGCAATCAACATATGGTGAAGCATATGTGGGAGGTTGTGATGCCCCCCCAAATTTAAATTGGAGACCAAATAAAATCAGCAAAGGGTTCAAAGCCTCTCTATCCACGTGTAACACCTGATCTATAAAATAATCTCCTACCAGTACGTTCATAACGTTGTAAATTCCCAACACGTGTGGCAATATATGCCCTCTCCGCCACTGTTCCTGTAGCATTGCGAACAAACACTCCTGAACATTCTCTGCAATCTACTTGGAGGCAAATGCCATTGGTGCAGGAGCTTAAAACTATGAAATTTATCGTGATTGGAGAGGGATTCCTTGGCAATCGTCCCACCTAACACAAACACTCAGTAAAGGAGATCCAAAATCTTCCTCCCATCTTCCTTTGGTGGTATATATCTCTGGTCCCTCCCTTGCAAAAAGACCTTAAATATTCTAGAGATTAACCCCTTTGTGCCGATTTTCTGGTCCAGCAGAAGCTCAAAGGGAGTCAACTTAAGGGACACTGATGTCTACCTTTTCCTACCTGTATGGACACCCTTCAAGTGGAGGAATGAGAACACTGATAACTTCCTGATACCTAGACTATTTTCCAGACCTTGAATGTCAATAAAACTGCCCTGTGCCTGGAGTTGCTCAGCTCACTCTAGAACAACTTCAAACCAACCCTGAATCACTGCTGGGTCACTTTTCTCGGAAATAAAGAGCAGGGCCCAAACACAACTAAAAGGGAAGGGCCAAGTTGTAAACACCCCACTAGATCCTCGGTCTCTCCACACCTGCCAGAACGGACCCAACACTGTATGCTCCTTGGCCACATCTGGCATAACCCTTTGCAGTGCCCACAGGCATTCTACTGGGCGCAATATATAATTTTTGATGACCCATTGTTTCCTGCAAGTTTTCCTAAGATAGTCGACGAGCACCCATATCTGCGCAGCTCTAAAATAATCCTCAATATCTGGATGCCGCGCTTGCCCCTACCTTTAGGCAACACCATCACTTTGAATAGGATTCTGGCATTTCTGTCACCACTATCTCCTCATGGCACTTTTTTCTTAACTCCTCTCTTTAAAATCTGTGGAGCTCCCAGCAACACAGTAACGAGAAACAGGAGTTTGGGCAAAATATTCATTTTCAACGATGCCAACCTCCCCATCCATGTGAACCCTTTTAGTTCCACCATCCCTTGTCTCTTAATCTGTTCCATAGAGGCAGATAATTCAACTGAAAGGTCTATGGGGAGCAATACTCATAAATAATATTTGATCTTATCCCAGCATATTTGGAAAGGGGATGATTCCAAGATCTCGCCCTCAAATCTTCCTAGGACCCAAGGATATTTTTTTTAATTTATTTTATATCCTGACAACTTTCCATACTCTTTTAGATCCGTCATATGAGCCAGTATTCAGCACCCTGGGTGAGGCAAATAAAACAGTACATCATGTGCAGACAATCTCATCTTGTATTCTCTATTGTCAACCTTGAATCTGAGGATTCAGCCATCTTTCGACCGCATGAGGTTTTATGGCCAAAGAAAACAGACACTCCTGGCATGCTCCTCAAGGTAAAAGAATGAGATGACTGGTTGTTCCCTCAGTCTAACCCCTGGTGCTGGATACACCTTACATCCACATTACCCAGCTTTGACCAAAATGAATGTCAAAAGCAAAAAGTCCCAAGAGACTCTATCAAATGCCTTCTGAGCATCGAGAGCAGAACTGAGTCTTGCTGGGAGTGATTCCACATATGCAGAAGAGCCATAATCTTACATATATTTTCTGCGCCTTGCTAGTTTCTTACAAACCCCACCTGATCTGGTTGAACCAAGTCAGACAGGAATGGATCTAGTCTATTAGCCAACAAATGAGTCGAAATCTTAACCTCCATGTTAACCTCGAAGGTAAGCAGAGAAAGGAGTCTATAGGAGGGCCGTACCTCAGGTCTTTCCCTCTGGAGTTATTGAAATCAACATTTTCATAGAAGGAGGGCTTGGGTTGTTTTGAAATTGTGTTAACGTTCTGCAATTTCTGGGCCAGCACCTCCCAGAATCTCTTATAATGCTACTGTGAAACCATGTGGTTCCGGTGCTTTCCCTGACTTCATCCCATAACTGCTTGCACCATTTTGTTTACTCTAATCATCGCTTCCAATATTGCTACAACCGCCTTCTTCAATTTGAGCAATCCTAGAGTCATAAAATACTCCATCATATGTTGGGGGACCCCAACTTTTCCTGCTCCTATTGGGCATTATAGACTGCAGTAAAACACCTCTGCTATTTCCCCTAAACCTGCACACATTTTCTCACGATCCCTGATCATTTTATGGACCAGTCAGCAGCCTTCTGTTTTCTCAGTCTCCTTGCTAACGTCCTGCCTTATATTCTTTTTACAATATTGTTTGTTAAAAAAAGCGTTGTTTTTAAATCTCCTCTTTTAGAACACCCAGTGCCTGCTTTTGATCCTTCCCCTTAGGTCCTCTGGTTCCACTGTTGATCCCACGTGAGCCAAATGTTGTTAAGATTTTTATCTCTAAGGCAATCCTTTTCAAGTCTGGAAAGTTTTGCTCATTATGTGTGATTCCCCACGTAGTTTTAGCGCATACACTATTTCCAATGAGACTTAATTTTCCTGGTTAATAGCACAAAAGTCCTTTATTTCCTCTACCAGACGCTCCCTAACTTGTGGGTTGCATAACAGATCATTACATCACCATCTCCTCTTACCTTTCATTGAAACCGGCAAATCAAGTATTAATCTAGCCATCTCGTGGTCTGTCCATGCCACTGGTAAAATATGGGCCACATAGATCATCTCCCGCTGCTGTTCATGGTCTATAAACATGTAGGGGGTCATTCCGAGTACGGCGGTAGGGGGTTAACGCCACCGGTAAGGATGCCGGTGCCGTTAACCCCCTACCGTCGCATTCCGAGGTCCCTTAGCTGGTCCGGGTCCCACTAAGGGATCAGGGAGCTAATAACGGGCCCACTATTTGCGGGTCTGTTATTAGCTCCTTCCCCATTGCCATTGAGCCCTATGGGGGCTCGAATGGGAATGGGGAATGGCATTCAGAATGGGGACATACCGGGTCCGCCTAGGTCGGAATGTCCCTGTAAGTCACCATTCTGACACCACGGACCCGGGTTTGGAGGCAGCCATGGTGCTGTTAGCACCATGGCTGCCTCCAAACTCGTAATGACCCCCGTAGTCTCTGCTTGGATAAATATTGAGTGTAGAGTAGAATGTAAACTCTTTTGCCCTTGGATGCTTTTCACTCCAAGTGTCTATCAAACATCTCCTCATTCAACATCTCTCTAAATTTGTATGCCTCCATCCCCCCTAAGTCTCTCAGTTGTTCCCATTGATTGCCTATCAATGTTTGGGCCAGCCACCAGATTAAAACAACCTCCCAAATGTAGGAAGTCTTTCATGAAGCCATTCACCTTCCCGAAGACCTCCCTAAAAAATTCCTCTTGCCGTTGATTAGTAGAATATATAGAGATAAACATGGCATGTTTAACCTCAATCCTCCCCATTACCAACAGTAAACTACCTACCATAATTCTATTCACTTTTTGATTTTGTTTCTTCCACTCATACCCTCTTCTGGAGTATAATTCCAACCCCCAAGTTCTTATTCTCCTTAGGGGCCCAATATGAAGGACCAATACCCCTTCCCATTACATTCCGTTCTTCCCCTCTACTGCAATGGAACTCTTGCACAAAAAGGATATCAACTCTTCTTTCTAATTTTGTGGGCTACAAGAGATCTTTTATAAGGCTAGTTGAGTCCCTTAACATTCTGGAGAACAACAGTCCACTCTCCCTTACCCACGTCAGCCATAACCCCTTCTGAGGATCTGCGTTACCCTATTTGCTTTCTCAAACCTCTCTGCTGCCTCTTTGAGCCAAAGTGTCTTTGTCATCATTGACTTGCCTACCCTGAACAGAGGTTTTACTGACCATCATAATCTCCCTTCTCCACATACCCCCCTCACCAATATGAACCCTTGTTAACACCCTCTGGGCCTATGTACCTCTGGATGTCCATAAGGTGTGTTCCTACTCTGAGACCTTCCCTTCATCCACATAGCTGCTGCTCCTGAAATGCCATGTAGCACCCTCAAACCCCTCATCCTTTACTTCAACGTCTATATAGAAGTCAGTCCTATGTCCCTTAGCACATCGTCATTCACCTTCTCCTACCGCTTGGACAATACCACAACCTACACTGCCCCATTCATAGACCTCAAACAATTGCCCTCTGCCACTCCTCTACCCCCACTTTTGGGTTCTTCTCCTGACACCTTCCAATTCAGGACAGCCCCAACACTGCCCGCTGTCTCTCTATTTCCTCCATTCTTCCTCATTCCTGCTGGCGTTCCCAAACATTGAAATTAAAAGTTCCCTGGGGCTTCATTCTTCCTATCTGTAAACTCTGCTCACTTTCCTGCCTGGAAGTGGGACAGTTCAGTTTCTATGTACTTTTCTGGCACCTATATTTTCCACGTCATCTGTTTTCCACTCCAATTCCTTGTTCCGTGCATCTAAGGTCTGCAGACAGGTTTCCTATTTTAACTCCATAATGTTTGCAGTGAAATGGTTACTCTCCACTGCCTGAAGCCGGTCCTCCAACTTCTCTATTTTTCTTCTCAATTCTGCCACTGTGACTTTAATCTAAGATCCTTATAGCTCTAATCTATGCCAGTATGTCACCAACATCTATTTTTGTGACCCCTTTGCCATGTGATAACCCCGGTAGAATCGTGTGAACTGCTGCCACCTCCATCTTTCCTTCTCTGCTCAATTGCTTAAGTTGAAACCTCTACTTGGAGATGGAGCTTTTCCACTCTGAGCCTCTGCACAACATGTCTTCTGGACTGCAGGGCAGGGGTAATGGTTTACTTCTGGAGCTAGCATGTTGGGATGCAGCACTCAACCATCAGTGGGCTGGCAACGCCTCACCTGTACGATTGTACTGCTGACCCAGCCACCACTGTGGTCCATGGGGCACTACTCTGAAGTTGAAGAATTACATTAATGGAGGCCGATTGGCTTGGAACACTCACTCTAGGTTGCCATTTTCTCTGAGCCCCCCCTAGTGTTCTCCCATGCTAATATTTTGAAAAACAATTTAGCATTGTGAAGGAGTGCTATTGGGTAACATAATGCGCCTTCAAGTGGGTCCTTCTCTGATTTAAACAATAGTGATATTAACCTTTGCCATAGAGTTTTTGACCTGTCATGGCTGTGGGATCAACAGATGATTCAAAGGTAATGTCTTTGGTTCAAGGGCTTTTTATTATAACAAACTGAAAATTAAGATATTCGGTTTAACTGAGGTCACTTGGTAAAACAAACAAAATATTAGCAAGTCGACTTTCTCTAAAGGACTGTGGTCCTTCATCATTCCTTTTCTCCCTAAAACTCTACCTTTCTGTCAGATAAAGTCACTCAGTCTATCCTGGTTATTGCTTGCTTGGCTTTCATAGAAGTTGTCAGGATTTTGTACTTTCTTTTTAATACATAACTGGCATCACCACTGTGCATAGTCTAAATGTGGTACAGGGTCAGACACTTGACGGTCTTTTGTATGTTTATGTTGAGTCCTAGGGTTGGCAGGCTCTTCATAGGCTGGTAGGGAATTCCTCTGCCAGGTTTGGATTGTCTCTAGGAGCTCAGGTCTCCACTTGCTCCCTCTCTGGCTGGCTCTCCTTTGCAACCTTCTCCTCTTGATCACTTCCCCTGCCTCCTATCCGGCCTTAGCCTCCTCTCTCCTATCCTAATTGTGACTCCTCCTTTGTTTCACCATGTTCTAATCTGCCCCTCTTTCCTCGGTTTGTCTTCTCCTCCTTCCTACAGTTCCAGTGTGCTTAGTCTCTCCATCTCCTCTATCTCTCTGGACCTCTTCTGTATTACTCCCTTAGACATCCTCCACCTATACTCTTCTCTTATCTGTGTACTCCCCTACTCCATTCTGCTTCTCTTCACATCCACCTTTAGTTCCTCCTACCTGCATTGCTCTCCCCAGAGCTATTTGCCTGATCAATTTCACCTGTGCCAGGGCGGTAATTGAGTGCTTTGATGGAGTGCTGACTATGGGACGACAATCTTTCCTAGCTGTTGTCATTGTGCAGTGCAGGCCCATGTTCAGGTATGTGATAATATGTGCTGTCTACCATTTGGATTCTCACATCTTTGTTGCTGTGGGAGCTCTTCAAATTCTGTGGATCCACTTTGCATGTGGTCGATAATCTCTTACCTTGAGCTAGCTCCCGTGGGGACAGGTCGTCTGGTTTGCACAGGCTTGCAACACCAACCACAGTTGCCAAATATTTCCTATGAACCCTTTTCCACAAAAGTGTCCTGACCTCTGCAGACACCTGCTATAGTGTATCGGCAGCTCACTGTGGACATCGAATTACATCTTTTCTGTTTATACAACATACCTTTCTATTCTGCGCCAGTGTAGAAGATTGAAAGTGACAAGCGGATCACTTCAAAAATCAAGGGTTAATACACCAAAAGGAAATAGAAGTAAAGTCAAAGGAAGCTCCTAAAATAAATGATTGAATTGTGGCAAAGTTAAATCTACAATATTGAAAATAGCAATTGAATCTCTCCTGATGATGATCCTTTGTGGAAGTATCAAAGGTGAAACGCGTGTAAATATAAAAATTGAAAAATGGAAACTCGCAAGTGGAAATGTATTTTATTTGGAAAATACCTTTTCTATTCCGCATTACCATCATATTCTTTGAGTGGTAAAAGTGGCATTTCTCCCAGGTAAACTACCAAGCACTCTGACCAACATAAGAGAATCCATTCTTAGTGTGAGCAGTAAACCTTTCATGATCTGCAGATGGGGCCCAGCCAGCAAGGGACTCACTAAGGCTGCTTGGGGGCTTACTGGGGGTGAGTGATCCTCACTGCTGAACACGGGCCTGTATTGGATACTTAAACTTCATGTGGAACAAGATGTGGGAGTTGTATGCTTCTCGGACTAACTGTTTCTGATTTCCAGTCTTCTCTTTTCCCGGAGCCCCAACCTGCCATAGTCCGTCCCTTTGCAGGTTTTCTCTCTGGAAACCTTTCTCTTGGTTTATCGACTCTCTAGCCTGTTTTGATAGTTCCTGTGTGATTCAGTTCATGGAGGGGAATGCAGAAATAAGACCTATGATGGACTCGGAGCTTGCAAGTTCCTCCATGTACTGTCTCTGGATTCCAGCATCACAGAGCCGGTGCTGGCTCCCATAGTCACCCTAGTTCCATTTTCTAGCCCAAAGCCTACAACAGTATTCAGGAACTCATTAAATAATGCTGAGAGGTGCTTGATTAGTTTGGTTTTGAAGGTTGTATAACAAGTCTGTGATGACATCATGCCTCGGAGCTTTATTATTACGATAGCAGCATTAACCTCTTCTGGGGTGGAATCGGAACCTCTCCAAACTTCCTGTATTCTTCAGGTATTAATTATAAATCTAAATGCTTGAGCTATTTATGCACTTGAAGCAAATCAACCAATTCCTCAGTGTAGTTCCTCAGAGAAAAAGGACTAAAAGGCTTTTGAATGATCTCCCTCCCTGTTGTGGTAAGTCAGACATAGGTGACATACAAGAGGTCATATTTGCAACTGATATCTGGTTTTATTAAAGAAAATATCCTGTCCGTAACTCTACCACAATGGTTTCCCTAGTCTAAAAAATAAAATAAACTGTGCTTGCCAAGGTGTCTGACAATTTTTTTTAAAAACTGTCCTTAACGCATATCTACTCCAACCTGTAATCTGCCACTAACACTGAAAACCTCATAATGGTGGCTGGTTTCTGCAACCCAACCAACTGTTTCTCATGCCTCTCTCAGGCCACATGCCTACTTATATAGTTCCCAGTCTCTCTTTAGCCTTCTAAATCCTGGCCTACACCCAAATAGTTGTATTTCTTTCCTCAGGCCCTTGGCCTGCTTGTTCAGTTCACCCTTCAGGTTGGCCCAATGTCTCTGTATTTGTTCTCTTGGTTTAGCAGAACTGGCTTTATCAGCTTGTGTTTATTTCTAGCTTTGTATATAGTATTGTCTTTCAGCCCAGCTTGGACTACTTGGACTACTTGGTTTTCTGGCCCACCGTGACCCATTGGGTTTCTCACCCCTGCTTTGGTTATCTTGGATCTTAGCCCAGCTTGGACTATTTGTCTTCGTCACCTGTTTTGGACCCTTTGGTTTCTCACTCCTGATTGAGATATTGCCTGTCCTTTCAGCCCTCCCCCCGGGTTCCTGCTTCGTGCCACATACCTTGCAATTGGCACCATGCCTCTTTGGGACAGACTAGATTTCTGACTGCTCTCTGGTTCTTCCCATCACTTCGTGTGCATCAGTTCCTCCCGTCTGTGCCCACTAGGACTTTGGCATCTATTAAGGAAGGTGGCGGTTGACCATGTCTGGCACAGTCTCGTCTCTTGCCTCTTTGATGGAAGTTGAGGGGGTGCTTCTCTGAATCCCAAGGTTGCTTGCTGCAGCCACGTTCGATGGACTTCCTTCTTACTCTGCCCTCTACACTGACTGCATGACACTGCTCCTGGACTCTGCCTCTGAGGGGGACAATCCCTCCTCTGCGCTAGCATGCAGGTTAGCTTCTCTCACTTTCTGGCTTGTTCTTTAGCTTTGTGTCGATCCTCATGGACCTTTATCTTCCTCCCTGACTTGAGAGGGAATAGTCCATTGGTTCCTCCATTCAGCAAGGATGGCAACAAGACCTGGTCAGAAACCACACCAGCCATTTTCAAAGTGCCTTATTCAATTCCCATACAACCATCAAAAATTGGGGATTCTCTGTGTAATAGAGGTGGAGTACTAATCGGACCTGTGGATTCTGTCTTCCCTAAAAGGGTTGTCACCCCCAGTGGGATCCTGCTTGCCCTGTTTCCTTGGTAGTATTAAGCGTAGCAGGCTCACCTCGCTAGTCCCCAAGAGGGGGTCTTTCCCTTGGGAGAAGGGACGAATCCACTGTGCAAATCGTGCCCTCCTAAATCTACCCTCGACTCTCCTCTAACTATCGTTTGCTATTGTGACACTTGGTTATTTAGGGGGAGATGTGGGTCAAAGAAGATAATATAGAGAACCCATTACCTTATTTGTTGTGATCCCGCATTTCCCTTCCCACCAGCTTGAAGACCACGTCTTTCGTGGTTGTGGTGGTGTACAATGAGGAATCGCGCTACAATCCCCCCATGTTTGTTGGACGTATGGGAGATGAACAGGGCGATTGCATACAAGGCCCCTTTAAAGTGGAAGGCTTTGTTTCTGACCTGCATTTGTTTCTGCCTCTTTCTGCAAACAAGGACCAATGCAATCTTCCCTGCCATTCCATGGAGGGACTCAGTTACAGTGGAATGTCAAGTGAGAGAGAATTAATTGTCCATGAAGCAACACACTATTCAATGTTGTTCATGTACTCAAAATTGCTGATAATGGTACCACACTTTAAAAAGGCAATAATTTGTTTTCTCTATTTGAGTTTTGTCTGTATATTTGTGGCCACTAGACCAGCAGGTGGCCTATTGCCCAGCCAACTCTTTGTCAGTGGGCACTTATCATCTCTGTATCTCATGAGAAATATCCCCAACAGTTCTACAGATCTACTTTCCTTTTCTTTTTAAAGTGTGGTACCATTATCAGCAATTTTGAGTACATGAACAACATTGAATAGTGTGTTGATTTATAGACCATTAATTCAAAGTCATCAGCCCTGAGGTGACTATGGTGTATCTCTTTTTGCCCATAGGTGCCCTTCTAGACTGATCCAGTCCAATGGCACTAATGACAAGTTGGTAAAGTATAACCCCACTTGTCCTTTCTTGTTCCGTCAACTTGGCTAGTACTTATGACTTTACCAGTTGACTCACACTGAAGACTGTCCTGATGAAAGTGGCTCGATTCACACCCACACCACTGAAACTGGTCGACCGTGTTTGCTACACTCAAGAGGCACAAGTTTGGCCTACTTTGTAGTTTGAGCATATCTTTTACCCAACCCCACCCTCCGCCAATCAACCCCAGTTCAAGACGGAGAGCGGGGACTATAGTGTCGTCTTGTTGTTTGTAGTTAATAAACCTTTTTGTGTCTTTTAAATTCCCAGCCCCCCACGGTCAGCCAGACAGTCTGTAGGTCATTAAAATAGGAAATAACCTTCTAGATGTCTGCTGTTTCTGACCTTTGGTGCGCTGTTTTAATTCAATAACAGATCTTTTCTCTTCCAAATGCATACACATAGTGGAAGAGTGTGGTTAAGGACCAACAAGGCTGAAAGTATTACAACATATAGAAGTTGTTAGTTTATCTCTTATTCTATCTCTATTACGTTTTTGTATGAGGTAGAGATAGCTAGAAACTCGCTCTATCCTTCCTGTCCTTCGTCACAGCCTTGTCTTTCTTTTCTTAAGAATTGGCCTTACCACTGTGGTTTTTATATCTGGATCCTAACGGGTTATAACGTAACTACGAGACAGATGTGTCTTACCCGATTTTGTGTTAAAATGTGTTTAGAGTAAGGGAATTACCCAGGAAACCTAATTAATCGCCCCCCCCCCCCTCTCTCCCCTGTTTGGTCAAAACCTTCCGAAATCTAGCTCAGGTGAGATGTCCACCCCACTGGCCGTCTGCAGATTATCATAAAGGTCTTTCAACCTTGATTCCTCAGAAATGAAACCAAATTGAAGGCCAAAGGGTGCATCGTTGTCTGAGGGGGGTTCATTCTCCTCATATATGGAGGTAAGGACTTAAAATAGTCCTTCGTTGGTAAAGGCACATGCATTTTTTTAGGCATCAAGGGCTTGATGAATAGTGGATTCAAAGCTGAAGGAGCCGTCAAAACTTTCTTCAGTGGTGCAACAGGTTTTAATGGGGCGCTCAACGTTGATGGCGCAGCTGGCATTGATTGCATAGCTAGCGTCGATGCCTTCGGCGTCGAAGGTGACGCCGAAGGCTTGGTTGGCGTCGAAGGTCGCAGCCGGCATCAATGGTGTCCTCGACCTATGCTTATGTTTTCAGCACGACTGATCCTTTGATGATGCGTTGTCGCATCGAGACCTCGACGGCTCTCAGTGAGGATCAGGCCTTAGTCTCAGGCTCAAGGGTGTGCAGGATTTAGGTTGAGGCATTTCCTTCCTGGCTTTGGAAAGGCGCAGTAGGAGCATGACTTGCCGTGGGTTTCTGCTTTTCAAATATTTTTAGCATTTCTGCTCTAAAAGTTTACCATTCAGCCAGAGTGGATTTTTTTGTCAGGCAAGATACCCTCTCAGGGGAGGTGTCCGCCGATGAAGTCGAAGAAAGCGACCTATGGTGCCTCTTTTTGGACTTGACGACGAGTGGTGGGAGCCACTCATCGATCTCAACTTTTATACTTTCTTCCTTTGAGGAGAGTTGACTTTTTTGGTCAGGGTAGATGATTTGGGGTTTCGACCTACTGCCAATTTCCCCTTTCGCTCCTTCAGGGCCTTTCCGGTTATCGACTGGCACTTGGAGCAGGCTGAGGTCTTATGCGCCACCCTGCAACATCATATACATATACGTTGTAGATCTGTCAATGATATTTTCGATTCACAGTCTCATCACTTCTTTAAACTCTGGGGTAGTCGAAGAAGACATACTCGCATATGAGAGTAAAGAAACGGGCCATATTTCTCCAAGCGATAGCATTTGCGGAAAAACTGAACTGAAGCCAACGGGCGATGCGCATGCTATATATGCCTTCGATGACATCCTAAAGACGAGGCTCTCGAGGGACATTGAGTCGACTGCATCGACGCACAGTGCCCTCTGCCAAAACTTTTTTCCAAAGCAGCCAAAGCTGGATATCGAATATCAAAGATGAGGAATATGTGGGAGGACACAATCCATTCGAAGTAGACAAAATGGAAACCGAACTGTACACATCTTGCTCAGACAGCCAACACATGTTTCGACCTTTCAAAGGTCTTCCTCAGGGCTGTTGTAGGCAATGAGTAAGGATGCAACAGGGTCAAAACCTTTGAAGATCCTGAATTTGTGAAGATCCATTTCCTACATGTTTCCCTAAACCCATTTTCAGCTTCAAGGACCTGGCAACAAAACATTAGTCGTCCATGTGCAAAGCCATTTTGGCATATAATGATCGGATTATTGCAAACTCCATCTTGAATCTAGTAACTTTTCCAGCACGTTCATGTTATGCCTTATTTGGTCAAATGTGTGTTTGCATGTAATAAAAACAGAGATGGTATCGGACGTACCACGATCTCCCTCTGTTCAGGTGCCCAGGACATTTATTGTTGAGTACTGTTGGGCTATAAGAAGGGCACACCTCTGCATCTTTTTCATTGTTATTGGTATAACAGATATTGTTGAGTAATTCCTTAATGAGGGTTCAAACAGTAGGGGGTAAATATATTTTAAAGAAAAGGTGAGTATAGAGATAGCATCTATTAGAATGCTCTCCTTGGATTACCAGATGGCCGCCGGCATGTGAAGTCGCGTCCCAATGAGCTCTGTCCCCGCAGAAGCTCAAGTTGGTGCAGAAGATACACAAGATAGCCCGGAGTAGTACAAATTAATGTGGGAGGGGGGCAGGTGGCGAGTCCCGCACATGCTACTAACCATTGAAACGCTCAAGAGGCGATTCAGAAACTTTCTCTGTGGCGCGAGCAAATCACAGTGGATCCAGCTTCCTAGCGTGCTGGGGGGCGGCGTTCTGATCGTCTGTGCACTCAGGCCTGACGGACACGGGGACACCGGGGGACCCGTATCCGTTCCCGCACCTGGTCAGGAGGAGGAGCTTGACCCCCGGCTTGGAAGAGCTCAACAGGCAGGATAACGAGCTAAAGGCACGGACCTCCTCCCTCAAAATGCAACCTTGCACATCCTGGGGGAAGAAATAACGTAGGCAGCAGACACTTTTCCTTTTCTGTCGGAACGGACTCAGGCACAGGCCCTTTTTGCACAATCTCTTTCTTGGCGGTGCGATAATCGGGGATCTTTGGCCCTACATATACAAGGGGTGCAATGGGGGAGTCCAGGGCACATCAGAAGTACCCCCTGCCCTGCATATACACTAATAAACAATACGCATAAGAGGAGACGGGGCACCTTGACGGGAAAGAACAAGGTCAATTGGTACTAGTCGGCAGGAATACCTGGGGAAGGGCACCGCGTTAGACCCCCGCACCCCACTCGGGCCTCTGGGGAGCGGATCGCAAAACAGTGCACGCAGCGTAGTAGAGGACCTGAGACAGCCCAAGCCTTTCCAGAAACAGGGGAACTGAACAATAAGGGGCAGTAGAGACCCTCCAGTGCAGAAACAGCCAATGCCGGCAGCAAAGGGAAAATAATTGCGTGGAAACCACTGCAGCAACCCACACCCAAGGCAAATCAATTGCAGGAGTGCTGGTCAAAGTCAGAGGGGGCCCACTTCAGCCCGGATTCCACATTCAACACTGTAGGAGCACGCTCAGGTGCGCTAGATCAAGACATGGCAACTCCAAAGAAGATATGGAGCAATGTTTTCAAGAATTTCAGGAGAGGCTCTTGTAAGGAACTCATGGTGGCTGCAGTAAAGAGATACACCAAATGCAGGGTGGAAAGAGGCCTAATCTAAACCTAAATCTAAGATGGGAGCAAGCTTCGACCATCAAATGAAAATTAAGGCAGTCCTAGTGGTGTCATGTCAAAATAAAAGGTCTATAGTAAGAAAAACCTGTTGCCAGTCCTTTCTCTAAATCCAAAAATAAGTGTGGGAAAATGTTCTCAAGAAAGAAAGAAGTGTTCACAAACAATAAGTCAAGATGCAGTATTTGAGGTCTCCCTTCCCCACGTTTTCAGCACGGGACATGGTGGGATTTAGGAGCACAGCACACGCTCCAGCTTTCCCAGCACGAGCCAACCGTTCGGTACCAGCTATAAGGTTGTTCGATGGTTAAGTCTCTTTTAACAAAGGTCTCTTGCCTGATGTTTTCAACAAACAAACACAAAGTTCTGTTCCACATATACTTTGGGTGATGGCTTCACCCCTGGGTCCCCATTTCCAGATGCAAACCCCTCAGAAGTCGTATTCAACTAAACCGTTCCTTTCTCAATAAACTTTGTGTGATGATTTTCTACCCCTGCATCTCCCTCTTTTGGATTCGGACCCCTTTCAAAAGCCAGCCTCCCTCCTTCGGGTTCACTATGGCCGTTCTTACTTTCACAAGTCTTAATATCTTTTCAAACAATTCACTGTGGCCATCCCTCTGTCGGCTTCACTTCTGTCAACACACTGTTCATAGGGCCTTCAGGCTTTGCCCCTTTTTTTCTTTTTTTCAGCATCCCTCTGCCGGGTTCACTCCTGCCAACTTTTGTAACACACTATTCATTTGCTAATTTCACCAAACGGGATTCATTTCCATTCGCTTCACAATCATCTGTCGGTCAAAGGCTTTCGACTGTGCAGAGGATTTTGCAAAACCCCTGCATGACCACTTTGACCCCCTTTTCGCTTCTTCCTAGGCCTTTTGATTATCGTAGTTTCAACAATCTGGGCAAATCACCAGAGTTTCCTAAGACAACATCCACATGGTGCCATACTTCTCTGTTGCTGGTTTTCCCCCTCTTGCTTCAATAGCTCTTTATGCTTTCACAGTTCAATTAGTTGCTTGTTACTTTTCACTCCCCACAGTTGGGGTTTCTTATTGTCTCTCCTCTCGACAGAAAAGCTGTGATGAACCGCTTGGCATTCTTTCTCTCTGGAGTCAAGGTCGGTACTCCAGAGATCAGCGTCTCTCCCCGGCTTGGTTAACAGCGGAGGAGGGTCTCATGTACCGTTGACATCTGCTGCAAAACATGCTGGCTATTGTTTGTGGTCTTATAATTCCTTCTGCTGAGGTTTCAAAGGCCTTGATCTGCAAGGGCAAAGTCGCTTCTCTCCTTGTCACCCTCTCTGTATGCGCCGTCTCTCCTCCTCTTGAACTGCTGTGCTGTGTAAGCTCTCACGTCGCTTGATCTGCCTTGCTCATCCGGTGCTCTTTTGCTCTACCTTTTATCCCTGTGGGGGAAGGGAAAGCGCTGTCAGGTGTGTGTGATTCTGGTCAATTGTCCGACTTTGCCTGACCCTTGTATTGGGACATGTCGGGTAAACGGCTCTGATGTTAGTCCGTTGTCTTTTGTGTTGTGCAAAAGTGTTTGCGTGAGAAAATGGGGGGGCATGTTTTAGAATATCCTATGTGGTAGGATGAGATAAAGGTGTGAAAAGAAGGGGTATACTGCACCTCACCCGTCTGTGTCCCACTCCCCAAGGATCCCCCATCCAGGTGATCCTCCCTCACTAGTCCACCCCCAGGAACTGGATCCAATAGTGATGCCCGTCTCCTTGCCACCTGGATGACAGATCCCAGGGGACCAGCCAGTGAGACAGTCGGGCTTCTCACACTCTCCACCTCACTGCAAGTGCAATTCAACACATTTACTAGCAAATTCAAGTCAGAACTGGCAGCACTGAGGAAAGCTGTTTCCTCTCTTGAGGATAGGGCCGATACAAATAAAAAAGCACTTCAAGACCTGGCCCTAGACTCCACTAAATCAGATGAACTGCTGGAGCACTTGGCCAGGACAACACACAATATTGAATTACAGTGTGAAGATCTGGAGAACTGTCCGCGCCCAATATCTGCATCAGAAATCTTCACAAAACAGTGCGCAACACATATTTAAAAGTTGAAGTATCAATCATTTTTAGGGACCTTATGAATGAGGAAGGCGAGGTGGATATTCCGATCGACAGGATTCATAAAGTAGGCCCCTTAAGCAAAGACTCAGACGTACACCCTACAGAGACACCCTGGCCGCACTGGCAAGCTATCCACAAAAAGAGCTGATCCTGAGGACGCCTAGAAGGGCTGCAACAATCTCTTACAATGGCAGCGAAATTCAACTTTTCAAGGACTTGTTCCAACTGACACAACAGAAACGAAGGAACATGCGTGGGTGGCTGCAGCAACTGCAAGCCCAAAAGATACCATACAGGTGGACCATACCTTTCGGCCTCCTTTTTAGCTGGGAAAGTAAACCACATAGGGTGACAACAAAAGAGGTGGGCTTCTGGACTATGCAGATAGAACTGGACGATTGCCCTGGTCCAACCATGCCCTGCATCTCTGCACCCAAACCCCGTTCCTGGGAATGGGCAAAAGAACGAAATCACAGGAGAAGTAGGAGAGGCTCTTTAGGCCATACAGCCCACACGCTCCGCTAACCAAAGACACTCCTGCAAAAAAGATGAATCACGCGGATACTGGTAACTCATCACCGAGCTGTATATCCAATGTATAAGTTCGATTAGAGCTCGCCTTGGAATCCACCAAAAGTAATCGAAGGGGTTTTAGGATACCCCGCATGTGTTCCTGGTCTCAATGGTAGGCTACCTCCGAGGGCCAAGTATGAGGATAGATTAATAGATTAGCAAGAGTGGCCTACACCCAGGAGGGTGAGGGGGGGGGAGTTATGTTTTAGAAGGGAAGAGGTTGGGGGGAATGGGGCAGGGGAACAGGGGGTCATGTTAGTACAAGTGTGGGGGGTTGGGAGGTACATGAGGGACACTTTAAAGGTACTATTGAGTTTTCAATTCACCGGGATACCCCCAAGCATGCACACCATGTTACCAACAGATATTCCAGTGCTTGACACTTAATATACAGGGTTTAAATGCCCCAGTCAAAGGAAGGAAACTAGAATGTCTTCTATCCATACATCAACCCGACCTAGTCGCACTCCAGGAAACTCACATTAAAATACAAGACAGACACAGATTAGACAATACCCTAACATTGTGCAAGCCAATGCCAAGGGAAAAAGGCAGGGGTACACCTCGCATTTAAAGCTGGCACACAGGTAACACTTCAGAAGATGAACAGAGATAAAGAGTGTCGATATATTTTCCTTCTCCTTCAGCTATGCTGGCTTAGCCTCACAGTGGCTTCCATCTACGCACCGAACTCTGGCCAAGGTTTTTTTTTTAAAAATGGTCCTCTCTAAATTGGAACACTTTAGCGTAGGCAAAACAATACTGATGGGAGACTTAAACATTGCATGGGATCCCTCCCGGAACAGGAGCTCCAAACGTGAATATGCCCAACCATCGATGTTGCATACCCTTAACGCAAAATTTGAACAACTTACAATTATGGATGTCTGGAAATTCCTGCGGGGCGATGAAATCGCATACTCGTTACTCTCGTGTCCATAAATCCCTTTCTAGGATAGACTACTTCTGGGCCTTGCTCCTGATGGTAGGGAGAATATCACAGGTAGATACCCACAGGATAACTATTGCAGACCTTGCCCTGATGACCGTTGCTCCCAGATCACAACCTAAATTATGGAGTTGGAGATTTCCAAGCGCACTGCTAACGCACCAAGTCATCTGCGACAATTTAGAGCGCAAAATGGCAGAATACTTTACAATTAACACCAGTGCGGACACAAAGATGGATGTGACCCGGGATGCATTCAAAGCAACTCTTAAGGGGGGAGATTATTGCGGTAGAGGCACACAGGTGGAAACTTAGGAGAAAAATAGAATTAGATCTCGTAGCCGAAGTTGGAAACATATGGCAACAGATGGAGACGCACTTTAGTCCGGGGCTTCAACAGCGATATAGGAATGCAAAGGGCAAATTTGATATCTTCCATACAAAGCAAGCCGAAAGGAGCTTGATATGTTTAAAGGAAAAATATTACATCAAGGCTAATAAAACATTCTGGTTTCACCATCACCGTCTTGTGGCCAATGCTGGATTTGACTTTTATGGACTTCATTGATTCACGATGCATCACGCTTTCTCATGGTGTCCCTGAATCATGCTGTTCCCATCTTCATCTTGTATCCAGGCTTGCATCATTGTGTTACTACTGACCTCTGCAATTGTATTCGCTCTCCCCTTTTGCTTCTCCACTATTTTTGACTGCTTACTCTCTGTTCTCTCCTCCTCTTCCTTTTCCTATCTCCTCACCTCCTCCCTTTACTTTCTTCTGTGCACCTACTCTATCGGAATTGACCCTGGACCTAGTATGATAGCAACATAGTCAGTCTCTTCCCACTCCCCTTACTTGTTTTTTCCTCTACCCCCAATCCCTCCTCCAGCTCTACCAGAAATGTCGTCAGGCCTAGTACGGTAGTCTCCTGTCTGTTTACGTTTCCTTCCCACTCTCCCCTCCCTTCCTTATCTATGTCTTAGCTCTTCCACTATCTGAAATGTCGTCAGGCCGAGAACAATAGTTAATTTCACATCCTTACTGTTCATGGCCTGTAAGAATGTAATTGTATTTTCCCTTGTTCCCTCCCTTGCCTTGAAGCGCTTTGAAACACATTGTGTATAGGCGCTATATAAATAAACTATCATATCCAACACATCAATTGAAAGAGTGCATGACCCGACTAGCTTTGGTGGACTTCTGGAAGGAGACTCAAAAGTGGTCCAAGGGGCTCACGTTTTATTTGCACGTCCATAGACCCTTTTCAAGGATCGATTATAGTTGGGTGTCTAGCACGATACTGGGGCAAGTACAGGGAATAAAGTTGGAGCCTATAAATATTTCAGACCATGGCCCTCAAACGATATATATTCAGCAAGAAAAGGTTGGCTCTGGGCTATGGCGTTGGAAATTCCCAGCTCAATTGCTCAAAGACCCGATGATTCGGGACGAAATTCAGGATAAAATCAAGGAGTTCTTTGATATAAATAAAACCCTAGGAATGAAGGAAAGGACGGTATGGAGTGCTTTCAATGCGACTGAGGGGGGAGTTTATTGCAAGGAAGGCCCAGCGGGAAAAACAACTAGCATCATTGAAGGCAAGTTAGAAACACGATTGAAGGGGGTGATGACTCGAATGGAGACTAATAGGGGGCGGCCACCAGAAGGGAATGTAGACATATCAAGGGACAACTGGATTTGTTACAGACCATGCAGTCTGATAAATCATTGCTATAGATGAGACAGCGGTACTATATCAAGGTGAATAATGCTGACCGCATCCTGGCGCGGCAGTTGAAGAAGAAAGAAGCAGCAGGGGTCATCCTTCAGATACAATCAGGACTGGGCACTGTTAGCTCCTCCTCGGAGGATATAATGCAGACCTTCACAAATTTGTATTCCACACTATACTCCACGGACTCCCCAGTGAGGAATCCCACTAGGATTACCTTAGGTTCTGTATATACTCAAAGAGCACACCGGGGGGTCCTCCTTTTTTTTTTATAGGGGGCTTATTTGGGAGAGGACGTTGAGAACATCATAGAGAAAAAGTGCCCCAAATAGCTACCCGTAGATGTTGCACAATTTGTTGGAGACGGGGATTAACAAAAGGAGTGTTTATACCATTTTATCAAACATATATCAAGGATGGAGTGGTCGGATGTTCAAAAATATATGAGAATTTATTCAATATAACACATCATAAAATGCTGACCGTAAGGTCATATACAAACTTCAAAATAACTAAAACATTTACATAACACATATACAGTATACAACCTAGTGTTGGTGTTTCGTAATGATTTCTTTTTGTTTTGACTGCTCTGAATCACTTAGCCACACGCAAAATCAAGGTGATGTTAGTAACCAAAGGGTGACTTGTTTATAAATTCATTTTTATACAAACAGCCCCCAAATGACAGTGTCGACAGTAAATATCTGTTTCCAGCCTTGCTAATGGGTACAATCGGCCTTTTTTAGTTTTTCAAACATGGGCAATGGTTTAAGGCTTTATTCAGGACACAGGATCCCTTCCTACGGACAGGTGATGTTGTAAATGCCTACTTGGCTTATAGATGCTGCACACATATATCTAAAAACAAATCTATACAAAGCTGTATCAGAACACTAAACCAGAAAATGCAATAGCACCACGACCAACACATTTCATCTTATCTGTTTCAATACACTCGATTAGTTCAAAAAAGTTCTACCAACATAGTTAGTCTTATGTGCACATCATTCGATTTCATTTATCTTGACTTCAATACATTGTTTATGAAATCATCTGTTTTCAATTCCTTCATCATTGTGAACCATGATTGGTCCAGCAGTTCATGACATAGTTTACATTTTTGATTCTATATATTGGAGAGAGAAAGATCTACTTTCTGTATTCTTTGTATCTGACATACAGGAAATGTTTACACATAGCAGACACAATCATATATGTAGGGTAGAAGGATAGATGTTAGTACCTCATTTATGTGCTCCGAGAAGCATCCAGAGGTTATTTCATGTTAGATAACCGTACGACGGGCGACCTGAATGCAGAGAGCCTGAACGGAGAACGTAATGGGCATCAGATGTTGTTCAACATTGCACCGGAAAGAAACAATCATACAGCCTGTACTGCATACCTGTTCAAAAGTATTGCGTTTGATACTTGCAGGGTTTTTGTTTTTGTGTGCGACAGCAGTCCGAATGTGGTGGCCTCGTTACAGTGTCTGTGCTTGGCTCCAACCTTCACATGAGTGACGCTATAAAAAGGGGAGGACAGGTTCCGCTTACTATCAGCTGGGAAAAGTGGGTTGGAAAACACGCTACATTTCCCAAAGGTTAGCAAGACATGCATTTCACTTATTTCGTTAGGTGTAAGTTTCACTGTTGGAGAATCACTGCATGCGTCTGTGTGTATTGGGTTATTACTGCGCACATGGTCATGTGATATGTAATTAAGACGTGCATTGAGACGTTACGTGATCGCACGTCATGTACCGGGGTGCTTCGCCATCTTGGGTGTGGAGCTTATGAATGTCTGATGAAAAACCCAACGTGTATGCTAAGATCAAGGGTGCAAAACAATGTTTTACTAGACCCAGAGCAGCTCGTGTCATAAGAGCCAGATGGCACAGTAGTGCTAGTGTTTTATAAAGGTGGCCCATAGGCTACATTCCATATATGCCAATCAATTGGTTCAAGATGGAGTACAGTCAGAGGCATGCAAAAAAACACATCTCTCATGTGACAGAGCATAGCTGGGGGAGCCATGTGTAAGAACTGTGAACGATCAAATGATTCCTCCGACAGAGTCAAGGTTATAGATCCACCGTTGTTCTAGTTTGCGGAGCCTCAGATCACGGTCACCACCCTATGGGTGTGGATTAGGCATTTTTAGAATGCACCAGAATATGTCTTGATGGGTGTGATGAGCTTTTCTGAAAAGCTCAACTAAAGGTTTATCTGCTATTCCATTTTTTACGCATTCTTTGTCGAACTGGTCTTTTGGTTTTTCCAATATAAAAAAGGCAGCAGGGGCATCTAATACAATAAATAGCCCACTTCTTAGCACAGTTAGTAAATGATTTTACGTGCCATTTCTTTCCCCTTGAGATCAATGGTTTTCAGATTCTGGGTAAGTTTGCAAACTGAGCAGTTCCCGCATTTAAAATGTCCTATCACAGGTGGCATGTGCCAAAGTGTGTCTTGTTTTAGGGCATTAGGTTTGGATGGTGGATAAGTATGGACAAGTTTATCTCTTAAGTTTAACATGCGTTTGAATGCAAAACGTGGAGGAACAATTTTACATTTTTCCTTGTTGATCATGTTCCAGTTTTTTTAAAATCGATTTTCTCACATCGTTACTTATGGGGGAGAATGAAGAGAGACATGTGATCTTGTCGAGAGTGGATCTGGATTGTTTGGATAAATAATTGGACCTGGAAACATTGGCAGCTCTCTTATATGATCTCTCTATAATGTGAGATGGGTAACCTCTAGCCTTCAGATTGTTTTTGAGTAGCTCACTGTGTTTCTTAAAGTCTTCTTTCTCTGAATAGTTGTGCCTGATGCGTAGAAATATTTTCATATACAACGGTATGTTTTTTCAACAACTCCATGGCACTAGTATGGGGGCAACTTTTGCCCCCGACTTGGCAAACTTGTACATGGACAACTTCAAAAATAAGTCTATATACGCTGACAATAATCCTTTAAAAAAGAAATCGTATCATGGCATTGTTACATTGATGATGTTTTTATGATTTGGAGAGGCAGTAGTGAAGAACTTAACTCATTTGGCATCTGGCTAAATGAGTGTGAAAGTTCCATCAACTTTACCATTGAGGCAAAAAAAGACAACGTGCCTCATTATGAGTCAGCTGGCCCGGAAACAACGGTGGCGGTAAATCCACTGCCACCGTTGTTTCCGGACCGGGTAACACTACCCGCCTGCAGGCGTACATGGAAACACTTGCTCTGCAATAGACAGAACCAGTGTTTCCATGGTCCCCATCCCCATGGAGTCCTATAGGACTCCATGGGAATGGGGATTTACAGAATTCCGCCTCCAGAATTACTGGGTCACCGGGGTTGAAATGCCCCAGTGATTCCGGCAATCACGGAGGCGGAATGGAATTACTGGTCCGGCGGCAACCTGCCGGTTTTTTAATGAGGCCCAACATTCCTTTTTTTAGATCTAAAGATATTTAGAATGGCTGAGAAAAAGATTGGCACTAGCCTATATAAAAAACCGACTCAAAAGAATACCTTACTACAGTTTGAGAACTTCCATCCCCAAAGCCTGAGAGAGAACCTGCCATTCGGGCAGTTTCTATGCATCAGGCGCAACTGTTTAGAGAAAGAAGACTTTAAGAAACACAGTGAGGTACTCAAAAACAATCTGAAGGCTACAGGTTACCCATCGCATATTATAAGCAGAGCATATAAAAGAGCTGCCAGTGTTTCTAGGTCTGATTGTTTATCCAAACA
Source organism: Ambystoma mexicanum (assembly GCF_040938575.1). Taxonomy (NCBI): domain Eukaryota; kingdom Metazoa; phylum Chordata; class Amphibia; order Caudata; family Ambystomatidae; genus Ambystoma; species Ambystoma mexicanum. The sequence continues at coordinate 1,026,599,914 of NC_090923.1, read as the reverse complement.
ATCCAGATCCACTATCGACAAGATCACATGTGTCTCATGGTTCTACCCCATAAGTAACGATTTGAGAAAATCGATTTTAAATAACTGGAACATGATCAACACGGAAAAATGTTAAATTGCTCCTCCACGTTTTGCATTCAAACGCATGTTGAATTTAAGAGAGAAACTGGTCCATACTTATCCACCATCCAAACCTAATGCCCTAAAACAAGACACACTTTGGCACATGCCACCTGTGATAGGACATTTTAAATGCGGGAACTGCTCGGTTTGCAGAATCTGAAAACCATTGATCTCAAGGGAAAAAAATGGCACCTAAAATCATTTACTAACTGTGCTACGAAGTGGGCTATTTATTGTGTTGTATGCCCCTGCTGCCTTTTTTTATATTGGAAAAACCAAAAGACCAGTTCGACAAAGAATCGGAGAACACAGTTCATTCGTAAAAAATGGAATAGCAGATAAACCTTTAGTTGAGCATTTCAAAAAAGCTCATCACACCCATGAGGACATATTCTCGTGCATTCTACTAACCCTTAATCCACACCCACGAGGTGGTGACCATGAACTGAGGCTTTGCAAACTAGAATGGTGGATCTATACCCTTTACTCTGTCAATCATGGGTTAAATTTATATATCGAATAGAATCTCTTCATACGAAAATAAATATTGTATATTTTGGATGCCTCATCTCATTGGGTTTCACCATCGGAGAAAACATTTAATCATTCACAGTTCTTACACATTGCTCCCCCAGCTATGCTCTGCCACATGAGAGATGTGCTTGATTTCCATGCCTCTGTGACTGTACTCCATCTTGAACCAATTGAATGAAATGATTGGCATATATGGAATGTAGCCCATGGGCCACCTTTATAAAACACTACCGCTACTGTGCCATCTGGCTCTTATGACACGAGCTGCTCTGGGTCAAGTAAAACATTTTTGCACCCTTGATCTTAGCATACACGTTGGGTTTTCCATCAGACATTCATAAGCTCCACCCCCAAGATGGTGAATCACCCCGGTACACGACGTGCGATCACGTAACGTCTCAATTACATATCACATGACCATGCGCGCAGTAGTAACTCAATCCACACAGACGCGGGCAGTGATTCTCCGACGGTGAAACTTGCACCAAACGAAGTAAGTGAAATACAGGTCTTGCTAACCTTTGGGAAATGTAGCAAGTTTTTCGACCCACTTTTCCCAGCTGATAGTAAGCGGAACCTGTCCTCCCCATTTTATAGCGCCACTCATATGAAGGTTGGAGGCAAGCACGGACACTATAACGAGGCCACCGCATTCGCAATGCTGTCGCGCACAAAAACAAAAAACCCTGCAGGTATCAGACCCAATACTTTTGAACAGGTATACAGTACAGACTGTATGATTGTTTCTTTCCGGTGCAATTTTGAACACCATCTGATGCCAATTACGTTCTCCGTTCAGGCTCTCTGCATTGAGGTCACCGGTCGTACTACGGTTATCTAACATGAAATAACCTCTGCATGCTTCTGAAGAGCACATAAATGAGGTACTAACCTCTATCCTTCTCCCTTTACATATATGATTGTGTCATCTATGTGTAAACGTTTCCTGTATGTCAGATACAAAGAACACAGAAAGTAGATATTTCTCTTTCTAGTATACATAATCAAAAATGTTAACTATGGCATGAACTACTGGACCAATTATGGTTCACAATGATGAAGAAATTGAAAACAGATGATTTCATAAACGATGTATTGAAGTCAAGATAAATTAAATCGAATGATGTGCACATAAGACTAACGATGTTGGTAGAACTTTTTTGAACGAATCGAGGTATTGAAACAGATAAGATTAAATTTGTTGGTCGTGGTGCTAATTGTATTTTCTGGTTAAGTGTTCTGATACAGCTTTGTATACATTTGTTTTTAGATATACCTGTGCAGCATCTATAAGCCAAGTAGCCATTTACATCACCTGTCCCTTGGAAGGGATCCTGTGTCCTGAAGAAAGCCTTAAACCATCGCCCATGTTTGAAAAACTAAAAAGGGCTGATTGTACCCATTAGCAAGGCTGGAAACAGATCTTTACTGTCGACACTGTAATTTTGGGGGCTGTTTATATAAAAATGAATTTATAAACACGTCACCCTTTGGTTACTAAAATCACCTTGATTTTGCTTGTGGCTAAGTGATTCAGAGCAGTCAAAAAGAAATCATTACGAAACAACACTAGGTTGGTTGCTGTATGTGTTATGTACATGTTTTAGTTATTTTGAAGTTTGTATATGATCTTACGCATTTTATGATGTTATATTGAATAAATTCTCATATATTTTTGTACATCCGACCACTCCATCCTTGATATATGTTTGATAAAATGGTATAATCACTACTTTTGTTAATCCCGTCTCCAACTGGTGGTGCAACATCGAAGAGTAGCTATTTGGGGTACTTTTTCTCTATGAGGTTAACTTAAGTTGTGCCAGCTCACCACAATTGACCAAGGGGAAAGAGAAGGCTTGGAAGGGGAAATTACCCCAGAAGAGGTACAGGCGGCTATTCAGTCTCTGCCAATGAACAAAACCCCAGGCTCGAATGATTACCTGATGACGTTCTATAAAACATTTAGAGAGGTACTGACTCTGGTGTTGGCTTCTCTCTTTAACTCCTTTGAAGCCAGAGGACGCTTTACCCAGGGCATGGAGGAGGCAAAAGTAGTGATATTCCCCAAACCTAATAAGGATAGAACAAAATGTGGGTCGTATCGGCCCATCGCCCTCATTAACCTAGACGCAAAAATATTTACTAAAATATTAGCGACAAGGCTACAAAAGTTAATTACGAAACTAGTCCAGCCCGACCAATCAGGTTTCGTTCGGGGGCGGCAGACATTTGACAACACCCGACGGGTATGCCACCTAATAGAAAAGGTGATCAAAGCGGGGATCCCTGCGGCGGTGCTGGCCCGTCGGTGCAGAAAAACCATTTGAATAGGGTGGTGTGGTCCTTTATATTCCACGCTATGGAGACCATGGGGTTTGGGTCGAGATTCTTACCACTGGTTAAAGCTAACTATCATTCACCCGTGTTACGTCTGGCCATCAGTGGCCACATATCTCAGGGCATTGAGCTGTCACAGGACACCAAGCAGGGATGCTGTTTGTCCCTGATTCTATAAGCAATACACTTGGAGCCGCTATTGGCTCAGATCCATGCCATTAGGGTTATCAGTGGCATCCCGTTCGGGGGAGAGGAGCTTAAAGTGGTGGCTTTCACTGATGTCATGCTGCTTACAATAACGATCCAAATAGATCACTACCAGCGTTAACCTCAGCACTTGGGGAATTCGGCTTGGTGGCAGATTTGAAAATTAATATCCATAAATCTGAAATAATGTATCTATCTGGGGGGGTCTGACCTGATGAGGCGGGAACATTGGATACAGATCCACACGCAAGGGCAGATGAAGGCCTCCGATATCATGCAGTGCGAATAACTAACTCCCTGGAAACCATGTATCAGCCTAATTAACCCCCCTCCCTCATCCCCTTTTTAGATGTAATAAAACGATGGCTGGAAGAACGCGGGCCCCTATCCATATCGTGGACAGGCAGGATCTCACAAAGTTGCTATATTATTTTCAAGCCCTCCCGCTGATAGTTCCTCAGAAATTCTTCAAGGTTCTTCATTTATAATTTTTTTTAAATTATTTGTACATTTTGCAGAATAACAAATAACTGTCAATAATAAATAATAAAACATTAAAACTACATGCAGATAAAAATATACATATTTACAGTTAAATAACTAGTACATATTCAGAACATCATTCCAGATTTTTGCATGCAAGTGAAGCTTCCCTTGCCTCTTGTAGATTACTTTCTCTATGTTTGCAAGACAGTTCATCTCCTCAATCCAGTCCACAGCCATCGGAGCAATTTGTGACTTCCAGCTCCTTAAAATTATTTTTTTGCAAATACATGCCCCTCTGAACAGAATTTTTTTCTGAGATACTGAAGGGGCCCCTAGAAAATCATCACTCCCTAAAACCATTGTTTTAAAATACAGAGCAATTCGCAAATTTAGAATTCAAAGCTCTTATGAATTGGGGTGACATATGGTGGGCTTGCCCAGTTCTTTGGCCCTTCTGGGTAAGTACAAATACAGCAATGCAGTCCATCTTTTGTCCCCAAATCCATAGCGACTATGGAGAGGCAAAGCTGGGATTGGGGGATGTGTTGGAAATTCTACCAACAAAGGCCCAAAGAAAGCTTACATAGCGCTTAGCGTGGCAGCACTGTCGCTGGTGGGCAAAAAATGGAAAAGGACTGAGATTCCCTTTGAACATGAATGGATTGCTAAGATTTGGCACTTTGTCTGACTGGAATGGGTGATGTGTACGCTACAGGGGGGCCAGGGGAAGTTTAAAGAGGATTGGGACTTGATACTCGACTTTCTCCGCAAAGACTACCGAGTGAACTGGTGTCCACAGATAATCCGAGTGTTCGATTTATTGTGGTGAATGACATGGCGTAGTATCGGTCAAGTGTACTTTATGGTTAGTTGAGGGATTCTGTGGCGTTGGGGGTGGCTGGGTTAAGCCGGGGGGCAGGGGAATGGGAGCATTTTGCTCTTGTTCTGTGTTGGTATTATTGCAAAACTCAATAAAACTTAGATTTAAAAACAAAAAAAGATGTATTTGCTTTCCCAAAAATATTTCAGTCATCCACTTCATCCGGTCAAACTGTGGAAGCATGATCAAGTTGCCAACCATCAGCTGACATATGATTTAGGCTGACATACAAAGCATCTGCGTTTGTATGGTTGCTACTGTGACCAGTCCCCCCCCGCTGTCAAAGAATAGGAAGACATGCGACTTATGTTGCTATTTGTGTCTTTATAATGTAAACTTGATATTGAACATGAAAGACATGGGTTGGAGAGCATGTAAAGTAAGGAAGAATGGAGTTAATCTAAAATTGCCTTATGTAATGTAACTTTAGGATAACCAATAAGAAAAATGTACGCACCTCAATGTATGTCACACAAGTGGCAACCAATGCTAACAATGAATATCTGTGAACATCTGATACAATAAAAACCAATATCTTGTCAAAGCCTATAAAAGGTGTGGAACATTATTGAAGAAGCAAACTCACAATTGAAAACGGGTTATCACCCGATCCAGCGCCAAGGTACAAAAGGGTTCCAATCACAACAACAATTGCCTTAATTGTGATTTCAACACTCCTAGTCTGGGACTCTCCCTGCTGCACAACTCCTGCCAAGACATGGCCTCAAGAATATACCAGTGCTTTGACTAAACCCTGGCGAACTAGCGGTTTGGGGTGCCTTGCATGGTTATATAAGGAAGCATAGGTGCTTAGGTACAGGGTTGTGCATTCTAAATTTGATTGCTACTTTATCCAGCATCTGTAGAGGAAGTTGTAAAGGTGGGAGAGCCACGTACTAAGACTACCCTGAAACAGCATGAAGGGAATCTTTTGCATATTGACTTAATCGTCTCACTGTTTATTCTTTTTAAAGTTGTTGATCAAATAATCTGTTGGAAGAGTAACTTGACCATCTTTTTTCCTGTAAAATAGGTCCCCCGTAAGCTTGTTTACGACCAGCTGAACCAGATTTTGGTGTCAGAAGCAACACTTCCAGAAAACATAATTCTAGTGAATACAATGGACTGGCAGGGCCAGGTATGGTTAATCTGTCTTCAATTAATTTATATGGCTTGAGTTGATCCCATCCAGGTCGGAATTCAATCTTCCCTTGCACATCCAGGCTGGGTGTAACTAAATTTGTTAACTTGAGAACGGATATGGTAGGTTTTGTGGTCTTCCTGAGGATTTAAGTTAACATTCCTTTCATTGAGTCTTCTCCTTTATGTACTCCAAACGCTGTTTTTGAAAGCATTATATGCCATTGAGGGCTGCATGCAGTAGTTCTCCTTTTCTTGTATGCCAATTACTAATTTGGAGAAAAACATTCCCTCCTTAATTCTATTGTCTCACCATGTGATGATTGCTCAACATCAATAACTGCATGAATAAACTGTATTTAGCTGTACATTCCAGTAGCTGATCTGAAGATATGTTTTTCTGTTGACATAATGTGAGTTAGTGCACAGTACCCTGACTTGTGTTATTTTCAGGTGCCAGATTTTGGGGGGGATTATTTCCTGCAAGAAAAGGCTTCAATGACTGCAGGTATTTTATTTGTCTGAACATTTAACGTAGGAACCTTTTGTTTATGTATGGTCAAGTCTCTCCGATGTCAGGGTCATTGATGCCCACTGTTATTCATGTACTTGCCTGCTGACATTTACTTTTACTATATGTATTTGATGAGGTTAAACCTTGCCACTGGAGGCAGACGGTTTTATGTACAGTCATACGATATGATAGTTTATTTATATAGCGCCTATACACAATGTGTTTCAAAGCGCTTCAAGTCAAGGGAGGCAACAAGGGAAAATATAATGACATTCTTACAGGCCATGGACAACAAGAATGTGAAATTAACTATCGTACTCGGCCTAGCGACATTTCAGATAGTGCAAGTTCTAAGACACAAATAGGAAGGAAGTGGGAAACAGACATGCGACTACAGTACTAGGCCTGACGACATTTCTGATAGAGCCGGAATATAACAAGAGGTGAGGGAGGACAAAGGAGGCAGAAGAACAAAACAAGCGACTATCATACTAGGCCTGATGACATTTCAGATAGTGCTTGGGGGTCGGGGGGGACAAGTATGGGGGTACAAGTATGGGAGGGGGGAGACCAACAATTGTTGCTATCGTACTAGGTCCAAGGACAATTCTGATAAAGTGCAAAGAGAAAGTAGGGGAGATATGAGAGGGGGAGAAGGGAGAAGGGTGAGGAGGATGAGAACAGAGAATAAAACAATGAAAAAGAGCAGAGAAGCAGAGGGGAGAGCAAAATCCTGTTTCAGAGTTCAATAAAACACAATGTTGCCAGGGACAAAAATGTAGGCAAGGATTCAAGAAGACGATGGGCACAGCGTGAATCAGGGCCAACCTGAGTACGAGATCCATGGAGATCCAGCATGAGAGTCGAGAAGGTGAAGATCCAAAGTCAATGTGTCCATAAAGTCAAATCCAAGCGTAGGCAACAGGTCGGAGATGGTGAAACAATAGTGAATCAAGAGAACTCCTGCAGTGAATAGGTGATGGGGGGGGGGTGAAAGATGGGAAGGGGGATGCGGGAACAAGAGAGCTGGAAAGCATGGGAGGGGTAAAAGACACAGGGGGGCCACAGGGAGGCACAACGACATCACAGGGGGGACCAGCGAGGGGGGTGGGGGCACAGAGACTTTACAGGGGACCAGAGGGGTTGGGGGGCACTGAGAGACGTCACAGGGTCCAGAGCGGGTGTGGGGGCACAGAAAGACATCATGCAGGACCTGAGGGAGTTGCGGGGCCGAGAGATATTACGGGGGGCTGGAGGGAGTTGGGGGGCACAGAGAGACATCACAGGGGCCGGAGGGAGTTGGGGGGGCACAGAGAGACATCACAGGGGACCAGAGGGGGTGGGGGCACAGAGAAATCACAGGGGACCAGAGTGGGTTGCACAGAGCCATCACGGGGGTCCAGAGGGTGGTCGGGGGCACAGAAAGACATCACAGGGAATAAGAAATACCAAAAATGTAAGAACACGCTGGGCAGGTTGTGGCTTTTAAACAAAAATCAATCTTTTTTAGACTAAAAGGAGCAAAACAAACTGGATCAAAAACTCTCCTTCAAAGTAGTCCAAAGTAGCTTGTGTCTGGGGCTTTTTAAAAGATAAAGTTCTAGTCCTAGTCCTCATAAGCCCAGCGAAATTCTGCAGCTCCTTCCTCGCCGTCAAGCCTGTTCTGAAAAAAGAAGGGAGAATAACCCCTTAGTCTTCTTCTTCTTCTTAATTATCGGAGGCGTGCTTGCTATCTTCTTTATATAGGGGCTGGGATGCCATTGTCCAATCGGGAATCGCCATACTATGAAGCCTTTGTAGAGACATCACGAGAGCCCGCGCGAGATCTCGCTGCGGGATCAAGCTCCGCCCACGCGCGCTTCGCGCGCATTACGGGACGAGCGGAGGACGCGATAAGGTGCGTCCTGAATAGCCCTCCTGCTACGGGGCCCGCTCCTTACAGGACTTGGACACAGTTCAGCATGGCAGCATTCTCTCTACCACTTTAGGCCCGTTGGCCTTTATCATTAATCCACACATGTTGTCTGCATGCTGCCCAAAGCTGGTTAAGTAAATAAATACATCGTCACCAGATCAGAGGCTCCTGTCTTCATTGAAGGTATTATACTACATAAATTGGCGACGAGGATCACCACCAGAACCCACGGAGGAACATGCAAAGAGCAACGCCACCGCCGCCATTTCTCCAAACTCCAGGTAGGCCTGCCATTCCATGGCCACAATGGCAGCCCCTATTCACGACATATGTGGAGGCCCTAGGAGGGGCGGGATTTTCAGCGGCTAGGCGCAGGGCCATGCTTTTAAATGCCCTGGGAGTGGAAGGACAGAGAATATTCGAGAGTCTCACCCCGATACCAGTGGCTGGCGACAATGACGATGTTTTTAAGGAGGCTGTCAGGAGAATCATTAAAAGGTTTGCCAGTAAAGAGAACACAGTGCTCCACCGAATACGGTTTTACACACGAAAGCAAGAAATATCTGAACCAGTTGACGATTACGTCACCAAGCTGAGGGAATTGGCGGCGCTGTGTAACTTTGGCAACAACGCGGAGAGTCTCATTTGTGACATGTTGGTCGTCCACACCAACAGCCGGAAGGTCCAAGATAAGTTTATTGTCGAAAAAGAACTGCAGTTGGAGAAAGCGATTGAGATCGCCAGGGCAGTCGAAGAAACGGCAGGAAGACGTAAGGAGCTCACGGGGGCCCAGAGTTCGGCAGAAATACAGGCAGTGGGTTACCATGCAAGAAAAGAGAGGATGGCCGCTGACACGAAAGAAGGGAGAGGAAACAGAAAAGAACCCCTAAAGTGTCACAGGTGCACCAGCACGAAACACCTGGCGTTTGACAGGGAGTGCCCAGCCAGAGGCAAGGAGTGCTCCATTTGCAAACGCATTGGCCATTTCTCCATCGTGTGTCGGTGGAGGAACAAGAAAGTCTCCGGCATCAATGCAGATCGCAATCCGGAGAAAGAGTCATCCTCCGAAGATGAAGGGAGACCCACTGTCATCATGGTTAACAGCACAAGAGCGAGGAGAGAGAAGCCCCACTGCGTGATCAAGATTGATGGAATAGAAACTAGGGTCATGGCAGATTCAGGGTCCGATCTAACGATCCTTCCCCTTCGCACGTACAAGGACATGGTGGGAAAGGAAAAGGTGCAAGTGCTCACAACGAAACACAAACCTACGGTGTTTGGAGGGGCGTCAGTCGAACTACTAGGATACATCAAAGCCAAAGTTGAATTCAAAGGAAGGGAAACCACGACCAGGGTCTATTTCAGTCACGAAGGCCCAGCAGTGCTAGGGTGGGACGACCAGGACAAGCTGAAAATCAGACTGGATCCCAGCACTGAAGAACAAGTCCTGTCAGTCAAGGTGACGAGAGGACCCGTGGTCAAAAGCGACTACCCAACACTTTTCTCTGAGGAGCCGGGGCACATCAGGGGTTTTCTCCACAAGATAATACTCAAAAAGAATGCTGTCCCAGTAAAGCACCGAGCGAGGCCAGTACCAGCCACGGCAAGGGCTGCCCTTAGAAGTCAGCTGGAAAAGATGAAAATGGAGGGCGCTATAGAAGAAATCGAAGCATCAGAATGGCTGAGCCCCGTCGTGCTCATAAAGAAACCCCAATCACAGGAACTCAGGGTATGCATAGACTTGCGCAGCTTAAACTTAGAAGTCATCACCGATAACTACCCCCTTCCAAGCATAAATGAACTCATTCTGTTAATGAAAGAAGCCAGGATATTTTCGAAACTGGACATGAGGAATGCATACCACCAAATACAGCTACATGATGAATCGAAACCCCTCACGGCATTCATCACCCCATTTGGCACATACCAATTTACCAAGATGCCATTCGGGTTGTCATCGGCAGCGTCGGCGTTCCAACGCATGATGGACGTCTTGCTGAAGAAAGTTAAAAATGTAGTCTACTTCCAGGACGACATCCTCGTGTATGCGGAAGATGAACAGACGCACAACGCCACGTTGAGAATTGTCTTAAACAAGCTACAAGAAGCTGGGGTGCGGTTACGCTATGAGAAATGTCTGTTCAGAGTGAAAGAAGTTGAATACTTAGGTTATAAGATTTCAGAAAAAGGGATCAGTCCCAAACAAAATCTCATGCAAGCAATCATTAAAGCACCGGAACCAGTCAGCAAAGAGGAAGTAAGGTCATTTCTGGGGCTGGCTGAGTACTATGCGAAGTTCATACCAAAGTTTTCCGAAACCACGGCACCCCTTCGAGAAGTACTCAAAAAGGGCTCGGAATTTGTGTGGCAAGAACCCCAAAAGACAGCGATGGTGAAGATAAAACAGCATATCGTAGAAGCACCATGCCTCCAACCGTTTAATCCCGCGTGGGAAACGGTTGTCACCACCGACGCCAGTGCCTATGGGCTGGGAGCAGTGCTAACACAAAAGAAAGGCGACACTGAACACGTTGTGGCCTTTGCATCGAAAGCATTATCAGAGGCGGAACAGAACTATTCCACCATTGAAAAGGAAATGTTGGCATGCGCATGGGCGGTGGAACATTTCAGGACATATGTATGGGGCACCAAATTCAAGTTGGTAACTGACCATAAGCCCCTGATCCATATGCTGAGCCCGGGAGGCACAAAAGTATCCACGCCCAGATTGGCACGCATCGCAGCCAAGCTGCAAGAGTACACGTTTGAGATCCAGCATATTTCAGGCTGGAAAAATTCACAAGCCGACTGCATGTCGAGACTGCCGGAGGGTAAGGATAAAGCCACCACTTTCCTCCACGGAGAATGCATAGTGGCATCGATTATGGACGTGAGAGCGCCAGAGTACCTGGAACTCAGTGAGAGACACTGGGAAGAGGAAGATGGAAAAGACCCCACCATGGCCATGATCCGCAAATGGACAAAGGAAGGTTGGCCAAGTGAAAAGGCGTTACCCGAGGGCATGAGACCCTACTGGAAGGTGTCGGATGAACTATCGGAAACGGAAGGAATAATCATGAAGTCAGACCAGATTATTCCTCCCACAGGAATGAGAAGAATCATCCTAGGTAGAGCCCACGCGGGCCACTTGGGAAACACCATGACCCGTCGCAGAGTGAGAGAGGCCTACTGGTGGCCATCCATGGACCAGGAAATTCGATCCATGATAGAACGTTGCCATGAATGCCTCAACAGTGACAAGAGACTCAAGGTTCGCCAAGCACCCCTAATACACACAGAAACTCCAGAAGCGGTGTGGTCAAAGGTCGGCATTGACTTCATAGGACCGTTGGAAGCAATGGCACCGGAACACCGGTACGGTGTAGTACTGGTTGACTACCTATCCAAGTGGGTGGAGGCCGCGTTCGTCCCGAACATAACGACGGCAACTGTTATAGAAGTACTTACAGAAATTTTTCAGAGGGAAGGTCTTCCCAAGGAAGTAGTCACCGACAATGGGGTGCAACTAGTCTCGAAAGACATGGAGGAGTTCTTAAAGAGAGACCACATAAAACAAAAGAAAGCGGCCCTGTATCACCCACAAGCAAATGGGCTTGTCGAAAGGGACAATAGATTCGTAAAAGGCGCCATCCAGTTGGCGACAGCTTCGGGCATGGACCCGCTCAAAACCACCAAGGAGGCCATAGCAGCCCACAGACTCACACCCAATGGGATCACCCAAATATCCCCGTTCAAAATGTTGAGAGGGAGGAGTGCTGCATCCACGCTGATCCCACCATGGTTGTCGAAAATACGAGAAGATGAAGCGGTGGACATGGCGGAAGTAGTCTGGAGAATTGAAAGCGACAAGGCACGCATGAAATCATGGAGCGATCGAAGAAGAAGAACCAAGCAGACGTCAGACATCGGAGAGGGAGACTTGGTCAAAATCCAGTTACCGAAGAAGGATCACAGCACAGGGTCTCGGTTTAGCCGACCCATCAAAGTGATTCACAAAGGGGCAAACCACATCCGCACGGAAGACGGGCGAGCGTGGAATCTAGAAAGAGTAGCATTATACCAGAAGAATCGAGGAAGAGCAAAGACCCCAGAGAGACCACCAGCGGAAACCGAAAGGGAATTTGGAGCAGGCGAAGAAAGAGAACCAGAAAGAGACGACAGAGAGAGGGGTGAAACAGAAGTTGAACCGGAACCATTGGGTGAAGATCCTGATCAGGCGCAACAAGAGAATTTCACCCAGACTGTTGATCGTCCCAGAAGGGAACACAGAAGACCGGTGAGATATAATGACTATGTTTTACAATGAGTTTGATGTGCGTTGAAAAGGGGAGATGTGTAGAGACATCGCGAGAGCCCGCACTCTCGCGAGATCTCGCTGCGGGATCAAGCTCCCCCCCGCGCGCTTCCGCGCATTACGGGACGAGCGGAGGACGCGATAAGGTGCGTCCTGAATAGCCCTCCTGCTACGGGGCCCGCTCCTTACAGGACTTGGACACAGTTCAGCATGGCAGCATTCTCTCTACCACTTTAGGCCCATTGGCCTTTATCATTAATCCACACATGTTGTCTGCATGCTGCCCAAAGCTGGTTAAGTAAATAAATACATCGTCACCAGATCAGAGGCTCCTGTCTTCATTGAAGGTATTATACTACAGCCTTGATAAGCCCCCCCAAACTCCGCCCCTTCTTTCCGGAATGAAGGCTACCATAACGTTCTCTGATCTGGACACCCGTGGGGACTGTCGTTCGGATTCTCATGTTCCTGTGTGTTGGGTATATAAATGCAAACCTGCCTAATTGTGAACTGGAGGTTATTGGCCGGAACTCCTCTCGTGAAGGGAAAGTGTATTCCGAAGTTTCATTGTTCATTACTGCGTCTGTTGACACTGTTTTCACTGCGTCTATATTTTTATGTAGACACGTGGCTTTTGCACTGGCGTTCTCGCTCACTTGCTTATGGCGTGTTTTTCTGCCGCTCGCCGCTGCAGCGGGTGATCTGGGAACGGCCCTGTTCTTCACTGTGTATAACGTAGCATTCGTGTCCTCAAACTCTGCCCAACACGCGTTTATGCCGCCGGCATTACCTGCCTCACCGTTGTGAGTTACACTGACAACATCTCTGCACTGGGTGGTTGTCCAGGATTCTTTGTTCCCCCACCATGTGTCTTCCACTCCATTCTTGATTGCCGTCGGCTGTCCACATACCCTGGCGGTTGTACTTGCCCTCCTTTAGACGTAAGCCCAGCAGCAAGCTGTTCATGGCTATGGGCTTTACACGTGCATACTATTTCAAAAAAACAATCACAACTTATACTTTTGCAATATGAGAAATGTGACACCAGACTGAGCCGAGAAATATTTAAGACTACTTCCCAGTTTCTGCATGACATTAGAGTCCCCGTGGTTAGTTGGGTCAAGACCTGAAGGGAGAGTCCGAGGTTCAAGCAAGCAGGAGCGCCAGTCATAAGGCGCCGGGAGGATGTAAATCACCTGAAGAGTGGCTGTTTCTTTGCTTCAACATACCGATTTTGGCATCTCAAGTCCCTGATGCGATATCTTTAAAGCTATCACCATGTAGCAACTCCACAAGGGGATTCCATGAGCCATGTAATTTTTTTGTCAGCATTTGCACTTTTTTTTTTTTTTTTTACCAACTTCTGTACCAAAATGGGTACGTTGTGAGGCTATTGTTGTGACTTGAGTGTCGTATAGGCAGAAGAGGCCTCCGTCCCCAAATGCCACACAGAGAGAACCCAAAGTCACTCTCTGTGCAGCCGTTGAGGCCACAGGCGGAGATGCTCAAATCCGGGACCGCGAACCTCTGGGACCCCAGGCTGCTGCAAGAAAATGCGGATTAAGTACCAAGCAATAAGCAATAAACCACAGAGTTAGGAAAAAAGTAAAGGTCTTACCTAAGGAGGTCAAGGTAGAGATGATGGACCTAATGGGGAGGTCCGGGACCCGCGTGGACGGAATTACCCCAAAAGGAGTAGTAGTCGGCTTATCCGCCTGTTAGCAGGAGTAAACTGTGGAGCGGTGAGACAAGAAGTCCAAAGGGTCGAAGTGCCAGAGGGAGAATCCGTGAGGCAGTCCAAACAGTCCGTGGTCGAAAGCCAATAATCACCAAGTAACAAATCCAAGGGTAAATCCAAGAAGAGTCCAGTAGAGCAGGCCAGGTCGATTCTGTGAGTAGTCAATGAACCGAAGTACGTAACGCCAAACAGGATGCAGAGCACAGCTGTGAAGCAACGAGTACCTGGGTTTCCTGTGTTTAAGTACTCGCGCTTCTGGTCACGTGATGAGCGCTTCTGGTCACGTGATGCGCGGCTGGGTCACATGATCGGGCAAGCGCGTCACGCGACCTTAGTCCTGCGACGCGGAAGCCCGATGCTAATCCTTCGTGATCCCAGGCGCCAAGGTAACTGCCATTGAAGAAACGGCCGTAGCCTGAGAGCAGTCCTGTTACGGACCAGGCGCGGCCGTGCGCGCAAGGCATGCAAGTATCCACGTGGGTCCCGGAGAGGAGAGGGAGAAAGGGATGAGCGAGACGGCGGGCAGGGGAGCGCTTTGGAGACCACACAATCCCAGGCCAGTGGTGTGCGCGTGGGAGGAATCGTGACAGCTATTTTGGTAGCATTTTAGAAAATGTGTTATACCAGTGGAGGTATGACGTGTATGTGCCCTTGTGTCTCTGCTACCCCTTACATTCTCCTATGTCTCATTGCCTTTCTTTCCACCAATAGGTTTTGAATGGTCTTTCTGGCACGCTCCTTTTTTGAAGTATGTTGGTACTGAAACTTTTTGAGATCTTGGGCTATTATGCATTTCCAGACATGACACACTTCAGGACCTGTCTGCAGACTTCAGTCGGTCAGTATGACCTCTTTGTGTTTTTATGACTAATTTTCACTAGTAGATTGTCAACCCTTTCCCTAGGCAGTTGCATCAGGGCACCTCCTGCGAAAGTAATCACTGGAACAAAAAGCAATCCAAAAAGGAGCGTACACCATGTACGAAGTAACACACATTTATTGGACCCAAAAAACAGCTGGGAAGCACAGTTCAGACATCTCAGTGGAACTGAACTGAATTAAGTGAGCCGTTGATGCTGCCCACCGTGGCTGAACATTTTATACAACCTTGATCACATTATCGCATAATAATTTGGTTACATTTTTAAGGCAGGTCACAAAAACTGATAGTGGGACTACGTCAGTCTCCTATATCCAGATATATGTTGACTGATCGTAATTGGTTACTGCAACTTTTGGCCACAGTTACATTACCTCCCCTCGTGATGTCCCGTACCTTTTCACACTGCCCCTCAATTACATGGTCACGCTGATCAGTTGAAAATTACTAATTTGCCATTCGCTGGCACTGTTGGAACATACAAAAATAGCTTGAGATGGCAAGGGGTGAGACATTCATACAGAATGTGCCCCGTGACATCAGCAAGGACACAGTACAATGTTGCACCCTAGGGACACCAAACTTCTGCTCTGCTGCATGGCTCCCCGCACCGCTTCCAATAGCCCCAACCTCAATGCTCTGGCCTCCCCGCTCCATTCTCCCGCATGGCTGCTAAGTGTAGTCTGAAAAACCGATACCACAGTGTGGCTGGAGTCAAATTAACAGTATTTAATTACTATTTCTCTGCCAATTATCCTTGCGCACCCATGTGCCTAGCTCATTGGGCCTCGAAAGTATCTTTTAGACTGATTTTGCTGGGGCTGCATTCTCCTGGGAAACTTCAGCTGTGCAACATTCTAGCACACTCTTTCTGCTGATTGTTCAAGAAACACATCTGAATTGTTCCACACAGGCATGCAGCTCTTTCAAATGAGCTGTCTACGAGAAATGCTTCCTTAACGTCAGCCTACAACAAAGATGGCTTCCCAACAGTTCACATATTGCTGCAAAGCCCTCTACCATATATCCCTCCAGGGTGTCTTTTCCCCCACCCCATGCTTGCTCTATACAACTACCCCACTATACCCAAAACACCCACCCTTCATTGAGTTCCATCATGGGACTTCTCATACTGCACCTGTGCCACATTATGCATTCAGCGCCACTTTCAATGACATCCCCACCCCTGTCGTCACCCACTACGTTACTAGTGACATCACCTCGTTACTTGTGCAACTGGTACATGCGCCCCCTCCTTGCAGCGTTGGATTTGGACCTTTACAACATTCCCCCCTTCGATCAGTCTATTGATCAAAATTATTTTTCTTTGGTATCCACACCTTTGTCACAGTCTGCAAATCCTCCCCTTGAGTCTCCTACCCTTCCAGTGAACAACCCATTATCACACACTCTTTCCAGTCAGCTGAACAATGTACCCACAATGCATCATAGTTGTCTGTTCAAAGGTGGGATTGTGAACATTACCGGTGGACCATAGTTAGGCATTTGTGTTTGTGTATGGTGTGCACAGTGTATACTTTTACCAGCCACGTCTACATTCAAGGGCATCATATATTTTTCCCTCCCCCACAATCGTAATCCCAACTGACATGCACAGAACGTGAGGAGCACCAAAACGAGTAATGGGACAGTCACTTTAAAAATGTTTGCCAACCACATTGGAACCCAGGCAAAAAGATGTCAAGCTAGTTAGTTGACGTTACTGTGCTTGTTTCCTTCGTCATTGTCTCATGAAGCGTACGTAGTTCTTTTATCACTTCCCGTCAAAGTTCAGTTTACAGTGTTGTTTGCAGCAATAAATGTACAGCAACTGCTCCCTATTTGTTGGTAGTCCCTGCCCTCCATTGCTGTGAGTAAGTCCAATATATAACTGTTCTGTAGGGCCACTAACCTCAGTTCCTCCCGCACAGAGTTGAGCCCCTTCTCAATGGAATTAGCCAGTTGCAGCACTTTCATTTGCAACATCTTGGCGTTTGTTTCGGTCCGGACACCTGCAAGCCGCAGGGAAGCTAAAAAGGTGGATCCTTTGGAAAAAAGAAAAAAACCTGGTGGAATGGCAGCCAGTCTCTCTGATGACTTGTCAGACCAATAGTTACTATCCCTTTTGTTTCTCCTCAAATCCAGTGCTTGCGCTGGCCATGTGTGCGCCTCCTTATTAAAACCTTTATTTCAAATGGATTGTGTCCTCCCACGTATTCCTCATCTTGTGATAATTCGTTTCGCCAGCTTCGCTGCATCGGAAAAAATATTTCGGCAGAGGGCGCTGTGCTCGAGGTCGTGGCGTCGAATGTCCCTCGACGGGCTCCGTACCGTGTCGACATCACCGCTGGTATAAATGGCTCGAGCCGCGCCCGTTGGCTTCAGTTCTGTTTTTTCGAGGAAATGCTCGTGGAACATATAGGCGTATGCTGTGACTGATGGGTCCATCGTGAGAGGAAATTGCAAGAAAGTATAAACTATGCTGCGGGGTAGGTTGGGAGGGTCGATGAGGAATACGTGGGAGGAACATCCAGTCGAAGGAACATTACAGTTGGTAAGTAACTTGTTCTTCGAATGGATTGTGTCCTCCCACGTATTCCTCATCTTGTGATAGACTCCCATAGCAGTGATCAATCTGGAGGCGGGAGTACTAGTTTTTTGTTTTCATGTACAGAGTGAAGTATACCCTCATTTGAGGATGCGGTATCCAAACAGTAATGTTTGGTAAAAGTGTGTATTGATGCCCATGTTGCAGCTGAGCAAATATCTTTTGCCCGGACTCCCCTCTTCAAAGCCGCAGAAGTGGCCATTCCCGTTGTGGAGTGAGCACGTAGCCCATCCGGTGGGTCTTTCCCCGCTAGTCTGTAGAATTCCAATATAGCAAGAATAATCCAGCGTGCTATGGTTTGTTTGGTCACCACTAAACCCATGTTACGACCTGTGTATCCCACAAAAAGCTGGTCGTCTTGGCATAATTCTGTCAATCTTGAAATGTAAAAGCTGAGGGCCCTTTTGGGGTCCAGCCTATGTAATCTCTCCTCTTCTTTTCCCAAATGAGGAGGAGGATCAAATGTTGGTAAAACAATTTCTGCGACAAATGGAAGTCGGAAAGAAAGATGGTTTAACTTTCAGAATTTCAGAATTACTTTGTCCTTAGAAAAAGTGGTATATGGAGGTTTACATGAGAGCCTGTAGTTCACTAACCCTGCGGGCTGATGTTAATGCCACCAAAAGGACAGTTTTTAATGTCAGAAGCCTCAATGAGCATGAGTGCAGAGGCTCAAATGGTATACATGTCAAGAATTTAAGAACTAGATTAAAATCCCAAGTTGGAACATGAAATGGTATTGGTGGATATACATTTGTAAGTCCTTTCAGGAATTGTATTATTAATGGTATTTTAAAATAAGAAACCTCTTCCGAGGTACGCTTAAAAATGGAAAGGGCAGCCAGATATCCTTTGATTGTTCCTATCTGGAGCCCCAGATTGGCTAGATGTAACAGGAAAGAAAGCACCACTGGTGTGCCACATTGAAAAGGGTCCACATCTCTATCTTTGCACCTTCTTCTTGGTTCTCCCCTTCTCTTTGCTTCTGAGTCTCTCCTTTTTTTTGTGGAGGTAGGGACGTCCAGTGAAGGATGCCACCGTATAGGTGTGACGATGGGCAGTCCTCCGTGACCGTTAGAGGGGAAAAAGCCGAAGGCACAAAAAACCCCTAAGAGACTTTCACACAGTGGTTGTGGAGTAGGCTTGAGTGAGCAGGTAGACAAGATGACGAGAGTGGAGGCTGATGGCAGATCCAAGGCGTCAAAGGCAAACCAAAAGACAGGCTGAGGTCTGGTACACTGGCTGGCGGTTGGGTACAAGGCGAGTAGCAAAGGCAATCCAAAAGGCAGGCTAAGGTCTGGTACACTGGGTGGCTGTTGAGTACAAGGCGAGTAGCAAAGGCAATCCAAAAAGCAGGCGGAGGTCTGGCACACAAGCAGGAAAGTGAGTACAAGGAAGAAAGCAAAGGCAGACAGAAAATGGAAGAAAATAGGAAGGGCAAGGGGAAGAGAGAGAAAACAGGCGAGAGGGGGAAGGAGTGAAAAACGAGGAAGAGAGAGAGGGAACAGCTGTAAAAGTAGCAACGATGCAACATGCCCGCAACCCGGAAGTGACTGTAGAAGTACCTCCGGTTATGTGCGCGTACAAAGAACTAGACCTGTACTGCCGCAAGGGGAAGAAAAAAAGTAATGGAACAAGTTATGACGGACCATAGTGCCAGCGGTTCCAAACCCGCCACCTTCGCCGAGACATGACTATGCCTTCATTCTCGCTACTAGCAGGGAGAAAACTGTCCCTGTCCAACTACAAACCAAATAAACAAAGAAACAAAAAACACTACACCACCATTGGTTATAAAATGTCCAATAAATATAAAAGTTTCAGACAGCTGAACAATACTTCCCATCAGCTGGGCCTCCTCTCTGTCATGGTCACAGGACAAAGGCCAGTATCTATCATCTAAAGGGTCCAAATGGACCCAGTCCTGGCGCCTTTGGTGCCAGGCTCATGAGAAAGTGTGCTCTGCCCACTTTGTGTCTGGGGCACGTGTTACTTCCTCCCCAGCATGCTCCCCACATGCATCCAGGTCGGGCGTGCCCATTGGGAAATATTGGGGTGCACGTGCAGCAGTCTCTGGGAGTGGCAAGATTTAGGTCTACAGGTGTTTGGCAGTAAACCCACTTGGTAGCAGTCTGTACCACACAGATTCACTTGGTAGCTGTGGATGAGCAGTCAGACTTCCCTTAAGAAGAGTTAGGCAGTAAACAGAGTATTCACAATAGGTCAAGAGAACACAGTAGAACAAGTAAACACTGACCAGGGCTTGGTGTAAAAGAGATATAATTATTTATTTAAAACCACATCTAGAAAAACACACAGGCACTAATACTAAGCAATTCAAAAACACGGTCACTAAAAGATATACACAAGAGTGCGACTTGAGTTACCAAGGTAACTCAGTCCAGGGTGCCTAAACCCCCTCCTACACCCCCTGTGGTACCCAGACAGAGTGGCACCACTTTTGGAGGCTTCTGTGGAGATGCCCGCCAAAAAGTGGAACAAAGGGCTCTACTTGGGTTGGAGTCACAGAAGAGAACACAAACGCCATTTTAGAATCGAGTCTTGCCAAAAAATACCAACCAGCAAATTAATATTAATTCAATAAACCGGCAGTATGTTCGAGGATATGAGAATTAAATAATTCAAGTTGGTAGCCTCGAACAATGGGGAAATCCCATAGGAAAATATTCGCGGTCGACTATAAAAAGTAGTTTCCACTGCCACCAGCCAAAACTCGATCAGGGGGGACGGAGACGCGCCCCCTCGACTAACAGACCCCAGGGCAATCGAATTGCCCCGACCAGTACGTCCACAATATGATGGTTTGTACTGGTTTCTATTAATAATTTGGGACTAGTAAAGCTAATGGTGACTTTACATGCCCTGGGAGACAGTAGTCAGTCCCAGGGTATGGAGTCTATGGTGGGGTGTCACTATGACACCCCTGGGTTACTGCACGGAGGGTGCTGTGTAACACACATAGGAAAAACACATGAGACCCTATGGAGTAATGGACCCCACAGCCCATAAAACACATAAGCAGTCAAAGGAACACCGTAAATCATGCCCAAGAGTGGGAGAAAGAGTCTCACTCTTGGCAGGAGGAAAAAAAACAACTCCAGAAATCCAGCAAAGCTGCTGGGGGACTCACTAGGTTAGGAAATTCAGCCTAAAGAGAGAATTCTCCCTAACACTCGAACCGCAGCTTACCTGACTCCAGCAACACCATCGCCGGAAGTGCATTTTACCTGTCTCCTGCAATCCCATCGCCTGCAGCACATCGCATCTTATCTGATTCCCATTGTCATTGGAGTCGAGGCGCATCCTCACCTGTTCCGGGCGTCTAGCTATGCAGGAGCTCTTCTTTTCACCCAGCATCCTCATGGATCCATCCATCCAGTGCTCGCTGGCAGGTCTTCGGATAGCCGCCTCCCGTCTGACGCCACCAGGCCATCCCTGCAAGAGAAAATGACACACATGTTTAGAGTCTGCATAAATATCTTGCGCTGGGTCGCGCAACACATGAGCCTTGCGCTCGACCCAATACCGCGACTCCACGTGGCCATCTTCACACCTATTGGGGAGAGGAAAGACATTACAAGGGGCACGGACAATAATCACAGGAAAAAGACATTGCAAAAGGATACGGACAAAATCATTTTTAAGAACACTTACCTTCAAAGTGGTTCAGCCACAGCTGGTCTGGGCTGCTACGCACACGGACCAGTGAAGCAACTAGGTCCAGCAAAGGTGCCCCTGCTGATGGGAAGCAGGACAGAGAGCTCATCCTCACAAGAAAACATGTGAGACTATATGGGTAAACGCATGCTCACCTCATTCTGGCACAAAGGGTTCGAGGGAAATGACAGTCCAACCACAGCCTTCTCACTGCCTCTCGTATTCTCTCGGGGGCAGTGCCAGCAACCAGATCCGCCTACACTACAGAAGATGGGGAAGAAGTCTGATCCAGGGAGCCAAGTCCAGGGAGGGCTCAACCGTGCCCCAACACCCCCGCAGAGATTGGGTGAGCGTAGTATGGAGAGCGGCTGTCTTGTCTCGGCGAACGTTCGAAATATGGATCCATGCTTTTCTTTCAGTTACTTTTACTGCTTTGGGGGTGCAGTAAGTGACAGTCAACGGTCCAACAAAATGTGGCTCCTTTCACAACCTTGTGAAATTCCAGATCAATATCCTTTCTCCATTGTAGAAGGGTGGCAGTGGTGTAAAAATCTCTTCTCCTTGAATGTCTGTGTCTGATGCTGGGTCGGCAGTCCTGCGTCGGCATTGTCGCACCTGGCGGGATATATATGTGAGTGACTTGGTGAGATCCTGCAGATATACTTTAAACTCCTCACCAAGAAGCTGGGCAGAACCATTGGCATCCAAAATTGTCCGGGCAGGAGTGTGAGGCGCATGCATTATCCTGCCAGTTACAATTTTCTGCTGAGTCGCATGATGATCCATGGTAGGCGAATTGCGGAATGCAAAAAAAGCTAGCGGCAAACAATAGAGCCAATTCTTTCCAAGTGTCACTGAGGACTTGGCAACGCGCTCTTTAAGCAGGCCGTTCATGCGCTCAATGAGTCAGTTTGCTTGAGGTAGTACACTTAGCACAGCTTGTGCTTGATGCCGAGGAGGAATGCAACTTCCTTAAACAGGTAATGGCAAAGTGTTGTCTTTTGTCACCCCCACCCTACCCCCAACCTTGGGAACACTTCATGGACCAAGAATTTTGCAGCAGATTTGGCATCATTGTGAGCACATGGGCCAGCCTCAAGCCAACGTTAAAACTGAAAAGCAACAACAATCATGTACCTATAAGAGGCACATCTATCGTGCATGTCACATAGTCAATATCCAAGTGCCGGAAGGACCCTTCCGAGCGTGGTAATGTTGCCCTGACAGTTCTGAAGGTAGCCCTGCTATAAATTGCTGGCACGTAACTACAGTTGTTTACAAATTCAGTTACTAATTCCTGCAGGTTGGGCACGAACCACTGTTAGTTAATTTCTGCAGCTACATGCTCTATTGATACATGCAGGGTAATGCAACTGGTCCAATGCTTTTTGGAATAGCTTCTGGGGCATTACTGGTTTCCCTGTATTGTTTTGTTGCCACACCCAATCTGTAGGGGTCAATGAGCACCCTCTTTTTCCATAGCTCTTGTTCCTGTTAGGGTGCTCCACCCCGTAGCTCAATTATTTGGATAATGGGCAGCGTGTTGAATGGTTCTACCAGTATAGGCGCCTGCCTCGGCAGTAGCGACATTAAAGGCACATTTTCTCTTTAGTATTGCATAAACTGGATTGTGTTTAATGGTAAATATGCTGCTTTTTTGGCCGCAGAATCTGCTTTATCGTTACATTGTAAAATGAATTATGTGCTGCTGGTATGGGCAGCACATTTTATGATGGCTCATTCCACGGGAAGGGGCAGTCCCTCTGTTAACCGGGATAATAGTTCTGCATGCTGTACGGGGAACCATCGCTCCTTCTGAACTGTCTGCTCACCCAACGGGCCATTACTGAGTGTACTGTGGATGTGACATAAGCTGAATCTGAAAATATGTTTTCCTGCATGCCCTTCTGACCTATTGACAGCTGTAATTAGAGCAGTCATTTGCCTGTAAAAGTAGCCTTGCATTACTGGATCTAGAAGAAAGCTTTGGTAGGCTGGGGCTTGTGTCCTTGTGGCTTCTTTTGAGTGAAGACAACCATCATCACTGTACCAACAGAAATAACTCCTTATAGCTTGGGGTTGCTGAAACTGGTGCATGTGCTAGTGCTTCTTTTAGTTGTAGAAATGACTCCTTCATTTCTGATGTCCGTTTTATGGGACCTTTTGCTTTCTTTGCCTCTTTTAATCCCCTTTGTGAATGTGGAATAATCAAATACCCAGGCCCTGCAATAATTGCACAGGCACAAGAACTGCTGAATCTGCTTTACTGTGTGCAGCTGTGGTGTGCAGTGCATTTATTCTGCTCTCTCTGGAGTTAGCCTTCTAACCTCTACTGATATTATCCAAGTATACCACTTCCTTTTAACAGTACTGGAGCTTTTCCTTATCCATTTTGTACCCTTTCTTTGCGAGTAATATCAGCAGGCTAACTGAATCCTTCCTGCATTGGTCTTCCATGGTGCTGTACACCAGAAGGTCGTTCACATACTGGATGACTGTGTTTTACATTTGCAAATTGCTTATGTCTATTTTAATTACTCTATTGAAAACACTAGGCGACTTGATGTACCTTTGTGGTAAAAGAGTATGCTGGAACTGGGTTGCGCGATAGTTAAACGCTGTGAGATACTGCGAATCTGGATGCAATGGAATGGAGAAAAAGGCATTCTTTAAATCAATTAATTTGCAGCATGTTGTTCCAGTCGGTTTATTGCATAATATTGTAGCTGGGTTTGGCACGAGTGGAAACTCCAACTCCACCACATTGTTGAAGGGGCAGAGATCCTGAATAAACCTCCATGCACCCCCTTTTACTTTCTCAATTGGGTAAATGGCCATGCTGCATGGGGATTCTGATGTTATTCTGTCTTGTTGCCACAGTGCAAGGAGTATCCTATATACCCCCATCTGCTTTGCAAGATAATGGGTATTGTTTAACCCGGCTCCCTGCAATATCCCAACATCATGGGGGCCAATAGTTTATAGTACCTCTGCTACTTGCTTTAAATTTCCCGCAGGTGAGCGGATGCTTTGTTCACCATCTGCATAATGTGGGGGACCGGTCTCTTTTATGTCTATTTGACACGGAATGCATATCTGAAATCACATTTCCCCCCTCCAATTAGCTCTCCGAGAACAACTGTTCATAAGTCACGTCGGTCAGCCTGAGTGTCGGGTCATTACAGAGGACCTTACGCCACTCAGTTTCATCTTCATCTGTCCCACATAGGATTACCATGTCCTTTCATGTGAGTGCTGCCTCTAATTGTATGATGAGCGATGTTCCTGATATAATTTCCTTGTGTACTGCTGGCCTGAACAAACATTCTGTGGCCAGTTGGAATAACTTATGCTTCATCCAGGGAGCCCAGCCTAACAACACCTGTATCCCATAGAAGAAGACATTTGGCGACATGGTGATCGGCGTAAAGTGCTGTGTGCGCAGAATGCCGGTATAATGGGTGCAACTCATGCATAAAAGACGCCATATGTCGAGCATACCATACCCTTCTCCATCAAAGACATTGTCGTTTAGCTTGCTCATTATGTCTCATTATGTCTCTTCCCAATATGTTGATGGGTTTGTCTTTTGAGTACAATAAAGGCACTACGATATGCTGCATGCCTATTGTGTGTGGTAAGTCTTCAGTGATGGGAACCATTACAATTGCCCAAGAAAGCCCTGTGTGTCCATTACTTTGTCCGACAAGGGAAATAGACCATCCTTAACGCAGGACTTTGTGGCTCCTGTGTTTCCTCTTCAGTTTTCACTGATACCTCAGGTTCCTTGTTGAGGTGTTCAGTTACTGAAAGCATTAGGAACACACATGTTCCCTGTGGGCTGCCCTATTGGGGGCATGCCTTGCCCTGACAATGAGAAAGTGTTTCCCCCAAGCACTGATACTCCTGTATAATGTGATGCTGGATTCTGTGTCAGCAATGTACTATACCCTTTGCACATATATTTGTGCTGTGGATATGTAGCTTGCTCCAGCATGCATGCCTGCAGAGTCTGGACGACTGTGGTCCTACAGGTTGCATGGTCTGAGAGGGATGTTTGTATGTGCTGTGGTTGCATTTGTGCCTGTGTTGGCTGCAGTTGTGATTGGGCTGGCTGTGGCTGCCCTTGGGGTTTCATGGGTTGGACATACGTCTACAGCCCCCCTTGGCCATACTGTGGCTGTTGTTGCTGTCCATATGGACACATCCATGCAAAGTGTCCCCTCGGCCCGCATAAAAAAGATGGCCCACCAAATCTGTGCCCGACTCCTCCATACCCAAACCGCGTCCCTCTCTGCAATTATACCTTCCCCTGCCGGTAGTATCCCAGTTGCGGTTGTAGTAACCCCCCCCCCCTGCTGATAGTAACCCTGTTGCTGGTACGCCCCCTGTTGGGTTGGGACTACCCTCCCTGCTTCAGAAATCATTGTTGCGGTAGATGCACACCTCCCTGCGGTGTTCCCCTTAAAGGAAGGCTCTCCCTCGCCCCTCCCAGCTTGGCAGGAGCTACTTTAAACAGGCTGGGGACCAATACGCCCCCTTCCATTGATATTTCTGTTAATTTCTTTTGCACCAGCTTTGACTTTCGTCGCATTGTCCACCATGTCCCTCTCTCTTTTTTCCTTTTACAAAAATGTATGAGTCTGTATTTCTGCCAATCCTTTCACCTCTATCCCCACCATCTTCTCCAGGGATGCCTGCACATTTCAAGGGAGCCCTCAAACCAATATGTGATAGAATATTGGTTTGATTTGATTGATTTTTTATTTTAACATTTGTATCGCGCATACCCGTTGAATAGGGTCCAAGCAGAACAGCATCTAGGCGCAAATGTTAATAAAATCAGTAGTTTGCATCATTATGCTATCCTAAGCTTATTGAGGCTCGGGCAGATTACATAAAAAGATAGGTTTTTAGTTTCCTCTTGAACACGGATAGGGATTTGATCTGTTGAAGGTCCTTGGCTAAAGGATTCCAAGAACGAGGACCAAAGGAAGAGAAACACATATCACCCCAGGTTGTCGTTTTGGTAAAAGGGCCAACCAACAAATTTTGCCCGACTGATCGAAGTAATTGGGTAGGCTGGTGACGTTGGATTTTAGACACTAAGTATGTCAGGGCCAGGCCATGAATGCATCTAAATACCAGACACAGAGTCTTGAACAGAATTCACTGTTGGATTGGGAGCCAATGAAGACTTCTCTTATACTGAGAAACAACCTGACCTCCTTGACAATGTGAAAATCAGTCTAACCGCCCAAGTTCTGTCCCACCTGCAATCTTTGTATTTAGAATTTTTGAACACCCATAAGGAGTGCACTAAAATAATCCAATTTGGAATTTGTCCATATACCAACCACTATTGAACGAGTTTTCTCTGCTATGAGAGGCAGAAGAGGCTCAATCAATTTCAGTTGGTAATATACAGATTTGATTGTCTGATTAACATACACATTGCAGTCTAGATTGGATTGCCAAATGCAACCAAGATTCTTTACTTTGTCAGCAAACAGAAATGGTTAGGGAATCCTTTTGACCATATTTGCCACTTTCCGTTTTGGGCCAAAAACAATAACTACAGTTTTAGATGGATTCAGCTGGAGTTTATTATCCAGCATACAGGTTTTAATTATTTCCGCACACCGTAAAACATGGCCTCGCTGGGTTGTTCAAGCTATACTTAAGTGGTGTATTGTGACGTCCCATGATTGTCATGTCTCTAGTGTCCAGATCGCCTGTATCTGTCGTATATATTCTGCAGGGTCTTCATCTGGTTTAATTTTGCGTGCCAAAATGACCCCTATGTCCGATGTATCTTAGTACTTTCCATACATGGGCAAATAAGTTATTAAACAGCTCACCATTTTGTATGTACCTACTCAATTTTACTCCATTACGACCTGCCTGTTCCCATATCTTGTCACCCATTTCTCCTATTATTGCTGCAAATAGGCTCTTCATGTCGCTTTTCGAGAGCATAAATCCACTTGCCTGGTCCCGCTGTGATAGGTGGCAAACTGTATATTAACCCTTTAAATGCCAGCGACGAGCCGGCTCGTCGGTAAAAACCGCTCCAGGTTGCCACCGATGAGCCGGCTCGTCGGTGGCACTTAAGGGGTTAATGAGCGGGGAAATGCTGGCGGGTTTGGTTGGTGAATACCGCGATTTAAAAAAAAAAACCCATTGGCACTGGGGGTGGAACCTCAATGGCACTTAAGAGGTTAAGTTATCTCTGTCCATGCTCTGCCAAAGTACATACTGAGCCTCTCTCCTACACTTCTGCTGTAGGGTCACCTGTGTTCGTGGCATGGGGTGAGGAGGGTCCGCCTTTTGCTTTAGTTGCTTCTCCCATTCTTCTTACCTGGCTTGGGAGGGTTCGGGATCT
The DNA here is from genome assembly GCF_040938575.1 of Ambystoma mexicanum. NCBI lineage: Eukaryota > Metazoa > Chordata > Amphibia > Caudata > Ambystomatidae > Ambystoma > Ambystoma mexicanum. The sequence continues at coordinate 1,026,572,171 of NC_090923.1, read as the reverse complement.
GACCCTGCTTGTCCCCTTTTTCTTCCTCCCTGCCTTCATCCTAGTGTTGATCGTCCAACATCTCCCAGCTGCCTGTCCCCACCTCTACATCCTAATCCGTGTCCTCAGAGTTCACTGTGGACCCCCCAGGATCCTCCTACTCTTCTTCCAGGGCGTTCTTTATCGTGTTTGAACGTTATTTTCCCAGACGTCCAGCCACATGGGGTTCCCGCCGCCCCTTCCGCCTCCTCTTTCTGCCGGACCTCCTTCTCATCACACTCTCGGCTGCTCCAAGCATGGTGTCTAGCTGCCGCTGCACACTTTTCTCTATATCGGCCAAAGTATTAGTGACCCTGGGCTCTTACTTTCCCTTCCCTGTCTGTTTTGTTCCTGCTTGGGGAAACACGTCTTGGAATCATGTACCCTGCAGCAGATTTCAGCGTAGGGTACAAGCCATAGGGAGGGGGTGGTGCGGTGGTCTGTACCGCCGTGACACTACCTGTTCGGGCCCCTTTTGCGGTTTCCTCTTTTCTTTCCTCGTATTGTAAGGAACTCATGGTGGCAACAGTAAAAACAGACACTAGTGATCACAGTTCAAGGGTGTTTATTGAACTATTAATGCAGTGTGGAAAAAACACATAAGCTAAACCTATATCTAAGATGGGAGCACGTGTCGACCATCAAATAAAAATAATGCCATCCTAGTGCCGTTGTCAGAATAAAGGGCCTATACCATGAAAAAACTATTGGCAATTCCTTACGCTAAATACAAGAGCGTGTGGGATAGGGTATTCAAATAAAGGAAAAGTGTTCACAAATAAGTTAGGATGCGATTGCCTCAAGGTCTCCCTTCCCCACGTTTTTATCACGGAACAAGGTGGGACTTTGGAGCACAGCACAGCTTGATCCTTCACAGCACGACCTAACCGCTCCAAAGCAGCTATCGGTTCAGATAAGTTTCTTACCTTCGAGGCCTGGTGCTCTCAACAAACAAACATAAAAGTTCTTATTCTATAAACGCGGGTGACGACTTCACCCCTGGGTCCCCCTCTTCCGGGCGCTGACCCCTCTCAAGTCGTGTTCCACAATTTCCGAAACAGGTACTTCCTTAATGAACGTTGGGTGGTGACTTTCCACCCCTGGATCTACCTCGGCTGGGCTCGGACACCAAACAACAAGGGAGACGGTTCACCTCCCTTTGCTTTGCATTGCTTCTCGCTTTCACCAATCTCATACAGAACATCCTTCAGGCTTTTGCCCCTGCTTGTCAACTTCCCTCTTCCGGGTTCACTCTCGCCAAATTTACGAAACCCAGTTTATGTGCTAATTTTTCATCATGTGGGATTCACTTCCCTTGCTTTCTTTATGGTTCTTAGGTGGCTCCACTACAGCCTTCTGGTATCTGTAGTTTCATCAATTGAGTAATCACCACCAACATGCACCCACTTGGTGCCTGACTCTGCTCTGCTGGTTTTCCCCCACAGTTCATATAACATAGTTCTTTGTTTGTTCAACCACTTTGCTACATTTCGTTCAACACTGTTCTGCTTCTTATCGATATCCTCTCGACTCGTGGGCTGTGATTAACCACTTTGTTTCAGTCAAGGCATCTCTCACCGGCTTGGTTATCAGCAGAGGATGGTCTATCATTCCGTTGACATCTGTTGCAGTACACGCTGGCAATTGTTCGCAGACTTAGGTTTCCTTCGGCGGAGCTGCCACAGACCTTGGTCGGAAAGCACAAGGTCGGCTCTCCCCTTGTCATAGTTTCTGTCTGCGCCGTCTTTCTCCTCCTTTTCAACTGCTGTGCTGAGTTGGTATTTACATTGTGCTGTCTGACTTGCTCGTACCTTCCTGTTGTGCTCAACCTTTTATCCCTGTGGGGAAGGGAAAGGGCCGTCGGGTATATGGATTAGGGTCAATTGCATGACTTTGCCTGACCATTGCTTTGGGACATGTCAGGTAAATGGCTCTGGTGTTAGTCTGTTGTCTTTTGTGTTGTGCGTAAGTGTTCATGTGGAAAAAGGGGGCGCAGTGTTTTGGAATATCCTACATGGTAGGATGTGGAAAGGGTGTTGGAAGAAGGGGGATACTGGGTCTCACCCGTCGGTGTCCCACTCCCCAAGGACACCCATCCAGGTGATCCTCCCCCACTGGTCCACTCCCAGGGACTGGATACAATAGCAATGGCTGTGTCCTTGCCACCTGGATGACAGATCCCCAGGGACTAGCTAGGGAGACACCAAGAGGTTTCTCATAAAACCCTTCAGCCATGCGATGTAGCCACATTTTTTTCACAAGGGAACCGGGAAAGAAAATCTACATTTCCTTGGTCTTTTCCATTTCAGTGTTCCACAGTGAAACAATAAGGTTGTAGGTGTAGGAACCATTGCATGACTCTAGGGTTGGAGTCGTTGCGTTAGCTAATCCATACTAGGGATGATTGGTATGTATCGAGTGTGAACTTCCGTCCTAATAGGTAATACCTAAAATGGATAATGGCCCACTTGATGGCCAGGGCCTCCAGTTCCAACACGGAATAGTTATTTTCTTGTTTGAACAACTTGCGGCTGGTGAACCGTATGGAATGTTCTAATCCATCGCAAACCTGAGATAGGACAGCTTCTAACCCTGTAAGGGAGGCATCTGTCTGTAAGACAAACTCCTTAGAGAAGTTGACTACATTTAGGCTTGGGTTCTGACACAGCGATTGCTTTAAGGTGTTATAACATATCTCGTCCTCGTCATTCCAATGAGGTTTCTGGGGTTTGGCATTCTTAAGCTTTTTGTCAGCCGGGCTGTTTTATCTGAAATGTTGGGGATGAATCTTCAGTAGTACCCTATTAACCCGAAAAAAGCTTCAAGATCTCTTTTGGTTTTGGGAGTTGGTGTATCCAAGACACCTTTTACCTTCTCATGTTGTGGTTGTACATTCCCGTTCCCTACGAAGAAGCCAAGATATTTTACGGCTGATTGGGCCAATCTGCACTTAGCTGGATTAGCAGTAAGGCCAGCGTTTCTGAGAATTTTCATGATGGTATAAAGATGGAAGAGATGGTCCTCCCAGGTTTTGCTATAAATGACAATATTGTCAACATAAGCTCCACAGAAATCAGAATAGGGTTGAATGATTTTATCAATGAGGCGCTGGAAAGTGGCTGGCGCACTGTGTAGACCGAAAGGTAAGACTTTAAATTGGAATAATCCCAAGGGCGTTAAAAACAGTCTTTTCCTTATCTGGTCCATAGACTGGAACTTGCCAGTATCCCTTGGTTAAATCTAGGGTAGATATAAAGGTGGCTGATCCGAGTTTATCAATTAAGTCATCAATGCATGGCATGGGATAGGCATCAAAATCTGATTTGGCATTAACTTGACGGACGTCAATACAGAGTCTCCAGGAACGTCCAGGTTTCGTGACCGGCATGATAGGAGAGGACCATGGACTTGAGGATGGCTCAATAATGATGGCTCTCAACATTTTGTTGACTTCCTCGGTCACTCTCTGCTTAAAGGCTTTTGGGAGTCAGTCGATATGGCTTTAAGTGTACCACTTTACCCTTAGGTGTTAAGATATAGTGGTATGTATTCTTTACTCTCCCTGGTTTTTCTGAGAATACATCAGGGAAATTAAATTAATACAGCCTTTAGAACTTGTTGGTGTTGAGCAGATAACTCGAATTTAATAAATCAAAGTTATCCATATCATTGGGGACCAGAAAGGGTAGTACTTTGGCATGGGCGGCCAACGGGTTCTCTTTGATATGATATGTCATTTATAACGCGCCTATACACAAGTGTTTCAACTCTTTCAAGAGATTTACGTGATCTAATTGGATTTTCTGTTTCCTATATAGTTGGGCTACTCTATAAGTATAGGTTCCCGTTCTTTCTCTTTCATAAGGTCAGTGCCATTTGGATACCAGTTTGTTCTGAGGTTGGTAGGAGGACTAGTACTTTCTGTCCTATGGAGAATGATCTTAAACTTACTTTCTTGTCATAAGTGGCCTTTTGTTGGCTTTGAGCTTTCTCCATGTGAGTGCAAACAAAATCTTGGGCCAACTTCATATGCTCTAGCACTCAGGTGGCTGTTTGCGAGTTGGGAATAGGGGCCTGTTAGGGAGAATTCTCTGTTAAGGCTAATTTCCCAAACCTAGTGAGTCCCCCTGCAGCTTTGCTGGATTTCGTGGGTTTATTTTTTCTCCTGCTAAGAGTGAGACTCTTTTTTTTCTCTCACTCTTAGGGCCTCATTACGACCCCAGCGCTAAACCATGATGATATTAGCACCATGGTCCATGCCGGGGTCCGACATGGTGAATAGCGGAATTATCGCTCCATTCCAAGGTTGGCGGGGCGGTTATTCCCCATTCACCGTGGGCCCTTCCCCATTTTTGGCCCATAGGGCTCAATGGGATTGGGGAAGGCGCTAATTACGGCACCGTAAATTAGGGTGCCGTAATTAGCTCCTAGGTCTCTTTGCGGGTTGGTTTTTTAACGCCTGCTAAAAGCAGGCATTAAAGTGCAACCCGCAAAGGGACCCACCTTTTACAGCGCCGTTAACCCCTTAACGCCTGGGTCGTAATGAGGCCCTTAGACATGATTTGAGTTATCCTTTGACTTTGTAAGGTTTTTTATGGGCTATGGGGTCTTTTACTCCATAGGGTTTCATGTGGTTTTTGGTAAGTGTTACACAGCATCCCCTGTGCAGTAACACAGAGGTGTCATAGTGACCCCCAAACATAGACTCCATACCCTGGCACTGACTACTGTCTCCCAGGACATGTAAAGTCACCATTGGCTTTATTAGTCCAAATTTGTGAACAGAACCAGTACAAACCATCATATTGTGGAAGTACTGGAAGGGGTTAATTAGATTACCCCTGGGTCTGTTTTCGAGGGGGCACTGTGCAGTCCCCCCTTGTCGAGTTTCTGGCTGGTGGCAGTGGTTACCACGCAAAATATTCCTTAAGAATATTTACTATGCGATTTTCCCATTCATTTTAAACGCACCACTTTTTGGTGCAATGTTAAAGATACCGCTGGGTTATTTATTTAATATTTATTCCCCGGTTGGGTCTTTTTCGCCAGGACTCGGTTTTAAAATGGCGTTTGTGTTCGCCTCTGTAACTCCAACCCAAGAAGAACCCTTTGTTCCACCTTTTGGCGGGCTTCTCCACAGTAGCCGCTAAAAGTGGTGCCACTCTGTCTGGGTATACAGGATGTGTGGGAGGGGGGTTTAGGCACCCTGGACTGAGTTGCCTCGGCAACTCAAGTCGCACTCTTGTGTGATTGGCCAGGTGGCTCACCACTTAGCATGTTTGAGTGACAGCTAGGACTGATGAATGGGGGTTTTCTGCATAAAAGCAGGGCTTTGGGGACTGGGACTTCAGACGTCGCCACAGGACCAAAGAATCCGAAGAGGGAGAAGCTGAGCCGACCTGCAACGACGACACCACCGGTGGAGCCCTGCTGAACCGACTCACCACTTCTTCCAACGACAGAGGTGATTTTCATCCCGAAGAGTTTTCTTCCTTTGACTGGTAAGGATAACCAGTTTGCCCGCCTTTTCGCCTCCCCAGAGCATCTCGTGGCCGCCTTGCCTGTGGCAAGCACCCCAGCAACCGGGATACCACGTTTTACCACTACCACGAATAAAAGGGTAGACCTTTTAACCAGGGAACTCCGCGGCTGGTTTCTTCCCTGGCAGTGCAACGACGTTCAGCTTTCCTCCACGCCGAGATCTTCTCTTCCTCTGGACGACGCCGTGACTTGCACTCGCTGCCAGGAACAACTGCCCCCGCTGGAGGATTCTCCCCACTTTCAAGGTACTGTGTCCGCCTGGCCCCCCTCGCAATGGTCTGTGTGGGGTGTCTCGTAAATCCTCAACTTACCACTTGGGTTGGCGCTAGGCTGGCTAACTGGACTTTTCTGAGCTGAACTAATTCCTTTTTAAACTCTCTGCAAGACTTTTCAAGCCTTTTAAACTGTGGGATCCTGGGCGCATTGGTGTTCTACTCTCTCTAAGAGGGAGCCGGGCCTCTGAACTTTTTGCTCACAAGTAGACTTTGACTTTCCTGCCTTGCTGAGTGCTTCTAAAGTATTGTGTTGTGTGCTTTTCTAATTTCTGCCTTTCCCTCCTTTTTTTGATAACTAAAGATGGAACTCCAATAAGTTAAGTGCTCACCTCTGTCTGAAAATAAGTGGTGTTAACTAAGACTTGTCTAATAAGGGATGTATATATATTAATAGTGACTGTGTTTTTGAACTTGCTTACAATAATAGTGCTGGAGTGTTTCTAAGTGTGTCGTTAAATAAATAATTATATACTTGATACCAAAGCTCTGGTCAGTGTTTGCTTGTGCTACTGTATTTTGGTACCTATCTTGTATACTCTATATAATGTCTAACTCTTCTTGAGAGAAGTCTGGCTGCTCAGCCACAGCTACCAGGTAAATCTGGGTGGTACAAACTGCTACCAATTGGGTTTACTGCCAACACCTGTAGCCTTAAGCCTTTTGCAGTGGTTCCTAAGGGAACTGCACAGGTTTCTGCCTAACAGGGCCTTATCTCGTTCTTCCCAGGTTTCCCGGATCATGTTGAGGACATCTCTCGGCACTCTTCCGTATAGCAATTCAAAGGGAGAGAAACCTGTAGAGGCTTGGGAGGGGGGGGGGTCTTCTCACTGCAAATAGTGCCCATGAAATCATGCGGTCCCAGTCTTTCCCATCCTTATGAGTTTTCCCAAAAATACTTTTTACGGTCTTATTGAATCTCTCTACCATGCCATCGGTTTGGGGATGGTACATGGAAGTTTGCAAAGGTGATAATGTGGAGTAACTCTTTGTACTCTTACATCCCGTCCCCTTTCCACCATAATGTATGGGCGTCCCTCGCGAGGGACGGGAGACGGATCCTTTTTTCTCCAGAACAATAGTCTTCCCCCTTTAAATTTAGAGGGGTGTGGGGGCGTGGCCCTGGGAGCATGCGCTCACCTGACTCCGCCCACTGGTACCACTCCGCATTCCTCTTTTCTGCGTTGACGGGAACGGGCTGAATTCACCAGCGCTCCTGGGTTTGGCTTCGGCCATTTAATACCTCGCGCTCTTCCCCAGATATTCTTTTATCTTTGTCTTTTTCTTTTCAATTAGGTACTAGGTCCTCCGACGCCACGCTCCTCCCCGGCGCATGTCGACTTCAGCCGTCTTCCAGCCTGCGAGGGGCTCTTCCCTACATCTGACCCCCATGCCCTTTGCCTCTGCTGCCTTGGACCCGTGCATGGCTGGGAAGGTTGTTCTGCATGCAACGCACTGCCTCCACGGGCACCGACGAACAGGCTAGCTAGGTGGAGGGAGCTCTTCCAGAAGTCATTTCCGGAGGGCCTAAAGGACTTCATCAAATATCGCTCGAGGCTGAAGGAAAGGCCTCTATTCACCATTGCAGCCCGTAAAGGAGACTCCTTCCCAGGGAAGCGCCCGACCGGGAGCAACCTTTTCAGTTTTAGCACCAGCACACACACCGAGGCTAGTCCAGCTACCGGCCTCACCGCTGAGGGCTCTCTAGATCTTTCCCGGATCAGCGCTGAGGGACTGCAAGGTTCTTTTACCAAGGTTACTTCCAAGGGGCAACGCCATAGTACCGGCATCATGTCAGAGGGGGCGCCTTTACACAGCACTACTGGCAGCTCTGCCGAGGGCAATATGCCTTCCAGGTCATGGCCTGAGGTGCGTGATAGGCCTTTTGTTCCAACACCAAGCATCTAGGCTGGGGCTGGTTCTAGCGAGCCAGGCAACACAACTTCGGCACGCAGCACGACAAAATAGCCTCTGCTCCTGACATGATGGGCGTTCATCTGATAACCCCTTGTTAGGCAGAACCCTGTGCAGTTCCCTTAGGGACCACTGCAAAAGGCTTAGGACTACAGGTGTTGGCAGTAAACCCAATTGGTAGCAGTCTGTACCACCCAGATTTACCTGGTAGCTGTGGCTGAGCAGCCAGACTTCTCTCAAGAAGAGTTAGACAGTATATAGAGTATACAAAATAGGTACAGAGATACAGTAGCACAAGAAAACACTGACCAGAGCTTGGGTATAAAAGTATATAATTATTTATTTAAAAACACACTTGTAAAATACGCTAACACTAATATGGCAAGCAAGTTCAAACACAGTCACTATCAATATATATACATCCCTGATTACTTATTGAACAAGTGTTAGTTAAAACACCACTTATTTGCAGACAGAGGTGAGCGCTTAACCTAAGATGGCACTCCAATAAGTTAGTTAAAAAGGGAGGGAAAAAGGCAGAATTATGAAAGTACACAATACCAACACTTTAAAAAGAACCACAGCAAGTCAGAAAGGCAGAGTCTACTGTTAGAGCAAGAAAGTTCATAGGCCAGGCCCACTCTGGGAGATAGCAAGGCAGAATGTGTCCAAGATCACCCAGTTGAATAATACTTTAAAAAGTCTTTGCAGATAGTTCAAAAAGGGTTGGATCAGTTCAGAAAAAGTTAGTTAGCTGGTCCCAAGTCACCCCAGGATAGAGAGTCAAGGATCTACGGGACACCTTGAACAGTCTGTTGCAAGGGAGACCATGCGGCACACAGTACCTGAAATGGTGAGAAAGCTCCAGCGGGGGCAGTTGTTCCTGGTAGCGGGTGCAAGTCGGTGCTTCGTCCAGGGGAAGAGAACATCTCGACGTGGAGGAAAGCTGGAGGTTGTTGCACTGCTAGGGAAGAAACCAGCTGTGGAGTTTCCCGGTTAAAAGGTACTACCCTTTTATTTGCGGTAGTGGTGAAGCGTGGCTATCTGGTCGCTGGGGTGCTTGGCACGGGCGATTCGACCACGAGACGATCCAGGAAGGTGAAAAGAGGGCGAACTGGTTATCCCCACCAGTTCAGAGGAAGAAGACTCCCTGGGATGAAGATCTTCTCTGTCGTTGGGAAGTGGTGAGACGGTTCAGCAGGGCTCCACCGGTGGTGTCGTTGTTGCAGGTCGGCTCCGCTTCTCCCTCTTCGGATTCTTTGGTCCTCTGGCGACTTCTGAAGTTCAAGTCCCCAAAGCTCTGCTTTTATGCAGAAAACCCCCATTAATCAGTCCTAGCTGTCACTCAAACATGCTAAGTGGTGAGCCGGGCAGGTCAGCACTGGGCCAATCACACAAGAGTGCGACTTGAGTTGCCGAGGCAACTCAGTCCAGGGTGCCTAAACCCCCCTCCCACACATCCTGTAGACCCAGACAGAGTGGCACCACTTTTGGAGGCTTCTGTGCAGAAGCCCGCCAAAAAGTGGGACAAAGGGCTCGACTTGGGTTAGAGTTACAAAAGCGAACACAGACGCCATTTTGGCAATGAGTTCTGGCAAAAAGACCCAACCGGGGAATAAATATTAAATAAATAACCCGCCGGTATCTTTAACATTGCACCAAAAATACATGAAACCCTATGGAATAAAAAAACCCACAGCCCATAAAACACATTACAAAGTCAAAGGATATCTCAAATCATGTCTTAAGAGTGGGAGAAAAAGAGTCTCACTCTTAGCAGGAGAAAAAAAACCCCAAAAATCCAGCAAAGCTGCTGGGGCACTCGCTAGGTTTGGGAAATTAGCCTTAACAGAGAATTCTCCCTAACACCTCTCTTGCGGAGCGGGTGGAGGAAAGAGCCACAAAGTGGGTCTGGTGTCAACCAGGTGCGTGGCCTACAGTTCATCCATCAGCAGCACAGCGCAGGGCAGGTTTCCCCTGCACCCCAGGCAGAGTGTTTTCCCCCGGCCTGAATTGCCCTTAGCCACTCCATCAGTATCACCTGCCACCTCTCCAGCCTACGAAGACAGGTTCTTCTAAAAGTTCCTAGGGCTGATGCAAACTCCCCAGATGGGGGCCATCCTCTGGGATGCCATCAGGGACATGCTTTCCCAGGTCCCCCCACCAAAACCCATAGTCATTCCTCCTGTGGCTCCAGTGCTGCAGGCCCAAGTGCAGCCACCGCTGCCCCAGCCGGCTCCTCCGATTCCGGCTTCCCTGCCTCCCGCAGTACAGGCTCCACAACACCCTCCTCAGCAGCCACCGGCTCCGGTATCCACACCGCAGCCCATGGTGCCCAGCACCCCTCCACCAGTGCTGGAACTTCCGAGCACTCTGGTGGACACTGATGAGGAGGAGGACCCCGACACGCCATCTTCAACCAGGGCCTTCCACGAACGCCTTGCAGGTTTGGCAGAATATTTGGGCCTTCCTCAGCCTGAGGTAGAGCTGCCCGAGGAGGGGTGTCTTGGCAGAAGTCATCACCCTAAAACCCCTTACCAGTACGGGGGTCCCGATGCCGAAGGACGTAGTTGCCCTGCCCAAGAAGGGGTGGCTCAAGCCGCACTCGGCCCAACCTGTCAATCGGCGCCTCAATGCCAATTACAGGCAGATGGAAGGGGATACACTCTTGCTTTCGGCGCACCCTCAACTGCATTCTTCCGTGATCGCTGTGGCGTCACTCTACTCTAAGCATCAGTCGTCCTCAGGCCACCTCGTCCTCGACAATGCTAGGCAAGGAGGAGAGGATCTTGGAGGCGTACTGGAAAAAGCTGTATTCTGCCTCCTTGCACATGCGTCAAGCCAATGCGGATGCCATGCTGCCAGCCATTAACCAAAGGTTCTGGTGGGAAATTGAGGGCTTCTTCCCAGAACTTCTGCCGCACAGCCAAGCGCACTTCAAGGCAGGCCTAGGAGAAGACAGGATGGTAGCGCAGGACATTATGGAGTCCACCGTGGCCCACATCGATACCTCTGGACGGGCTATCTGCAACACCACAGACATGGGAGGGACGGCCTGGCTCCGGGCTACTAAGTTTAACCCTGACGTCCAGGAACGCATATTGGACCTTCCATTCGAGGGTAGTGACCTCTTTCACTCCAACACGGATGAAAGATTAGATAAAAAGAACAGCTTGCAAATGGCGAAATCTTTATCTATTCTTACAAAGGCCACACCAAAGGCCTACACCCAGTCACAGTAACGCTCTGACAAGGGGCAGGCCTTTGGCGGTTTCTGGAGCTTTCAAGAACAAAGGTCCAGGCAACCTGACAGCTCTCCGAGTGAACACCGGAATAAACAACAAAAGGGGGAGCAGGGGATTTTTCCAATCCCCATCATCAGCAACAGCCTCAGAGGGAAACCAGGCATGACACGCCCCTTCGGGTCCACCTGTCTCCGGTGGGGGGCAGGCTTGCCTTTCACGTGCAATTTTAGCGCCAGAATTTTTTGGACCCCTGGATCCTCTCCGTAGTCTCCACGGGGGCGCCCCTACCGGTACCTTCCCCTCCTCCCTCCTCCCCTCCTCTCCCACAGCTTGCGACAGCAACTCTGTTGGCGGAGATCCGGTCGCTTGTCGAGAGCCAGGCTGTGGAAGAAGTCCCAACCCCCCAGCGAGGCTTGGGCTTTTATTCCAGGATTTTCGCCATGAGGAACAACCACCAGGCTGGCCTGAGAGTTGTTGGACCTTTCCACCCTCAACCTCTCCCTTCCTCTGGAAAAATTCAAGATGGTTACGTCAGCACTTATTGCGGCAACACTGGACAGGGGAGACTGGATGTGCTCCCTGGATTTGAATGACGCGTACATACACGTCCCGATTTGGCAGCCGCATCAGTCCTTGCTGCGGTTCAGCATGCAACTATTCTTGCTCCTCCTAGATTTAAGACAGCTAAATTTGGGGGCACCACCCTTGATGTCCAGGGCCCCCTCCTCTGGAACGCCCTACTTGCTGGGATACGACAGATATAAAATTATCCTCTTTTTTAAGCAAGCCATAAAGACTCACCTTTTTAAACTGGAATAACTCTCCTACGGCCTCTCTCTCCTCCTGCTAGTCTTCTTGTTGTGCGTCTTGTCCTTGTTTCTTGTGCGCCCTGAGGCCTACGGGTATGTGGCGCATAATAAGAATTAAAATAAATAAATCATGGGCTGCCATTTTCAATACAAGATACTACCCTTTGGCCTCAACTCAGCCCCCAGGGTGTTTACCATGTTGATGAATGGAGTGGCAGCCCTCTTTAGGGCCCAGGGCCACCATATCTACCTATACCTGGACGACTGGCTCACCCGGGCTACATTTCTGGAAGCGGTTCACCACACCTCCTAAGCACTGATGAATACACTCCACGACCTTGGGTTCAATATCAATAAGTCTCAGCTGCAGCCCACGCAGACCCTGACCTTCCTGGGCCTCATCTGGGACACACGCTCTGTGAGAGTCTTTCCCTCAGAGGACATGTTGGCGGCCATCAAGAAAGCCACCTCTCACTTCCTCTCTAGGGCAGTGACCTTGGCCTGGTGGTACCAACAGCTGTTGGGTATAATGGCTGCGGTCTTATTGGTCGTACCCCACACAAGGCTCAAGATGCGATTACAGCTGCACTTCGCAAGCGGAGCCAGTCGACATTCCCCCTTTCTCCATTCGGACCTCAAGTGGTTGTCCGTGGACTTCAACCTGCTTCAGGGCAAGCCCTTCCGGCAGCTGGCCCCTCAGATCACTGTTACAACGGACTTCTCCCTAGAGGACTGGGCAGCCACTCTGGACAGCCAAAGCGTCCAAGGAATCTGGACTCGGCAGGAGCAGGTGTCCCACATCAATTGGCTGGAATTGAAGGCCATATTGCTGGCTCTCAAGGCCTTTCCCCCACATCGAAGGCAAGGCAGTTCTTATCCAGACGGACAAATCCACCAGCATGTACTATGTCAACAAGCAGGGGGGTACCAGATCCCCTCCACTGTGCAATCTAGCTGTCTGCATGTGGGAATGGGCACTGGAGAACAACATCCACCTCACCGCAGTCCACCTCCCGGGGGAGTCCAACCAGGAGGCGGACATGCTCAGCAGACTGGGAGCGGACAATTACGAGTGGCAGTTGAACGACCTGGTAGTGAAGGAGATATTCCTCAGGTGGGGGCATCCCCAAGTGGATCTCTTTGCCTCCCTGGACAACAGTAAATGCCAGCAGTTTGCCTCCTGGCAGGGGCAGGGCTCCGGCTCCCTGGGCAACGCATTCCAGATTCGGTGGAACGACATGACGGCATACGCCTTCCCACCCACACCCCTGTTCCACACAGTGATCTGCAAGATAAAGGAATCTCATCACCTCAGCATCATTTTGATAGCTCCATGCTGGCCGCCGAGACCATGGTTCTCCGAGCTACTCAGCCTATCGGACAGGCCACCGATTCACCTCCTGCTGGGCCCGGCTTCTCTCCTGGCCCAGCGGGGGGGAGGGCAGGGTATGCCACCCCGCTCCTCACAACTAGCCCTCGTAGCATGGTTCCTGAGCAGGTCACTTTGAAACACTTGAACCTCTCGCAAGCTAACCTAGGGATCATCCAGGGCGCTAGAAGCAAGGGTACTAGGAGCCAATATAAGAGTAAATGATCTAGATTCTGTCATTGGGGCGACTCTAAGGGGATTGACCCTCTTAGGTGCACCTTGGACGACGTGCTCTCCTTCTCGGCACACCTCGCCCACTCCGGCGTACAGGTAGACACAGGCCGCACTTATCTGGCAGCCATAGGGGCTTACAGGAATTCAGAGGAGGGCCTCGTCTCCTCTTCCAACCCGGTGGTCAAGTGAAATCTACCGGGCCTCAACAGACTCTACTCGCCTATAAAGAAACCACACTCTGCGTAGGAACTCAATGTTTTGTTAGGCGCCTTGGCGCACAAACCTTTTGAGCCACTGGCATCCGCGGACATCAGGCTGGTCACTATAAAGACCACTCTACTCGTGGGCATCCTCGCAGAGTCAGCGAGATTCAAGCTCTGGTGGCATCAAAGCCCTACACCACTTTTCACAAGGACAAGGTGGTCCTGCAAACGCACCCTGCGTTCCTACCCAAGGTGACCTAGGTGACCTCCTTCCATCTCAACGAGGAGATAGTCCTACCCACGTTCTTCGCCGACCCCAATGATGAGCCTCAGAGGGTCTTGCACTATCTGGATATCAGAAGCTCTCTGAAATACTACCTGGACAGGACCAAGGACTTCTGTAAATCGGACGCCTTGCTTGTCACTTTCGGTGGGTCAAGACCCGGTTAGCAGGCTTCTAAGGCCTCCATAGCAAGGTGGATGCTTGCGGCCATCAAGGAGGCTTATGAGGGGCAGCACAAGCTGGTGCCAGCTAACTTGCATGCCCACGCTATCCGAGCCAAGACCACGGCCATCGCATTCCAACGGCATGTGCTGTGTGATATGCTGGAAATGCATCGGAGGGACAGGGCCTCCGTATCCTTGTCCTTTACTGCTTTTTATTGTGTGTTCTACTGTTGAAAAGGAATGTTTTAGTATAGTTTGGAGCCTTAGGCGTTTTAGGCCCTACCTTACGGGGTCTACCTTCAAGGTCCAAACAGATCATAAGCCCCTAAAGTGGCTTATGCAGATAAAGGGTGAAAACCCGAAAACTGCTCAGGTGGTCCATTAGCCTGCAAGGGCTAGACTTCACCATAGAGCACAGACCAGGGAAGAGTCACGATAATGCAGATGGCATTTCCAGAAGGTATGTTGACCATCTGGATGAGGGTGTCTATCCCGTGGGAGACTAGGGACCCTCCAGCTCAGTCTGGGGGTGGGCGACTGTGATGCTGGAACTGCATTGGAGGGACAGGGCCTCCGTATCCTTGTCCTTTACTGCTTTTTATTGTGTGTTCTGTCGTGTTTTCCGCGCAGGAGTTCATGTGGGACTCCTGGCGGTGCAGCTCTCTTTCTTTTGGTTTGGTGAACGGACCCGTGGGATACCTTTATGGCACCCAGGGGTGGGGGTACAACCCTGTGCCCCTAGTGTATGTTTTTGGGCACCTGTGGGTGGCCCACAGAGCAGGGTATGGGCTGGTGGGAGCTCCATGCTGAATTTGACAGGTGCGCGGAGTATCCTCTATTTTGGGATACCCCGGCCCTGCCATTGGGATCAGTTGATCCCTGATGGAAAACAAGATGGCCCCGGTGGCCTCTTGCTTTCTATTACCCATTACCTTGTTTTCCCAAAGTCCTGGGAAGCCCTGACTCTGTCCCTTCCCCCTGACTGGCCGTTGGATGGAAGTGCCATATATGGTGTTGTTGTGAAGGCCCAATCAGACTAGCTGGAACCTTCCCGGTGATGTATGTTGTGGGTACCTCCTGTGGGTGGGACCTGGGTGAATAGAGTATGTGACGAATATGCATTCTGTGTTGTGGGTGTCTAGTATCTGGTGGTTGACACAATGACTGAGACAACCCTGCCCGAAACCGGTATGAATGCAGCTTGGAGTGTTGAATGGGTCGGTACTTGTCCCAATACACATAACTTGTTGTGAGTGTCTGGAGAGAAGTGAATGGCCTGAATACCTCGTGTGCCTGATTGGCTGCCTGCCTGCATGAATGCCCGTAGTCGTGATTGGATGCTTGAGTGTGACCCAGCGGATTGAATGGGAGATCAACAGTATATCTGCGGACCTCTCACTGCTAGGAATCGTGTTCAGAAGGTGAAGTCCACTACGACGAGTAACTGGATTAACTGACGCTTGACCTTGAAGCCCTGCTGGACGAGAAGAATTGCTGTTGCTCTCCTTCACAATCTGAAAGCTGCTGTGCCTCCAAGGACTGACCCAGAGAGGACCTGGTAAGGCGCCCTCTTCCCGAGCTACGAGGGACCATTGTGCACCGCTGATCTTTGCCAACGCTTCCTGGTAGACAGACCTTTGACAGGTTGCCGACCCGATCCGGGGACTGCTGTGGAACTCCAAGGAGAAGCACTCGGACTGTTGTCCGCCACTGTCGATGACCGCCGTCGCCGTGCTCCCGTTTGCCTAAGAACTTCACATCGGTGCATCGTCGGAGAACTTTACTCTGCCAGGTACATTGGGGGGGGGGGTAAAACCTTAATAGGAAGAAGTAAGACTATTGAACATTTGGACTGGGCTTGTGCTATATATCTTTATTTAAAGGTTGCCCAGGTGGGGTGGGGGATCTCCACACAGAACTGTGTCTAGGTAACGGGGCCAGTATTCTGCCTATTGTTTCAACCATCTTACGTTCCTGCCTATCTCTATTGCTGGTTTACTCGTTATTGATCTGTGTGACATTTTAACCGTACAGTTAATGCACTTTAATGAGATTTGATAACATTAGTGGTACCACTCTAGACGTGTATATATTTATCATTATTGACTTCCAAGTACAAAGTGCTTTATTGTAATCGTGTACATACCTTTGAATATTAATTATATAAAGACTGTGTTTTCAGTAATACAGTGTGTGGACATTCCTTTGTGGAGGTTCGGGGACTACACTGTACTTAAGAACCAGCCCGCTGTTACGCTCACGTGACTCCCACGGAGGCGCAGACCTGGTTTGGAGTGCTGTTGCCTCTTCTATGGTGAAGCGCAGGACTCGGAAGATGGACAGGACCGGATCCTCAAATCTGGCTTGTCTGACTCGCAGAAATATCCTTCTGTGTGTGAAAAGGGAGTATTAACAATCTGCGGGATAATGTGTAAGCCTCCCACTCCCTTCTCACCCTCCACGAATTCCTTCTGCGATTCCCCGTGAAGTCTCACCTTAGGGTCTGAAAGGACGAGCTCTCCATCCTGCTTCTGATGCAGGGGCGCGTTGTAATCCAGTTACTTCACTGGATCATGGATTGTAGAGAGTTCAAGTTTGCTTGTCCTTCCCGGTAAAGTTCTGTGAGAATTCTGTTTATAAGTATGAGCCCGAAATAATAATTGTCCGTTGTCTCTATTTCAGGTGCAGAACAAAGATTCCGAGATGAGCAATGGAACAGACGAAGGAAACTCAGGTGAGTTGTTTGATGAGAGGTTCCTTTAGTGTCCTTGCATTTATGCACTAATGCTTGTGTCTTTTTTCCCCATAGGGGCCGGGGTTCGGAAATGCCGGAGATATGGCACCGACCCGAAGTGAGAGGTGCAGTTCCAGTAGATATCAGGTAAGTCTTTAATGAGCATTCAGGTAATGTCTTAGCATTCGCTCACTAACGCTGATGTCTCTTTTTTCCCCTTAGGGGCCTGGGTCCGGAAATGCCAGGATGCGGCACCGACCCGAAATGAAGTGGGAATGACCCAACAGGTAAGTCTTATGATGGCAAATTAAGGTTTTCTTATTCTCTTCCCTAGCTCACCTTGTTCTTGTCTTTTTCTCCCTAGGCGCTGAAATGTGGCTGCGGATCCAGATGGTCGCTGATGTGAACATGGAGGCGCCTAGTAAAGGTGAGTGGAATGCGGCGCTGCAGCGATCGATGCGATGTGCTTTTAAAATGAATGTCTTCCTTTTCAGGATCGTCGGCGAAATGTCTCCGGAATGCGGATTTAGCAGGTAAGGACTCTTCTTTCTCCTATTCTCTTCTCTTCTCCCTTTGCAGGTGTTCCAGGATGCTGGCGGGCGTGGCAGAAGTCCGGATGCAGGAGCAGACACGGTCAGCGTCCAGCTGCTATATGCAGAACAACGCGAAGCGTGAGTTGCTGCTTGGGCGTGGCTTAAATAGCCTTCAAAGTAGTTCCAGGTATGTATCCTTCCTCTCAGGTATGTATTCTTCCTCCGGCCACACCTGTGTGGTTAAGTAGTCCCCAAAGATAAAGTAGTCCCATTCAGGCCTCTAGATGGCCCGGATGTTACAGCATGGTGTGCATCAGGTAAGTTTACACCAAGCACCTTTAAACACAAAGTCATCTTTTATGAGCCTGGCGCCTATGGCGCCAGGACTGTTGTCCAATATGAGCCTGGCGCCAAAGGCGCTAGGACTGAGTCCAAAGGGCCCCTACTTGGGGCTGCTGAGACTTCCCTCGGGGACATGATGTCTGCCTCTGGGGTAGCTGGGCCTGGTCTGGCTCCTTGGAGGTAGGCATCATGACACCCGCATCACCTCCACAATAGAGAATCTTGGCTGGGGTCCTCTGTGCCTCTCCTCTAACATATAGAGAGCGGAGGTACAGACACCCCCTACCGGTCTTTACACTGTGGCAGGTCATCGGCAGGGCGGCTTCCTGGACCACTCCTTTGGCTTTCTGTAAGCACTACCGTTTGGACGCCACCTCTAGGTCAGACACGGCTTTCGGGCAGGCGGTTCTAAGAAACCTGTTTTCTTAAGGAGGGTCTCCTCTCCACCCTGGGGCTACATTCAGTCGTAATCGCCCATACAGTATGGAGGAAAGGGGACGGGACATAAGAGTAATAGTTACTCACCGTAGTGACATACTCTTAGTCCATAGTCCCCTTTCCTCCATACGTCCCACCATCCTCCCCCCTAATTATACTGACGTCATTAGGCAATTCTGAATATTGTTGGTGGGGACTGAGGAGTGGCACCGGTGGGCGGAGTCAGGAGAGTGCTTGCTCCCAGGGCCGTGCCCTAGCGTGCCTCTAAATTTAAAGGGGAAGAAGATTTTTCTGGTGAAAAAGGTTCCGTCTCCCGTCCCTCGCAAGGATTCCCATACAGTATGGAGGAAGGGGACTATGGACTAAGAGTACGTTAGTCACTACGGTGAGTAACTATTCATATTTCAGCCATGGGTTTACTCATAAATTTTGAGCCCTGGTCTGTTAGTAATTCCTTAGGGAAACGGACCAGAGGAATATGGTAGAAGATGTTTAAGGATCTGCTGGGTGGTATTATTTTGCATTGGCAATGCCTCAGGATATCGGGTTGCATAATCCACGATCACAAGTACATATTTATTGCCTAGTCTGGAGGTTTCAAGCGGACCAATTATGTCGATATCTTTTCTGGAAAAGGGAACTTCTATAATCGGCAACGGATTCAGAGGGACAGGTGCGGAATGTGCGTGCTGGTCTTTTGACACATTTGGCATGCTTGGATGAAAGCTTTTACTTTGGCGTGGATACCTGGCCAATTAAACTTTCCACTAATATGTGCCTGGGTTTTAGAGTGTCCTCAATGCCCCCCGGTAAGGTGGGAATGTGCGATTTCCAGTACAACTTTTCGATGGCTTTTGGGTATTACCAATTGTGTTTTTACTATACCCTCTGGGGGAGGTCTCTCTTCTGTAAAGTAATCCTTGTTTTAGAAGGAAAAAAGGACTCCCTTTCTCTAAACCTTCTTCTTCTGGGATTGCGTGTAAAAACGCTTCAGCGAGAATGGGATCATTTTGCTGGGCGAAGGCCAAGTCTGAATAGATGGTGGGTTCCTCTTCTGTCCTTCCTTCGATATAAATTAATTTATCGGCTTCCCCAAAGCTTAAGTTACCTTTTTCTGTTTGATCTGGTTTACCTTCTTTAAACTGAGGGAAATGGAGCGCTTTACAAAATCCCTGGGCAATTTGGTTTTCCCTGGCGTACCACGAAAGGAATCTCACCATGGTTTTGTAAGAGAACCTTCACATTTCCCCTAAAGTTGGCCTCGATAACGCCTGCTAAGACTTCTATCCCCAACTTCCACGCTAGACCAGATATAACACCCCGGAGGAGGTATCAAAACAGAGTCTTTAGGAATCATTCCTCTCTTCTCAGGGGGAATGGTAGCTTCCCTACTGCTACAGATGTCAAACCCTATTGATTCCTGGGTGGCTATGGAAGGGCTAGAGGGCTCTCTGGCTATGTTTTCGAAATTGTAGGGTCCCCCAATTAGTTTAAATTAAGTCACATCCCACGTCTGACACCATATTTGAGGAATGGTGGCAACAGTAAAGGCCAACAGAAGGCTCACAGTTCAAGGGTGTTTATTGAACTATTAATGCAGGGTGGAAAAAAAGCCTAACCTAAATCAAAGATTGGAGCAAGCGTCGACCATCAAACAAAAATAAGGCAGTCCTACTGGCGTTGTTAAAATAAAGGGCCTATACTAAGAAAAATCTATTGCCAGTTCCTTTACGCTTAATACATGAGTGTGGGATAGGGTTTTCCAATAAAGGAAAAGTGTTCACAGATAATAAGTCAGGATGCGATTGCCTCAAGGTCACCCTTCCCAGCGTTTTTATCACGGGACAAGGAGGGACTTTGGAGCACAGCTCGAGCCTTCACAGCACAAGCAAACAGTTCCGAAGCATCTATCGGGTTCTTCGTTGGTTCAATTAAGTCTCTTGCCTTTAAGGCATGATGCTCTCAACAAACGCAAAAGTTCTTATTATGTGAATGCGTTGGGTGACGATGTCACCCCTGGTCCTCCCTCTTCCAGGTGCTGACCCCCTCACAAGTAGAGTTACACAATTTCCGAAACAGTTCCTTACTTAATGAACTTTAGGCGGTGACTTTCCACCCCTGGATCTCCCTCGGCTGGGCTCGGACCCCAAACAACAATGGGGACAGTTCCCTTCCCCTTGCTTTGTATTGCTTCACGCTTTCACCAATCTCATACAGAATGTCCTTTGGGCTTTTGCCCCTGCTTGTCGACTTCGCTCTTCCAGGTTCACTCTCGCCAACTTTTAGAATTAACTTTTGCTAATTTTTCACCATGCAGGTTTCACTTCTCCTAGCTTTCAACATGCAGGATTCGCTTACCTTGCTTTCTTTATAGTTCTTAGGTCAAAGGCTTTCAACTGTAGGAGGATTTTGCTTGACCTCCACTTTGACGTTTCTTGGTGGCTCTCCTACGGCCTTCTGATATCTGTAGTTTCATCAATAGAGTAATCACCACGAGCATGCACCCACATGGTGCCTGACTCTGCTCTGCTGGTTTTCCCCCACAGTTCATGTAACACATTTCTTTTTCAGTTCATATAGCCACTTTGCTACTTTTAGTTCAACACAGTTCCGTTTCTTATCGATACTCCTCTCAAATTCACCTAAGTCGAAGTCAGTCCCACAAGACATGCGTCTCTCCCCGTCTTGGTCATCAGTGGAGCATGGTCTCTCGTACCTTTTTGACTTCTGTTGCAGTACACGCTGGCTAGTGTTCACGGACTTAGGTTTCCTTGGGCGTAGGTTCCACAGGTCTTGCTCGGAAAGGACAAGGTCGGCTTTCCCCTGGTCACTGTCTGTCTGAGCCATCTTTCTCCTCCTCTTGAATTGCCGTGCTGAGTTAGCTCTTACATTGTGCCGACTGCCTTGCTCATACTGTGCTGTTGTGCTCCACCTTTTATCTCTGTGTTGAAGGGAAAGGGACGTCAGGTGTATGCGATTAGGGTCAATTGCCTGACTTTGCCTGACCCTTCCATTGGGACATGTCAGGTAAAGAGCTCTGGTATTAGTCTGTTGTCCTTCGTGTTGTGTGAAAGTGTTTGCGTGGAAAAAAAAGGGGGGGCAGTGTTTTGGAATATCCTACCTAGCAGGATGGGGAAAAGGTGTTAGAAGAAGGGGGATACCGCGTTTCACCCGTCGGTGTCCTACTCCCCAAGAACCCCCATCCATGTGATCCTCCCCCACCGCTACACCCCCTAGGAACTGGATCCAATAGTGATGGCCGTTTCTTGGCCACCTGGGTGACAGATACCTGGGGACTAGCTAGGGAGACACCTTTAGGTTTCTCACAGTATTCATAGGCCTGGAATGTTCTGCCTACTCTTCAATTTGGCACCCTTAAGTGTTGCCAATAAATATGCAGTCATGTTTTCTATGCTATCACTATCAAACGTTCCTTCCCCTGGCCATTCTCAAAAGCACTGTCAAGCGGTGTCCCACACCCATTGGAAGTGATATTTTAATATCTTATTGCAATACTAGGGCAATTTATTACATAAGCAATCCAGTGGCGTGTAGATTGCCCCATTAAACACCATCCTCCACCCACTAGTTTACTCTGACTCACCAATTTATTATTTCCCCTAATCCAAACCTCGTTAACCCTCTTTCACTCAATACCCCCTCCCTCACATGCCCTCACACTTACCATCCAACTGATCAGGATCTATGTGATCTCTGCCCCGCCGAAAAGGTTGACTAAAAAAATGCTAAGGACAATAACAGTGAGGCGCAGTGATTACATAGTAGAATTGTTGGCCATGAAATGATTATTAAAAAAGATAAAAAATATCAGTACAAATATCAACAATATGTTGCCTGTAGTCTTCACCTCTTAAACGCTATCCTTTACCTTATAAACAACAGGTTGGCAGAGACACTTTATAGTTGGTTGAAAACTGCGTGAATATTTCTCGCTTGGCTCAAAGGCTATGCAGGGGTTCTGTTGAATATTATTTAATTTCTAGTTTAATGCGCCCGCTCGCATTCCTGGATCCAAGTAATCCCCAAGATACCAACCACGTGTATAATAGATTAGAAAAAAAGTACATAGAAATGAAAATAAAAGATCTGTTACACTTCTGGCGTGATGAAAACGAGAAAATGAACGGTTTGATGTTTTCAGCCAGTGTGAATAATAATCCTTATCTCACACATCCGTACGACATTGGTTTCGGAGAAGAAAGATTCATTATTCATGGAATGGTGGATGATTATTTCCCTTATTGTATGTACTAATGAGCAACCGATTAGAGAAAACATCATGAGGTATTAACCAAAATAAAAGAAAATCACACCAGCCACCAATCCATTTATTTGTGTTATGGATTTTGAATTAGCAGCAATAAAGGCATTGAAACAACACTTCTACATCCCATCCCCTTTCCTCCATACTGTATGGGCCTCCATCGCTAGGGACGGGAAACAGAACCTTCACCAGAAACAATTCTTCCCCTTTAAATTTAGATGCGCGTGGGGCACGGCCCTTGACTCCACCCAGTGGCACCACTCCCCAGTCCTCTTTTACCTGTTGACGGGAATGGGCCAATTTCACCAGCGATCCTGGGTTGGACCTCCGGCCTTGTAATACCACGCACTCTTCCCTGGGATATTTTCTTTTCCCTTCTTTCTCATAGCAAAATAGGAGATAATACTCTGTCCTTTGGTGCCACGCTCCTCCCTGGCGCATGTCGACGATGGCGTGTTTGAGCAGGTGTCCGGCCGTTGAGGGTTCCTTCCTCACGTTGGATCCTCACGCAGTCTGCCTCTGGTGCCTTGGCCCTGACCACGGCTGGGATGGCTGTTCTGCATACAACACATTGACCCTGCGCTCACTGAAGAATCGTTTAGCCAGGTGGAAAGAGCTGTTCGAAAGATCGCCACCAGAAGACATCAAGACGTACGTGAAGAGGAAGACCAGGGGCAAGGGCAGACCATTCAGGCAGCCGTCTCCGGAGTTCACCATTTTCACTGACCCTTCCCTACAGGTGTGAGGGGGCTACACTGGACACCCACAGTGTCCATGGAGTATGGTCACGACAGGAACAGCTCGAACACATCAGCTGGCTCGAGATGATGGCCATCTGGCTGGCCATCCTAGCATTCCTCCCCATTGTCAACAGCAAGTCGGTCTGCATCCAGACAGACGGTATGCATGTATTAAAACAAGCAGGGAGGTACCAAGTATCCTCCGCTCTGCTAGCTGCCCATCGACATTTGGGAGTGGGCACTGTCGAATAGCATTTATTTATAAGCAGTCCACCTGCCGGGGGAGTCCAACTTGGAGTCTGACAGGCTCAGCAGGCTGGGCATCGACAACTATGAGTGGCAGTTGAACAAAGTGGTCCTGAGGGGGATCTTCGACAGGTGGGGCCACCGTCAGGTAGACCTATTCGCCACTATGAACAGGAGGTGCCCTCGGTTTGCTTCCTGGCTGGGGCAAGGCAGGAGAGACCCAGTGAAGGCTGCAGATCCAGTGGAACAGCATGAATGCATATGCGTTTCCCTCATCTCATCTCATTCACAGGGTCATCTGCAAGGTCGTAGAGTCACAAAGCCTTTGACTCATCTTGATAGCGCCCTGGTGGCCGGCAAGACCTTGGTTCTCGGGGCTCCTCCGACTGTCGGACCAACCCACTTACTCTCCCAGCACGGGGCACAGTGCTTCACCCCGCTCCGCAGAAGTTAGCCCTTGCATCTTTGTTCCTGAACAGGTCACCCTGAAGCATCTGCACTTGTCACAAGACAACCTGGCTATCATACAAGGGGCAAGAAGTAACTCCACCAGGTGTCAGTACAGGAGCAAGTGGACCACGTTCTGCCACTGGGCCAAGACAAACAAGATTGATCTGCTTACATGCTCACTGGACGATGCGTTATCCTTCTCTGCGCATTTGGCTCACTCAGGTGTGCAGGTAAACACCTGCCATACGTATCTGTCGGCCACAGTGGCTTAGAAGAATTCTGGTGGTTAAAAGGCACTTAGGGGGCTCTGACCAGATTATATCCTCGTGTCAAACGTCCACATCCGGTCTGGGACCTTAACGTGGTGTTGGGCGCCCTGGCACACACACCCTTCGAACCCATGGCGTCAGCAGACATTAGGCTTGTTACTATTAAGACTGCCTTGCTGGTGGGCCTTACTGCAGCACGCCGGATTAGCGAAATTCCAGCTCTGATGGTTTCGGAGCCCTAGTCCACATTTCACTGGGACATGGTGGTGCTTAGGACGCATCCTGCCTTTCTCCTTAAGGTTGTTGGTGATTTTATCTGGATAGGACAAAGAGCTTCTGTAAATCGGATGCCTTGTTCATCCCTTTTGGCGGTTCAAAACCATCCTGTCAAGCCTCCAAGGCTTCCATAGCAAGGTGAATGGTTATGGCTATCAAGGAGGCATATGAGGGGTAGCACAGGCCTTTGCCAGAAAACATGCATGTCCACGCCATAGGAGCCAAGGCCACAGCTGTGGCTTTCCAAAGACATGTCCAATGGCAGACGATCAGCAAGCTAGCTACTTGGGTTTCCCTATCAGCCTTTTGCAAGCATTACAGCTTGGTTGCCAGCGCCAGGTCAGACGCTGCATTTGGCCTGGCAGTTTTGAAGAACTTGTTTTCTTTGTGGGGAAACTCTCCTCCCCAGGGCTGCATTCAGTTGTAATCACCCATACAGTATGGAGGAAAGGGGACGGGAAGTAGGAGTAATTATAAGGTACTCACCGTAGTGACTAACATACTCCTAGTCCGTAGTCCCCTTTCCCCCATACGTCCCACCATCCTCCCCTGTAACATCTCTGTGTCATTAGGCAATCATATTATTGTCATATTATTGTTGACGCGTCCAAGAGGACTGAAGAGTGGCGCCGGTTTGGCAGAGTCATGGGAGTGCATGCTCCTAGGGCTCCTCCCCCACGCACTTCTAACTTTAAAGGGGAAGACAATTTTTTCTGGTGAGAGAAGGTTCCGTTTCCGGTCCCTAGCGAGGGATGCTCATATAGTATAGAAGAAAGGGGAGTATGGACTAGGAGTACGTTAGTCACTGCTATGAGTGACTTATATCTTCCCATAGATGTACATACAAGAATGTCTCTTCCACTATAGTCAGAGCCTTTGGAAAAAAAATCAGAAACATTGCCTACAAAGAACATCAGTAATAGTGTATTTAATTTTGAAATAAAGAAAATATGTGCTCTAGCGTATGGACTCAAAAATGAATTGATCAAGTTATGTAAAAATTATTTCAGCAACCTATTTTAAAACACATAAGCACCAGTAAACTTTCTGAACTATTTTGAGGAAACATGGATAGGAAAGCAAACCAGATACGGCTGACGTCAACCGAAAATTGCAATAGAGTACTGGAATTGTTATGACGTGCTAATTAACAGATCTCCAAAAAAACACAATAAATTAGAAAGATGGCATCATAGCCTGAATGTTGCCATTTGAGGCTGTAAACCAACATTGTGGAAATATATGAAGGCATTAAAAACAGAGTAAGTCATTCAGGAAATAAAAATTATGCAACAAATGAGCGGAACCAATGTACTAAACAGATCCATTAAGTGTGCAAAAAGGAATTAAAAATGAGGACAAATTGCTCAAAACTTCTCGTCATTACATTTCACAGACTATATTGCAAGTCTTGCTTTTAAAGTTGCCTTTGCGATTCAGTAAGAGCTTACACAGCAATTACATTAAGAAAAAGCAACTGACACTATTTTGTTTATTTGCTCATCTTTATTAAACCATTTTAGTACATCAATAGATAATTTCTTCAAGTTATGCTTAGTATGTTACAAGGATTATGAACCACTTTATTGTATTTGGAAAATAAACCTGTTAGCAATGCGGGAAAGGCATTTTTTTCATTTCAATAATTTAAAATAATTACTATTATATTTATGAAATAAACTGTTGCACGTTACTAAGTACAGCGCTTTCATTACTGGCTTCGGGGCAACATTCCTTATTTATAAGTGTGAAAGTGAATGCCTGCCTGCCAAAATACATTCATGCCGTGCAGCGACTTCATAACCCTTACTAATGGGATAAACCTGAAAGGTGGTGCATTTCAGTAATGGGATAAAATTGATGCCGCTCCGCGCTGACACTTCATTGCATTTTTGGCGGCAGCTGAAAAACATGAATGGGGAAACATGAAAGGTAATGCGACTTCAGTCGGAATTAATCGGAATTTTGGTACGGGCGAATGCGCAATATTGTATATGTCGAATTTTGCTGTCGACATTTTAGTATGATATCCACCAATCACACTTTCCCAAAGAACAATGGCCTTCTCCACAGGTTCACACACATCAAACTAGCTGCAACCCTTTGATATACAAATACCTGGCTCCCCCTCTTCTCTCATGGCCGTAAATTATAACAATCCACTAAGCCCTACTATTTACAGCAACCCTCTCACATCGGTCCTTCCACCTCAGCCAACACGATGCTGCACAACCCGTTTATTCTACCGCAAGCGTTACACCAATAAATCTGCCCCCCAATACAAAATGACGCAGTTATACAATCACATCCATTACGCACCACTCCTGTCTAATGGGAGTTTGCCACTAACTAGACACTCCTCTGTTTTATTACAGATGAGCCCATCACCCACCCTCTCACTATCGGAGGGGTGGAACCAGTGCTTAATTAGTAAAATAAGTGCCAGGGCTCAAATATGTTTGGCTCACTTGTGCCTTGCCCGTGTCTAGCCACGCTTATAAGCTACCATTCCCACCACAAGCTGGGCCCACTGCTGCTACTCAAACAGTATCAGCATGTGTGGGACTGCAGCCACCACGTTAAACTTTGTCTATTCTATGTGAATGGAGATACCGTAAATCAGTAGTGCGATGAATTGCCATCTGGCAAGCGTGTGAAAGTCCTGGAATTTTTTTTTAATTGATAATAAAATGATGCGGTAAATCCATCTCTGAAAGGGAAATCTGCTGATCTGATTCCCCTTTCATAATCCCAATGCTAAAGGCATAGGGTGTGTCCATGCATCAGTACCCCGATTGCAGCACCTGCTCTACCAGTGGCACAGAGCAGATTCAGATGTCACAGGTGTCCATTGACAGCTGCAGTGACAGTCAAGTCTCTCCATTCCAAATACTGCATAACTCTAGGAGATATTGTCCTAGTGGCACATTAAACTGTAAATATAAAAATATAAACCATACCTGATTTAGGGTATGGTGGCCAGCATCTCTGAGTTATCCCAGCCACATTAAATTGATATTGCTTAAGTGTCAACCCTGTGGGCCCAGTTCAGCTGTGTATCTCTCCCAGACAAGGCCAGCCCCTGCTTACTGACGGGATTGTAGCCTTGGGGGTGCGGGGAGGGTGGATTGCGTCTTTGTTCCTTTGTTAGGGCAGATAACACTCTTCTTCCAGGGACAGCCACTCAACAGGAAGCTTGTCTGGGAACAGAGACCAAGGGGAACACGCATTCACAGGGAGCCAGACCTCCCACCATGTTGGTGCATTACTAAATGCCTTTGTTCGTAGAGAGAAGGGATGGGGGCAGGGTTAGAGTAGTCAGACGGTCTCTGTTCAAGGGAAGGAAACTTCCATAATCATGAAGCTCTCTGCCTCTTTCCTGTCCTCTCCACTTCCTCTGGAGCAAAACACTTTGTGTGTGATGTCAGAAGGGCAAAGTCCACTTGTTTCAAGAGCAGGGATTGGACCCATATAGCAGTCTAGCTTTGGTCCAAGTTATAGTAATGAGGAACTTTTTAGGGATATCAACTCTAGACCCCAGAGACCAAGTTCCTTGACTCTGTTGAAGACTAATGGTTAAGATGAGTTTCTTACACACCATTTATTGCACCGTAGTTCATGCATTAACACTCAAACATCTGTTGTATTGGTTTAACCAAGGTTTATTCATGGCCCTTTGTGATGACACGTGTTTCGACACTGCTGTGGTTTTTTAAGATCGGGGCATAGCTTTGGATTACTTCATCCAGCGAAAATATGTACACAACAATTCGAAATTACCAGATAACATATAATATAGTAGAAAAAATAGTGGTAAGAAAGGTATGCAGATCACAGTATTGTAAAATAATTATAGGTATTCATAATGTGTAGAGAGATCAGAGATTCGGGGGTGGGGATCCGGGAGGGTCATTAAAGTTGTGAGAAAAAATCGCTGAAAAGAAGAAACAAGAAAAAAATAAAAGAAAAAGCAAAAAAAATAATTAATAAGTAAAGGAACAATACTTTAAACATTATTAACAACATTTCACAATGAATTGTACCTATAGTTGTTCAATTAGAATTCAGTAAATTACAGTAACTACTTTTCGTTGGTTTCAGTGGTAGGAGTCTATATGGTGCCATCCTATTTCCATATAGGCGTTGTGCTAGTGCTAGGTGCATTGTCTATAAACATGTGAGTATATTTTAGATAGTTGCTGTGAATATAGATTGCCTCTTCAAGAGGGAGTATTTTACCATAATCTCTGTCGGAATTAGATTTGGGTTGCTTAATTCATGGGTTAAATCCCACCTAGGATTGAATAAACATTTTTGCTTCTATTCGTAAAAATAGGGATATTGCACATCGTTAAGTGCCGTGTGTTTATGATTGTGGAGTGTTGGTTCATCACAATTAATTAATGTTTTGTCAACATGATGCGTTTGTTTCAATTTGTTACGTTAAATACAACTGTGTTCCAGAAGGCACATAGAAATGTCATTAATAATGTTTAAAGTATTGTTCCTTTACTTATTCAAATTTTCTTTCTCTTTTTCTTTTATTTTTTCCTTGTTTCTTCTTTTTTGCGATTTGTTTTCCCACAACCTTAATGACCCTCCCGGATCAGCAGTGTCGAAACAAACGCGTGTCATCACAAAGGGCCATGATTAACCTTGGTTAAACCAACACAACAGATGTTTGAATGTTAATGCATGACCTAGGACGTAATAAATGTGTGTGTACAAACTCATCTTAGCTTTGGTCCAATCACCTGTGGACTTTTGCCTTTAAAACAAGGTGTCTCGCACCACTTCTTTGGATCATCATTTGAAAAGATGTTGTTGGACCCTGCTGGGAGAGCAGTCCTTTAGAGTCCAACATTTGTGAGGTGAAGACAGGTGTTTCAAGGCAGACGCAAGTTCTGCCCCCAACCATCCCCAGGGTATTGGGACTGAACCTGCTGCTGGACCTGACCTGCCCCCCTCTTGCCTGGGACCTCACTGTGTTGCAGGACCCCTGATGGTGTGGGCTAGCCTCCCCCATGTTTGGTAACCTGAGAGAGAACCAACTGTGGATCTTGGCACCCTAGAGTGGGAATCGTAGCACCTGGAAGCCAGAGCAGCCGAGATTCCTGTTGTGACGTTGGCCCGCTGAAAATCGTGTATCAAGCATGTTCCACACCAAGCAAACTATCAGAATCCTTCTACGCTGCCTTCAGCATTCATTGTTCTTTGAACTACTGTTGAACTCTGTCCGCCACTGCACCGTGCCTGCTGAAGCACGTAATTGCCTTGGCTCGAGCCAACAAAGCACTGCTGCCTTGCGTTGCTCAAGGCCCCATCTGCAGCCCCAGCCTTGTCATCGCCGGTCCTGTAAGTCGATCCACCCAACTCTGGTGTCTCCCAAACTATGACCTCCAATCCGCCTCATAGAATCAACTTGCTTACGCATCCAGGTACCCGCTCATCGCCGCCGAACTTCAATCGCCAACAGAACCTGAGGTATACCATTCCACACCGCTCAAGTAAATGATTCGAGAACAGAGCCACCTTCTGCTTGCACCTGACTCGCAGCTGGACCACTGCGACAGTCGCACCTTTGACCTTAAGAGAACTCGCAATCGACACCCGGAAGCCTGCTTCGACTCTGTAGAACCACCAAGACGTTTGTAGAGGTATTATTGACTGATAACTGCTCCCCGGGTCCATCTATAGACTGGATAGGTCTTTTTAATTATTTTTGCAACCTCACAATGTAGCCTTTGAACATTGCGGTCTTTTATTGTTTTCATTACCCAGAGTGTTGCATCTATTCTATCTGTACATATTCCGTGTTCTTTCTACAGGGGAGGGTTTTTACATTGTTTTCTAGTTAGTTATTATTGTACATGGGACGGTTGATTAAAGTATATATTTTGTATATAATCTTGATTGTAAATTCCTTCATTTTGGACTGTTCTACTTTGCTGTTTGGGTTGCAACTGAACCACATTCCCACCCCTCTTCAGAGTATAGCCTTCACTCAGCCCACGTTACCACAAAAGGTGAAGGCGGTATACATCACTTAACTGTGCCTGCTGTGAAAGTGTGATGGCTGAGTAGGCGCTTTAGCTTCTGCTCATCCTTGTACGCCTGCAGGGCAGAAGTCAATTTGTCACAAGTAGCTATAGTTCCCAAATACATTTTATCTGGTGAATAAAATGTAATTGTCTACAAAAGTTGAGCATTGATAAATTGTTGGTGAAAAAGCAACAGCCTCACCTAATTGCCGATGGCTGGTTAGTACAAGATGTATTCATAGCCTGAGATTAGTATTCTGTAAATAAATGATTGCCTTGATGTTGTGCTCGAGATACTGCTCCTTCAAAGGTTTACTATATAATCTGCTAGCAGGATGGTGACACTGATATGCCACGTTTTCAGTAGCCAATACGTTTGCTCCAAGAGATTGTAACTGAAGTCAATGCCACTGGAAGAGATTTCTGACATAAGTGGGGAAGTTATTTCCCTGAAGTGTAGTTTTATAGTTGGGTGAGGGTGGGGGGGACTTGGCCCCTCAAGTCGACTTCTCTACCAGGGTTAGCCATGTTTGAGTGCTTCCACAAGCACTATTTAGAGTTTTCTCCAGGCAGTTTTTGCTCTTTCTCCTGTGTGCCCCTCGTTTATATGTCTCTCTGTCTCGTTTTTTTCTCCGTCCTCGTTTGTCTCCCATCGCTCTTCCGTTCTCTCTCCCTGCACAGTCAACATTCTTGCGCAGCATTATCAGAATAGAGGTAGCACAGGGGATGTAGGTGCTGGGGTGTGGGGCGGTTGTAGGAGGAGTGGTGGATGATATGAGAGGCAATGTCAGGCACCTAATATGATTTACTTTTCAAAAAAACGAAGTAGCAGCTAGGAATGGATCATAGACACAGGATTTAGAAAGTAGTCAAGCGCAGTCACAGCTCTTAGTATATAATCATTGGCTCAAACGATTCATATTGTACTTAATGGACAAGCACCAAATTCCCTTTGTGTCAAATGACCTATTGACTGATTACTTGTTGCATCCTTCTGGTCTGCGCATCTCGCTCCAACCCTACTCACTTGTTGTCTTGCTGATGCACTTCTTAGTCCTCTTGTGTAGGGTCCCAAAACACGTTTGAGGCAGGGGTGCGTGCGCCCATCTGTTCTCATACTTCAGAGAGGTATGCAGAGCTGCCACTGTTGTCTCAGCCAAGCTCTCTTGCCTAGTCCTTCCAAAATGTAAATGCATGGGTAGTCCTATGCTTCTCTGGCAAAACCTGAAATGGCCCAATGCTCGGAGCCCTTGTGCTGCATCTGTATGAGCGGCGCTGTTACAGGCTCATTGGCTGTCAGCTGAGTCCTCTGCTCAGGGTAAACACACACACAGCAATGAACTGCTTGTGAATTTACAGCAGGGAGCAGCAATGCAACATGAAGCTTTTGAGATTCACCCGGGGCAGAGGCCACATTGGCAACAGCATTCTGGTTGGTTTGGTGCACTGATAGCAATGCACAGGCGTCGCCAACCAGTGTGCGCATAACATGTGGTCACGTAATTTTACTTTTCCCATCATGACCTATTGTTACGCTCACCTGGTATCCACAGGGACGCCACCCAGCCGGGCTACTCCCTGGTATGCTTCTCAGCTTTGCCCTGATGTCGTCTGCGGGGAAGGTTCTGCCTTGTGGTAGAATTAGGCGTGCTCTCCGTCCTGCCTTCTTTGCAGGGGCACGTTTTCGTTCATGGGCGAGTGCGGTCCAGTTACTTCACTGACGCCGGTCCGTTTGATATTGTTCAGGTAGGTCTTATTGCTGTTCTTTAGTTTTGTTGCTATCCTGCATGCCTTTCTTTGTTTAAAATGTCTCTTTTTTTCTCCGTTAGGTATCCAGAGCTTCAGCGCGGCGAACTGGCATGGTTGAGCCCCGCTGGTAAATGATGGCGCATTGAGAGCGCTATGATGCGGTAAGTAAGCGCTATGCGCAGCGCTGCAAAGTCTTGCCTTTGCAAACCTGTGTTTTCCTTCCTTGTAGGTCGCGGTGTTCTTCAGCGTGAGTGGCATATCCGGAGTGGTGCCAGCCGAGAGGCGACCCGCCAGGTAAGCCTTTTGAACAGTTCGTAATTGTAAATGTCCCTGCTGCTTTCTTTAATGTTGCCTCTATCTTCCTCTTTCAGGTCGTTCTGTCTGGGAGGCGTGCAGATTCGATGAAGCTGTTCTCAGTAGCTGCGAGTGTTTAAAGATGAAGACTGCAGGTAAGATGCTGCTGCTAATGATGTTCCTTTTGTCTCCTTGCAGGTTCTGCTTCTCCGAGGTTCGAGGGAATAGCTGGACACGGTGAGCGTCACGTTGCAAGCTGCAAAGTAACGTGAAGCGTGTTGTCTTGCTCGGGTGTGGTTTAAATAGCCCCAACAAAATAGTCCAGGTAAAGTAGTCCCTAGGCTACCACACCCAAAACACTAGACCGCATAGCTTGGTTCTTAGGAACCAAGCTATGTGGATGCCTCCCTGTTAGCTGACAATACAAAAAAGTAGTTCCCAAGCACATTGTTTTTCATGGTGTATGAGCCTGGCGCCATAGGTGCCAGGACTGGCCCCATGAGGGCTTTTGAAGAGGATGCCAGGCTCTAGAGGCCAGAGTCCTGACTCCACCTGGCCAATAGGTTTGCCAGAGGGGGTTTTGGCCGAGGGTCGTGACACCCATCGCCCTCTGAGACACATGCGTCACTGACACTGACTCCAAAGAGAATGTGCTTTTTGCTTTGGCAGCCAGTGAAGCAAGTCGACCATTGACCCCACACACTCCGAGTGCCTCCGAAATAACAAACATTAAACAACTACAAGTCTGATAGACCATAAATATGTCATCATTCCATCAAAGTAAACTCACCCTCTCGCAATAAGTGCCGGTACTGAAAGATAAGTGCCGGTGCTCGGCTGCAGCAAACACTGGCACAAATTAAGCACTGGGTGAAACTAATTTTGAATGGATTGTGTCCTCCCACGTATTCCTCATTTTTGATATCTCCAATATCCAGCTTCAGTTGCTTCTCAAAAAGAATTTTGGCAGAGGATGCTGTGCGTTGATGCAGTCGGCTCGATGTCCCTCGAGGGCCTATGTTTCGAGCATGATGTCATCAAAGGTATATATAGCACATGCAGCGCCTGTTGGCTTCAGTTCCGTTTTTCAAAGTAAGCTTAGCTTCGTGAACTATGGAGCGCTGCAGAACATTTTTCGAGAAATATCCAAAAATGTCTCTTCAGCTCCGACAACCCCAAAGACCGGGTTTAAAAAGTGCCAACTGCGATGCCAAGATGTCGCAGACGGATCCACATAGAGTATGCTTGTGGTGTCTCAGTGTGGAGCATCCTTGGCCTGTGCAAAGGGTCAGAAATCCCCTTTGACTACCCCACTTTCTTTTGACGAAGCGAGAGGCAACTCTCCTCGACGGAAAAAGACAAAAAGGTCTAGGTCACAGAGTGGTTCCCACCACTCCTCGTCGTCATCAAAGATATCGAATAAAAGGCATCCCACATCTCCTACTTCGACATCCTCGTCTGACTCCTCTCGTGAGAGGACTACATCTTGTCCCACTAAAGCCTCTACTGCGGCTGAATGGGAATCATTCAGGCAGGAAATGCTTACCATTTTCAAGAGGCAGAAACCCTCAAAACAAGTAGGCCATGCTCCTACCATGCCTTCTGAAGCCGGTAAGGAAAGGGCTCGAGTCAAATCCTGCGTGCCCTCGAGCCTGGGACGAAGGCCAGATTCCCATCGAGAGCTACCAAGGCCATGTCACGATGAAAAGTCATTGAGGAACCCTTCGAGCCAGAAGTCAAAGGAAAAGTTGAAAGCGTCGACTCCATTGACGCCATCAAAGCCACCTGTGCCATCTTCAAAAACATCTTCAACGACTCCGTGGGCATCTGGCTCGAAACCTTTGAAGCCATTGATGCATTTACCTGAAATTTAGAAAACCTTTACTCCTTTGCCAAGGAAGGATTTCTTTAAGTCTCTCACTTTTATTGATGAGGACAATGAGCTGTCTGATAACGATTTGCCCTTTGGTTTGCAATATGGCACACCAAATGTCCCTGATAGTTTCATATCAGAGGAATCCAGGTTGAGAGACCTGCATGGAAATTTACAGACTGCCAGTGGAACGGACACTTCACCAGAATTGGAATTTGGAAAGCCTGAATCAGATGAACAGTGACTCCAGCTACTTGTTGAAAACACCCTACCTCAGAAAGTATGGTGTTGCAGGCAGCAACCTCTACCTCCAAGCAGGCTGCTTATCCGTCCATCCCACCGGATCAGGATGATAAACAGGTAGATGCATGGTCAAGGAAAGTGTTTTCTGCTGGGAGCATGGCTCTCGAATCTGCCAACTCATTTGTGCCCTTGTGAAATTCACTTACACTCTATGGGTCTGTATTTCCATGGCGGCTGAGTATATTCCCGAAGGGGAGGAAATGGACTGCCATGTGCAAGTCTCTTCAGTCGGGTTTGGATTCGGCTGACAGCATCAGCAGAGCCATGGTGGCAAGCACCGTAATATGCAGGTTTGCGTGGTTGAGGAAGTCTGGATTTGTACCTGACATCCACTCTAGACCCCTTAACATGCCTTTTGACAGGTCTCATGTGTTTGGCTGCAAGGCTGATGAAATCCTTGAGAAGCTGCCGACCTTGAAGGCGGCAGCCAAATCTTCAGCCCTTTCACTCTAGTGAAACATCTTGGAGGGGTAGATCTTTTCCCTACTTCTCCTCAATTGGAAGAGCAGGAGGAATGGCTGGTCAAAGAGGCCAAAGAAGATTCCTTCGTGGTGGACGAGGTAGAGGTGCCCAAGCAGCGGCATCTTTACCTAAAGCCACTGCTTCAGCCACCTCAAAACCTCTCTGAGGTCTTGACTCACGACACCCCAGTGGGAGGCAGACTGTCTCAGTATCTGAAAGAATGGCAGGGTATTACTTCAGTTGCTTGGGCATTGCAGACCATAGCCCCAGGTTACTGCCTCCCTGGGGCTATGGTCTGCAATGCCACTGGCACATCCACTGGGGAGCCTAAAGAATGGCTCCCCAGTGGATGATCCAGAGAACACTGGATCATCCACTGGGGAGCCATTCTTTAAAGGTTCCAGATCCATTCCTTGTGCAGGAAATTTTGACCCTGCTAGTGAAAGGTGTTATAGAGCCAGTACCTGTTATGGAGAGGGAGAAAAGGATGGTATTCTCCATATTTCCTGATCCCCAAGAAGGACGCAGGGCTGAAACCCATTTTGGTCATGAGATACTTGAACAAGTTCTTCAGGAAGGACAAGTTCAAGATGGTCACACTTTCTCAGATCCTTCAGACCCTCCAGTTCCAGGATTGGATGGTGTCATTGGACCTTCAGGATGCTTATTTTCATGTGCCAATCAATCTCAAGCACAAAGTACCTGAGGTTCGCCGTTGGCAGTTCTCATTATCAGTTTCGAGTTCTGCCATTCGGGCTGACCTCCGCCCCAAAGGTTTTTACTAAACTGATGGCGGTGGTGGCAGTGACCCTCAGGAGACGGGGTATTGATGTCCACCCTTGGCTGATCAGGGCGCATTCTCCCGAACAAGTATGGATCATCTCAGTGTGACCTGCCACTCTCTCCACAGACTGGGCTTCTCCCTCAATTACAAGAAGTCCCACATGATATCGTCTCAAAAGCTCCAGTTCATTGGAGTGGTACAGGATACGTCCTTGGGAAAGACCTTGCCACCCTAGGTGAGGCTCAAGACATGCTGCAGATGATCACCAAATTCCAGAGTGCCCAGTGTCTCCCGGCCTTTGACTTCTTGAGGTAGCGCGGCCTCATGGCATCCTGCATTTTCCTGGGCACTCAAGACACAATGGTCTCAATGCTCTGGCAACATGTCAGATCTACTTCAGGTTCCAAGCAGGGTCACACAGGATCTCCTGTGGTGGGCCTACAAGGACAACATTCTGAAGGGCAAACTTTTTTGGCAACCAGGGCCAGAGATAACCGTAGTGACGGACTCCTCACTCACAGGGTGGGGAGCCCACGCCAACGATCTGCCAATAAACGGTCATTTGTCTCTATCAGAGTCCAAACTACACATTAAACTTTTGGAGCTGAGAGCAATCAGACTTGCGCTGGAGGCTTTTCTGCTCTCTGTACAGGGAAAGAATGTCCTGATAATGACGGACAACACAGTGGCCATGTACTAACTCAACAAGAGAGGAGGTGTAGGGTCACTACCACTGTGCAGAGAGGCAATGCAGCTCTGGTTCTGGGCAATTCAAGAAGGAATCTCCCTATCGGGAGTTCACCTAGACGGAGAAGAGAACACAGCGGCGGACGCTTTTGAGCAGGCAGAGCACAGTCTCCTACAAGTGGGAACTAGCTCAGGAAGTCCTTCAAGAGATCTTCACCCTTTGGGGAATCCATGAAGTAGATCTGTTTGCGACCAGTGTCAACCGGAAGTGCGAACCGTACTGCTCCAGGAAATTTCCCCCAAGAGTAGCTCTAGGAGACGCGTTCATAGTGGACAAGGAGTTTCTACTCCTTTCGGTGTTTCCTCCAGTCCCCGTCATTCCTCACGTGATCAGGAGGTTGAGAAAGTTCGGGAAATCCATTATCCTATTTCCTCTGGATTGGGCCAGGAAGACGTGTTAACCAGACCTTCTGGACCTGTCTATCTGCCCTCCAATATGTCTTCCACAAAGAGAGGACCTTCTCTCGTAAGGGTCGGGTTCTCCAGAGGCTAAGACACTCAGCCTTCACGCGTGGTTTCTGAGAGGCTGAGGTACAAGGATTGGGATCTCCCGGATGACGTAGTGGAGATTTTGCTTTCGGCCTGAACACCAGCAAAAAAGTCTTTGTACCGATGCAGTTGGAGCAAATTCTGCATCTGGTGCAGGGACCAGAATGTGGACCCTTTGCTAGGCAAAGCACCAGAGATGTTATGTTTCTGCTGTACTTGGCCAATCTAGGACTCCAGGTTGGCACCATTAAAGGTTATTTGGCTGTGCTTTCCATCTTCAAGCGCTCATCTGAGGAAACATATTTTAAATTACCTTTGGTGATCCAATTTCTGAAGGGACTCACTAATGTGTTCCCTACATCTCCTTTTCAGGACCCGTTTGGGACCTTAATCCTATCTTAATGTTTCTTATTTGTG
Organism: Ambystoma mexicanum; assembly: GCF_040938575.1. Taxonomy (NCBI): domain Eukaryota; kingdom Metazoa; phylum Chordata; class Amphibia; order Caudata; family Ambystomatidae; genus Ambystoma; species Ambystoma mexicanum. The sequence continues at coordinate 1,026,534,647 of NC_090923.1, read as the reverse complement.
CACCATTTGAACCCCTCCATTCATGTCCTTTAAGACTACTAACATTCAAGACCATCTTGTTGGTAGCACTAAAAGCCTTTAGAGGGAGTTGCATGCACTATCGTCTAAATCACTGTTTACAGTATTTCCTAAGGACAAGGTTGTCCTGAGGGTCAAACCTTCATTCCTACCGAAGGTCATATCAGACTTTCATTTAGGACAAAAGATAGTGTTACCTACTTTCTACCCTTCACCTCATCCTGGCAAGGAGGAGAGGTTACACAAGGTCAACCCGCGAAGGACTCAGAGTTTCTACATTTCAATGTTGTCAAAACTTTGCCTGGATGGCCAACTCTTCATAGGGTACACTTGTGAAAGGCTAGGACAGGCTGTAACAAAACAGACTTTGCCCAGATGGATTATTTTAGCTATTTCCGAATGCTACAGGCTGGCCGGCAAGGATCCTCCAGAAGGCTTGAGAGCCCATTCACAAGGGGCATGGCTACTTCTTCTGCTTTGCAAAGAGGTGTTCCTATTAAAAACATTTGTGAGGCAGCCACTTGTTCTACAATTCAAACTTTTACTAAGCATTACTGCCTTGATTCCACTTTAAGTCAGGATGGAAGCTTTGGGAAGGCAGTCCTTCATTCCTTTTATGCATCCATTTATGACAAAATTCTTACTCCCTCCTCCAAAACAAACACTGCTTTGGGAGTCTATCAAAGATGAGGAGTACGTCGGAGGAACAAGCTACTTGCCCCTGGTAACGTTCTTTAGACTGGATGTCCTCCCACGTATTCCTCATCACCCCTCCCAGCCTATCCCTCAGTAGAATTTCCCATGTTATTGCAACTTTCGCTCCTTCAAAGTCTTGGTCAAATCCGCTTTGATGTGGGTAGTTCTACTTGAAAATGTCACGAAAAAACCGAACTGAAGCCAACGGGCGCTGCGCATGCTATATATACCTTTGATGACATCATCCTTGAGACGAAGGCCCTCAAGGGACATCGAGTCGACTGCATCGACGCACAGCGCCCTCTGCTGAAAATTAAAATATATAAAAGATGAGGAATATGTGGGAGGATCATCCAGTCGAAAGAATGTTACCAGGGCTAAGTAATTTGTTCATCTACAGCTACTACGGTCAATCGTTCTCCCTCCTGTAGGATGCTTCCTATACACTATAGCAAGCCCCCTATGTGCGTGCATGTGCTGTGATGCACGTTCATGCAAGGGTACACTCACCTGCTCTAGAGATCCTCGAGTCCTGCCGGCGCTGAGTTTTCCACCTTAGCCTGCACCTCCACTTGAGCGCGGGCAGTGCTCAGGGACCAGGTAGCCTGTTGCGAACAGCGCCTGCGTGGCATCCTTGTTAGTGCACTTCTAACTGGTCTCAGCCCGCCTGCCCCGCGCCCCAAGGAGTGCGGCAAAAATACCTTCAGCTCGTCAAAATAACTGAGGATCTCACTGGGACCGCCTGCAAAAGTAATCACTGGAGCAAAAAGCAATCCAAAAAAGGAGCGTCCACCATGCAATAAGTAACATACATTTATTGGACCCAAAAAAACAGCTGGGAAGCACAGTTCAGACAGCTTTGTGGAACTGAACTGAATTAAGTGAGCCATCAACGCCACCCATCGCGGCTGAACATTTTATACAACGTTGGTCACATTATCGCATAATAATTTGGTTCAATTTTTAAGGCGGGTCACAAAAAAAAAATTATTAGTGGGACTCATCATTCTCCTATATCCACATATATGTTGACTGATTGTAATGGATTACTACAACTTCTCCAGCATGGGGTCTGGCATGGATTCACATGCTCATGAATATTCCCCGTCGTTAGGCTGGGAATCCTCGGTAAAGGAAAAAATCATTTTCAATTTCGTTTCTGAACTGTCTTTCTCCTAATAACCAATCACTGGTCTCTGGGTCATACTGCCCCAAGCCAATGACTGCTCTCTACCTAAGCCCCTCCTCTGGCAGCCATCTTCATATTTTTACCGCACGTTCAAGTGTTGGGAGAGCTTTTACTGCGTTTTGTGATTTTTCAAAGAGTTTAATCTCATTTTTCGGTCAATCGAGCCTCAAGCTCTACCGTTTCTACTTCCGATCAACGGGGACCTGTTTCGGAATTTTCTATGCCCCTCAAGAGCAAAGTTTTAATCGAGTTTCGCTTCTTGGAGGATTCCAGAAGATCTTTGAGGCCTACCCCGCGTGGACATGGCCCAGGATAAAGGTAACATGACGCCCGGATCCATGCTGTTTAGGAGCTGCCCTGGATGCGGATTGCAGAATGTCTTCAAGGAGGACGAGCGTTCTAGATGCCTCTACTGCCTTCACGAAGACAAAACGCACGTGGCAAAGGACTGTGCGTTTTGCAAGAACATGTCGGAACGGACTATGAAGGAACGGCGTAACCGCCTCACCAACTGGCTGGAGGGGAAGAGCCCAGCAGCAGGTGAGAAAAAGAGGTCCGAGCGGGCTTCTAAGACCTTTGAGGGCACTCCGGCGACGGGGGCCCAACAAAAGGCAAAGCACCGCAAGTCTGCGGGCACTGGGAGCGCAACCGGTCGGGCTCCTCGGCTTCCAGGCAGGGCGCACTTTCACCAACGCCATCAACCACGAGCCAACGCCCTGGCTCGGGGAAAAGGAAGTCGGAGAACCCGGGTAAGCTTCAGGAGAAGTCCTGGTCGATCCCGACTGAGACAGCCAAGGGGGAGCGAGGCGGCGACCCTCCCCCCAAGGTGAATGCCTCAAGCGTGTCCAAAGTCGTGAAGGTCTTGATTCACCCGGCCAAAGCCTCTATCGAAGGACTCATGGTGGCCCTGGCAAAGCCTGTGGAGACTACCCCAGTGGAGGCGACCTCGGGCCCAGAGTTTCCCTGCCACTGTGGAGGGAATCCTCTTTTCAACCCATCAATAAGACCCCCTTGAGAACCCTGGTGGAAAAAGAGGGGGGGTGGTGGCCATCACGGACACGGATACAGCCTCTGAAGAGGAGCTGGCTGAAGTTGTGAAGATCCTGGACAAGAGGTTCGAGGAAATCCGGTCTCGCAGGAGGGATCCCGATGAGGCGGACGAAGAAAGTGAGGGTGGTGCCGACGAGGTTCCCGTGGAGGTGGAGTATTCCCCAACCGTCGTGCCCGTCACAGCCAGTACCTGGGCCACAGGACAACTCAGGAGCAATCTTGATGGCGATCCAGGCCTTGTGTACAGAGATGAGGACAAGGTTTCCCTTACCCCCAACTGACGATCCAGTGGAGCCTGGACCGTCGGGAAGCCCTCCAAGCAAGCGGAGGAGCACTCATCCCCCACGCCCTTCCAGCCTGCGCGGCCCTGTGGGGATGCGCCTCGGCGCCCACAGGGGGTGTTGGGTGCACCGGTGGTCGGGGGCCCTGAGAGCCGAGGCAGCGGGTCGGTCCCTTCGCTCTCGGCTGTCATCGGCGCCGAGGGTGAGGGAATGCGAGCCGCTGCTCAGAGACGCAGCGGATCACAGCTGCACTCACCCATGGGGAAACACGACCCCGAAGGGGGTGGAACGACGGCGCAGACACTCCATGACGGCGTGGGGTGGGGGCGACCGGCCCGTCAGCATGGCGTGCCCCGTGGCGGCCCCGGAGCGGGTCGCAGCTGGAAGGCACCCAGAACCCGCCCATATCCAACGCAATCACGATCACGTGATCGCCTCAAACGTTTCTCTGGACTCCGGAAGCAGGGAACGGTGCACGCTGGCACGGCAGCCTTTATGGGAGGCGGGACAAACCCTTGGCAGCCAATAAGGCTTAAGCCAGACAAAGCTGATGCCGATTGGTGGGGACTTGAAACTAGGGAAGCCTATAAAAGCGCGCCAAATGAAACTGACAGGGTTCTCTCATTTTACAGGAAAGAGAAGAGGAAGAGGAACGAAGACCAGAGTGGTGGGCCTATCCGGACACTACGAGATAGGACAAGGTTGGGGATTGCCTCAATCTACTCTGAAAGGGCCAAACACTGGTGAAGGGAACCAGAGGACTATATTCTTTGTTTTGCTAAGGACCCTTTACCCGTTAGAAATAAATATTATTTCAGCATCCGCCTGTCTCCTGAAGTCTCCTTTTCACACTGGCGACGAAGGTGGGATCGCAACAATGTCATGGAGGCACTGATCAAAACGCTATCAGAGGGGCAGCAGCAGCTGCAACAATTAATACAGCTGCAAACCCAACAGGCGGCTGCCGATAGGCAAGCATTCCAGCAGGCCATCCAGCTGCAGGGCACCATACAAACCACGGCCCAGGATAAACAACACAAGACCATAGCCCGTCTCACTGATGTGGTGGCCAACGCCAGGAACCAACCATTTGTGCCATCAGCTCTACTCCAGAAATCTAAGGAGGGGGAAGACCCTGCCTTCTTTTTCACCAGTTTCGAGAGGATTGCCAGGAATGCGCAATGGCCTCCGGACCGCTGGGGACAATACGTCGCCACCCTGCTATCCGGGGTGATGCAGGGTGCCTATCAAGCGGTAAACCCCAACGGTAGCACTCCTTACGGAGAAATCAAGGCCGCAGTCCTGGACCGTCTAGGCCTAGACGAAGAGGCTTACCGGATCCAGCTGAGAGAGGCCCGACTCAGGATGGGGGAAAGCCTGCGCCAGTTGTACTATCGTATAAAGGACTTGGTCGAGAAATGGCTGCTGCCTCCCACCCCAGCGAATCAACCCATCCTCGACAAGATCATCCTGGAGCAATTTATCGAAGCCCTACCGGGACAGATGCAGAGGTGGGTTAGACAGCACCACCGGCCCACCTTGACCGAGGCGGTAGATATTGCCTCAGCATACCAGAAGGCGGGTCACCACAAGATGCAGCCAACTGGAGTAACAGCCCGGATTGCTATCCCGATATCCGACCCACTTTCATTCAGGGGTGGCAGAACCCTACCCACGAGATGGAGACACGTCGACGACATCTCCAGAAAACCGGAAGACAAGAAACCGGGAGGCGAGGAAAAACACCCATTGGCAGCACCAGGATACAAGCAACCGCAATGCTACGAGTGCAACGAATGGGGCCATATAGCCAGGTTCTGCCCCAGAAGGAGACCAGCCGAACCGATGGACATCGGATACCTGAGCCCTGGATCGGAGGTAAGCCTCCCGGGTCCCTATGTGGTGGACATCCGGGTGGACGGCAGACCATCGCGCGCTCTACTCGACAGCGGCAGCCGGCAGACCGCCATTTCACCAACCGTGAGTAACACTCCCTATTTATCTAATATAACAGTACCCATTAGATGTATCCATGGGGACGTGAAGCGTTATCCCATGAAGAATGTGGTGGTAGAACTAAACGACACAACCACTCCCTTAAAGGCTGCCGTCCTGCCGTGTCTGCCTGCCCCGGTAGTTATAGGGACCGATCTGCCTGGATTTGAACAGGCCATGAAAGCCCTGGAGGAAAAGAAAAAGATTCCGCGCGGTTCCGACACCCCAGCGTCGGACTCCGCTTCCCTGACCCCTTTGCCAGGAAGGAAACGACGAACCCGGATGGAATGGTGTCAGGCTAGTTACATGACCAGACCCATCGACTGGAGTCTGGAGGAAAATGAAGACACCATTAGGGGGGAGACCCTAACTGACCCGACTCTACAGGTAGCACGAAAAAGGGCAACACAAGAAGGGGAACCCGATCTAAGTAAGGGGCCAGGGTTCCTACCACGCCAGGGTCTGCTATATCGAAGATATAAGGGCGAGGATGAGGTCGCTAAAGAGCAATTGGTGCTACCAAAGAAACATCGTGCCATAGTTATACAACTGGCACACAACCATCCTTGTGGCGGTCATATGGCTTCCCTCAAGACTCAGCAGAACCTATTGAAGCGATTTTACTTGCCGGGTATCTACGGGGAAGTGGCGCAGTTCTGTAAAAGCTGCCCTACATGCCAATTGACCAGCGGTATCCTACCAGCAAAGGCGCCACTACAGAAAATGCCTCTCATAGCGGTTCCCTTCCAGAGAATCGGCATGGATATCGTCGGTCCTTTGGAACCTTGCTAGCAGGCGGTATAGATATCTGTTAGTGATCGTCGACTATGCCACCTGATACCCGGAAGCGTTTCCCCTAAAGGGAACATCCGCCAGAGTCCTGTGTGATCAGCTTATCCCGTTTTTTGCACGAGTTGGGTTGCCTTCGGAAATAATTACAGACCAGGGTACGAATTTCATGTCCGTCCTCCTACGGCAAGTATGTGAGCGTCTCCAGATTAAACAAATGAGAACCTCAGTATACCATCCCCAGACAGATGGACTGGTCGAACGGTATAACCAGACCATCAAGAAAATGCTGAGAAGGGTGACAGGGGCGGACGCTAAGAATTGGGATCGGGTGTTGCCTCTGGTGTTGATGGTATTAAGGGATACACCCCAATCATCCACTGGTTTCTCCCCCTTCGAACTTCTATTCGGAAGACAACCCCGGACGATATTGGATCTGGTTAAGGAAGAATGGGAAGCCAGCGAGGAAGTATCACTCACTGAATATACAGAGGAGCTAAAGACCCATCTGACGGCTCTGCGTACCTTGGCCGAAGCCAACCTCAGCCAGGCTCAAACGACCCAAGAGAAGAACTATAATAAGGGGAGCCGAATGAGGACCTTCAAACCTGGAGACCAAGTACTAGTACTCCTACCTATATCTGCAAACAAGCTATTGGCCAGATGGAGGGGGCCGTACAAAATCACGGACGTGCTTAGCCCAGTGACTTATCGGGTGCATCAACCCGATAGGACCACAACCAACAAGGTATATCACATCAACCTTCTGAAGGAGTGGAATGGGCCGAGTCTGGGCGCCTTCGCAGAACCCGTGGAACCAGAATCAGAGGAAACCGTGAACACCGTTCCCGATACCCTCGAAGCCATCAATTGGGGTGACGTCCTCTCCCCGAAAATGAAATCAGACGTCGTGGACAAGTTATTCCCCTACGCCAATGCCTTTTCTACGTTACCCGGTCGGACCAGTATACTGGAACACGAGATGAACACAGAGCCAGGACAAACCATAAGGCTCAGACCATATCGAATCCCTGAAGCCAGGCGAAGAGTTATCAGTTCAGAAGTAGACGAAATGCTGCGGATGGATATCATTGAGCCATCCAACAGTGTATGGTCATCTCCCATAGTGCTGGTTCCCAAGCCGGACGGGTCCGTCCGCTTCTGTATGGACTACAGACAACTAAACACGATTTCCCAATACGAAGCGCATCCTATGCCGTGGATGGACGAACTCTTGGAAGGCCTCGGAGCGGCCCTCTTTCTAAGCACCCTAGATTTAACCAAGGGATATTGGCAAATCCCCTTGCGTTCCCGGGACAAGGAGAAAACCGACTTTTCCACACCAAGGGGACTCTATCAATACAAGGTTTTACCCTTTGGACTACACGGCGCCCCTGCCACGTTCCAAAGACTAATGGATATCATCTTGCGACCACATGACGGATATGCGGCCGCTTATCTGGATGACATTGTGGTGTATAGCAAGTCCTGGGAAGCCCATCTGAACCATTTGGAACTTTTGGTAGCCGATCTGCATAGGGCTGGTTTGCATATAAACCCGAATAAAAGCATGATCGGAACCCATCAAACCAAATTTCGAAGGGATTGTGTCCTCCGAAGTATTCCTCATCTTAGATATCTCCTTCCAGCTCTGCTGGCCTCGGCAAATGTTTTCTCTAGAGGGCGCTGCGCGTCAACGTCCTCCGAGTCGATGTCCCTCGACAGCCGCCGTATCAACGTCATCCTGCCTATAAAGGCCGCGCGCAGCGTCCGTTGCTCAGTTCCGTTTTTCCGCGCTTACTCAGTGCCTCGGAATACCGTTGCTCAGTTCTTGTCAGATTAATCCTATTTACCTCGAGTTATTCGATCCGTACTCGATGGCTTCCTCGTCGGAACCGACAACTCCTCGATCCGGCTTCAAAAAATGCCGAGATTTTGGGAAAAAGATGTCGCTGACGGACCCTCACAGAGTTTGTCTGTGGTGTTTGGGAGCTGAACATCATTGTTCGGAGTGCGAGGACTGTATGTCCATGACAGCTAAAGCCCTGAAGGAGCGTAATGGGAAGCTGGAGAAAGGTAAGACTTTTAAAGTTTCTTCTTCGTCGACGAAGTCGAGACACTCGTCTCCTCATCACCATTCGCGCTCCAGGTCTCGGAGTGGGTCCCATCACTCCTCGAGATCGAAGCACTCGAAGAGGAGACGTCGAAGATCCCCTTCTCCGTCTTCCTCTTCTTCTGTTTCGCCAAAAAGAATCCCTTGCCCCACGAAACATAGTTCCCGGGCTGAATGGGAGGAATTCCGCAAAAATATGATGAGCGTCTTCGAGAAAGCGGCCTCGACCCCCTCGAAGACTGCCGAGAGCGATGCTCTGGTCGAAAGACCCGAAGGTCAAAAACGCCGCGAGTCGCAGTACCCGGCGAAGGAAACCTCTCGAGCGCGTCTCGAACCCTCGAGTAGGACTATGACCTCCAAACCTTCCTCGAAGATTCCGTCGACGCCGTCGACGAGGGTTCCGTCGACGCCGAGGTCGGTGTCTTCGACGCCGTTGTCGAAGGAACCTTCGGCACACGGGTCTGTCGATTCAACACCGGCGTCGACGCCAAGAAAAGTCACGGTCACGACACACCCAGTGACTATCCCCAGGTCCTCGATGGCGATGGCTTTGAGATTGTCGAGTAGAATCCCAATTCTGTCGAGGTCATCGAGGCCTCCGCCTTTGTTTTCGACGCCACGCTCGAAGCCTTCGATGTCGGCGTCGACGACATCGACGTTTTCGAGGCCGATAATGACAAGCTCGGCACCCTCTGCCTTGGAAATGGGATTTACTCCCTTTATGAGTTCAGAACAATTGAGAACTATGTCCTCAATTTTGGAAGAGGGTGAATTGTCTGAACAGGAAGACACATTTGAGTTGCAGGGACCTGTAACCCCAATTAGAGAGGAATTTTCCTCTGAAGAACGCAGGTTAAAGGATCTTCATGATTCCTTACATGAGGCAAGTGGGTTAGACACTTCCCCTGAGGTGGAGTTTGCTAGGCCAGACCCGGGGGAGCATGCTGAAACCCCCTATAGAGCCTTAATGGCCAGGATCACAGAGTTCATGGGGTGGTCTGCCCCTTCACAATCTTTCCAACAAGATGACCTCACGGATATTCTTGGCCCACAGGAGGATCCTGTGGTGCCTTTTCATAAAGCTCTTCAGAGGAAGGTCATGACAAACTGGGAAACCCCAGATGTCGTACCAGCAGTAAATAAAAAACTGTCTACTAAGTACAGGGTATCCTCTACAGACCCGGAGTTTTTGTCTAAACACCCATCCCCAGAAAGTCTGGTGGTACAGGCAGCATCCTCTACCGATGTCAAGACGGCTTATCCTACCGTCCCACAGGACAGGGACGATAAAAAATATGATGCCATGGCAAAGAAAGTCTTTTCAGCATGTAGCATGGCGTTAAAATCTGTTAATGCTACTTGCACCCTTGCTAGGTTCAGCCATACACTTTGGGAGTGTGCTTCTACAGCGGCTGACTGCATCCCGGAGGGAGAAGAAAGGGATGCGTTCCTGAATATTATACAGGACTGTAAAGACGCTATGTGCGAATCCCTCCAGACGGGCATTGATTCGGCTGACAGTATCAGCAGAGCAATGGCGGCAAGTACATCAACCAGGAGATTCGCTTGGTTGAGAAAGTCTGGTTTTGCCCCAGATGTGCAAGCCAGGCTCTTGAACATGCCATTCGATGGCTCTTCTTTGTTCGGGAAAAAGGCGGATGACAGTTTAGAGAAACTGCAAACTTCAAAAGCAGCAGCAAAATCCCTAGGAGCTGCAATCCGTCAGACTCCTTTTCGTCCCACAGGAACCTCTGCGAGGGGCAAGTCCTTTCGCTTCTACTCCGCATTCGGAAGAGGTAGAGGACGACCGGCTCAAAGGGGACAAAGAAGAACTACCCGAGGTGGACGGGGTAGATATTCAAAAGCCGCAGCAACAGCAGGTGCCTCTTTACCATCGGCATCTGCATTAGCCGCCCCAAAACCACTCTGAGGTCTTCCCTCACAGGACACCTGTAGGAGGCAGGTTGACTCAACATCTGGCGGTATGACAGGCTATCACGTCAGATGCTTGGGCATTGGAAACAGTTGCCCAAGGTTACTGCCTGCCTTTCCTACGTATACCTCAGAGTCATCCACCGGGGATCAGCTCTCAGAAAGCTCCAGATCCGCTCCTCTTGCAGGAAATTTTGGACCTGCTAGAGAAAGGTGCCATAGAACCGGTACCTGTAGCGGAGAGGAACAAGGGCTGGTACTCCCCTTATTTCTCATTCCAAAGAAAGACGGAGGACTGAGACCCATCCAGACATCAAAACCCTCAACCTTCACGCTTGGCTTCTGAAAGGTTGAGGTACAAGGATTGGGACATCCCTGATGATGTTATGGAGGTGTTGCTTTCGGCAAGGAGGCCAGCAACAAAGTCTTTATACCGCTGCCGTTGGAACAGATTTTGCGGCTGGTGTAGAGAACAGAATATCGACCCTTTTTCATGTGGTACACCAATGGTTTTGTCCTTCCTTCTATATTTGGCGAATTCAGGCCTTCAAGTTGGCACCATTAGGGGCTATCTCGCAGCGCTATCCATCTTTAAGCGCACTGCGGAAGAACCATCCTATTTCAAATTACCCTTGGTAATACAGTTTCTAAAGGGGTTAACCAATGTTTATCCCCCAAGACCATTCCAAGTTTCCCTATGGGATTTAAACCTAGTACTAACTTTCCTGATGGGCACACCTTTCGAACCACTCCATTCTTGTTCGTTAAGATTCCTTACCCTTAAAACTGTTTTATTTATTAATAGCACTTACATCTGCTAGAAGGGTGAGCGAATTACAAGCTCTTTCTTGTAAACCCCCTCACACAATATTTCACAAAGACAAAGTTGTCCTGCAAGTGAAGCCTAATTTCCTCCCAAAGGTGGTTTCGGAATTCCATATCACTCAGAAGATTACCCTACCATCTTTCTATCCTCCTCCTCATCCGGGGAAGGAGGAAGAGAGGTTACACAGGCTAGACCCTAGGAGGGCTTTAAGTTTTTACATCAGTAGACTAGCCAGGATAAGACAGGCAGACCAGCTGTTTGTAGGTTACGCAGGTCACAAGCTGGGGTTACCAATAACTAAGCAGACCATTTCCAGATGGATCATTCTAGCCATTCTGGAATGTTATAAACTGGCAGGGAAAGAGCCCCCTCAAAACCTTAGGGCTCATTCGACCAGAGGTATTGCAGCTTCATCGGCCCTCAAAAGAGGTGTGCCGGTTAAAGACATCTGTGCGGCCGCTACATGGTCGTCTGTCCATACCTTTACATGATTTTACAACTTGGATTCCTCCTCCAGTCAAGAGACTAGGTTTGGAAGGGCTGTACTGCATTCTATTCATCAATAGAAGACAGCGTGAAATCAGTACTCCCTCCTCCAATAATAGAATACTGCTATGGGAGCCTATCTAAGATGAGGAATACGTCAGAGGACACAATCCCTTCGAAGAACAAGTTACTTCTTACCTTGTAACGTTCTTTCGACGGGATGTTCCTCCGACGTATTCCTCATCGACCCTCCCATCCATCCCCGCAGTTCTACTTCCCTTGTTGTTGCAGCTTACGCTCCTTCAGGGTGATTAGTCTAGTCCAGAAAGAATTATTGTGGGCTACAAAACGGAACTGAGCAACGGACGCTGCGCGCGGCCTTTATAGGCAGGATGACGTCGACGTCGATACGGCGGCTGTTGAGGGACATCGACTCGGAGGACGTCGACGTGCAGCGCCCTCTAGAGAAAATTTTTTCCGAGGCCAGCAGAGCTGGAAGGAGATATCTAAGATGAGGAATACGTCGGAGGAACATCCCGTCGAAAGAACGTTACAAGGTAAGAAGTAACTTGTTCATCTGGGGCACGTAGTGGGTGGGGGGTGTCCTGAAACCGCAACTATCCAAAACTCAGGCTATACACGATATCCCGACTCCCACAAACAGATCCGAGCGTTCTTGGGGCTCGTTGGGTATTACAGGAGGTTCATACCTGATTTCTCCTCGGTGGCCGCCCCCTTGACCGATGCTTTGAGGCTCAAAGGTGTTCCAAACCTGACCAACAACCAGAGCGCCCTGAACACCATAGAACTCCTGAAACATAGGATTTCATCGAATCCTGTACTTTGTTGCCCAGACTTACAAAAACATTTATATCTACAAACAGACACCTCAAACCAGGGTTTGGGGTCTGTACTCTCACAAGACCGGGGGGGGGCGACCTGCGTCCTGTATGCTTTGTCAGCCGGAAGCTACTGCCTCATGAGGCTGCCTATTCCACCATAGAGAAAGAATGTCTGGCCATCCGATGGGCCATCGACTCCCTCAAGTACTACCTGTTGGGCCGCCGGTTCACCTTGTACACGGACCACGCTCCCTTGCAATGGCGTGCGCGACATAAGGACACCAACCAGAGAGTGCTCCGCTGGTTCCTCTCCCTCCAGCCTTTTGACTTCCTCACGTTACACAAACCGGCCAGGTTTCAGCTGGTGGCCGACTACCTGTCTAGGTGTGCTTCCCGGCCCGAACGGCCTGGGACTGGGGTGGGGATATGTGGGGATGCGCCTCGGCGCCCACAGGGGTGTTGGGCGCACCGGTGGTCGGGGGCCCTGAGAGCCGAGGCAGCGGGTCGGTCCCTTCGCTCTCGGCTGTCATAGGCGCTGAGGGTGAGGGAACGCGAGCCGCTGCTCAGAGACGCGGCGGATCACAGCTGCACTCACCCGTGGGGAAACCCGACCCCGAAGGGGGTGGGACGATGGCGCAGACACTCCATGACGGCGTGGGGTGGGGGCGACCGGCCCCTCAGCATGGCGTGCCCCGCGGCGGCCCCGGAGCGGGTCGCGGCTGGAAGGCACCCAGAACCCGCTCATATCCAACGCAATCACGATCACGTGATCGCCTCAAATGTTTCTCTGGACTCCGGAAGCAGGGAACGGTGCACGCTGGCACGGCAGCCTTTATGGGAGGCGGGACAAACCCTCGGCAGCCAATAAGGCTTAAGCCAGACAAAGCTGATGCCGATTGGTGGGGACTTGAAACTAGGGAAGCCTATAAAAGCGCGCCAAATGAAACTGACGGGGTTCTCTCATTTTACAGGAAAGAGAAGAGGAAGAGGAACGAAGACCGGAGTGGTGGGCCTATCCGGACACCACGAGATAGGACAAGGTTGGGGATTGCCTCAATCTACTCTGAAAGGGCCAAACACTGGTGAAGGAAACCAGAGGACTATATTCTTTGTTTTGCTAAGGACCCTTTACCCGTTAGAAATAAATATTATTTCAGCATCCGCCTGTCTCCTGAAGTCTCCTTATCACAGGCCCTCACAGCCTTCATCCCCTTCCCCAGATCCGAGGGTTGAGACGGGTACAGAGACGGCCACGACGGGGATGGATGATGACGGTGGTGACGGGATGGGCCTCCCCGCCTGACGAAACACAAGAGATCCAGGTCGTGGTGGCAACATCAAGGACAGACATCCACAAAACAATGTTACCACAGCTGCCCTCTCTTTTGTTCCACAGTAGGGGGAAGAATAAGATTCTTCTCACAAATGAAAGACAATTGCTTCTGATAAGTTGGTCTTTGACACAGATAGGGATTTGAATTCCTTATGCAACATTACCCTGCATAAATTGTACATCCAAAAAGCACACATTCAATTCTTTAAGGAAAGTTTTGCAACTCATGTAATAAAGGTAGCTGTAGAGGAGATTCCTTTAATGCACTGAGACAACTACTATATTCCACCTTTTTCCTAGCATTGAAATGCCCATACCAGTTTTGTGACAGGGTGATGGGGTTTTTCAAACCACAAAATTCTCGACCACTTGGTAGGATGTCATAATACTATTGCACCAGGGAAGAATTCTTGGCAATGTTGGACAAGAAGGATGTATTCTTTCATATTCTCATTTTACCAAAGCACAGAAGATACCTTTGGTTCAAAGTTAGTGTGCTAAACTACCAATTTAAGGTACTCACTTTTGGAATAGTCAATCAAGGTGTTCCAAATAGACCGCTACCTGCATGACTTGCTGACAAGCTGTGTGAGGAACCTGAGGGCATCCTCACTTTTTCTCCCCTGTATCCTCTACTCAGGTGGCCAGGGAAAGGCCATTGCTTTTGGATCCCAACCTTGGGGCAGGATCACCTGGGTGGAGGAGACTTTGGGAGAGGGCGTCCTCAAGCGAGACATGGTATCTCTTTTTTCCCTTTCACAGTGAACCCTCGATCCCACAAACCTTCATAGGTTTTTGTCAGCCATCTTACTGTTACTGCCCTAGAATATCCCCCAAATGGAATCAATGTGATACTGGGACGAAGAGGCGGACAACTAGACCAACACATCCTCATTTTCTGAAAATGAGCGAAGATCAGCTCCAACCAAGTACTGGGATGGGGAGGAGGACAACCAGAGCAACAAGACACTACCGCTTTGCTGATGAGCGGTCTAGTCTTTTGTGGATTAGCAATGGAGGCAGGAACTTTAAAAGGTGGAAGCCCATGAGTCGTTGGCTGTAGCACGATCAGCTGTGGGAGCTGTAAGGAAGGCATGGTACCAACAGTAATACAGACACAAGTGACCACAGTTCATGATTGTTTATTGAATTTCACAAGGGTGAGCTAAATGCCTTTCTAAACCTAAATTCACAGATGGAAGCAAGCTACGACCATCAAATAATAATGCAATCCTAGTGGAGTCTTTTCAAATCAAAAAGGGCCTATACTAAAAAAGAAAAATATTGCCAACCCTTACCACTAATTTACAAAATAAGTTAGGGTGATGTTCATGAAAAAGAAAGAAGTGTTCACAAAATGATAAGTCGGGATGCTCTGGCTGTTGACCTCCCTTGCCCACGTTTTCAGCACGGGACAAGGCAATACACTCTAGCAAAGCACACACTCTGGCTTCTGCGGCACAAGGATATAGTTCTATTTTCACAGTTCAAGACCTCCTGTGTCCAGTCTTTGCTTCTTGCAAGTCTCTTGACTCAGAGGGCCTTGTGTACAAAACACGTAAATGTTATTTTCCTTTGATCAATATTCAGTTTGGTTATTCGTCCTGGATCCCACTCAGCTGTGCTCAGATCCCTTTCTTTCGCTCAATTAGTCTCCCTCAGCCAGGCTCAGACCAATTGTGAAGGACTTTAAACTATTCAAGACTTTCGAATGTGCACAGGGTTTAGCTTGACCAGTTACATGACTACTTCGATCTCCATATTCCTTTTTAACACAATCAGCATCGGTTGGATACCTAACAGACTTTCGAATGAGCACCCATGTGGGGCCGGACCACTCTGTGTATGTTATCTTTTCTTGGCCTCCCAAAGTTCAATTATAAAGTTCAATTACTTCTTTGGTTACCAATTATATCTGCGTCGCTATTTGCAAACGCCTCACACACTGTTCTCTTTGTACAATGTTGCCGCTTGCAACCTTGGTTCAAAATACAAGCTGGTTTGGTATCGGTCTCTCTGACTGTGCTGCCTTTTCTCACACCGCTTTGTTGTAGGAGCCAAGGATAGTACCACAGCATCAATATCGCCTTCCCACCTTGGTTATCGATGAGGGAGAGCCGGGTACCTCCGAAACACTCTGCAGGTTTGCTCAGCCTTGTCCTTGTTCCTGGTCTTCGGTTTCTTACTTTCCAAGGCTCACCAAAGTAACAGTCTTTAGAGGTCACGGGTACTTCCCTCCTTGCGACTCTCTCTGGTCTCGCCGACTTTTTACTTGTATTAAACGTGATCTTGGAACTGCTGTTTCCTTCTGTGGTTTGCCTCGCTCAGAGTGTGCTTTCATGCTTCGCCTTTTATCCATGCGGGAAGTGTGATGGAAGTCAGGTGTATGTAATAATCCATAATTGCCTGAACTTGCCTGTTCATTTTGTTGGGAAATGTCAGGTATACAGCTCTCGTGTTAGTCCGTTGTCGCTCACAGTAAACTGTCTGTGAGTAAGTGTTTGTGTCGGAAAAGGGGGTAGGAGGTTGAATTCCTAGGTATCCTACCTGGTAGGATGGGGAAACAGTGTTATTGGAAAAGGGGTACAGCATCTCCCCCTCCGGTGTCCCACTTCCACTCCCCGAGGACCCCTCAGCCAGGTGATCCTCCTGTACTGGTCCACCCCCAGAAACTGGATCCAAAAGAGAGGGCTGTGTCCCGGCCACCTGGATGACAGATCCAAGAGGAATAACGGATGAGACACCTTCAGGTTTCTCACATACCCTTCCCCTATGTAATGTAGCTGTATCTGTTTCACAGGGGAACCGAGAGGAAATCCACGTTCCCTTGGTCTTTTCCTTATCGGTGCTCCACAGTGAAACAGTAGGGTTGCAGGTCTGAGAACCATCGCATGACTCAAGTCTTTTCATTGGCTAATCCAAACTAGTGGAGAATGGTCAGTGACAAGAGTGTGAACTTTCTCCCTAGAAGGTAGTATCTAAGATGGATAATGGCCCACTTTATGGCAAGGGCCTCTCATTCCAGTACAGAGTAATTCTTTTCATGGGGGGAAAGGTTTGCAAATCGTAAAAAAGGTGGAATGTAACAATCCGTCGGAAATTTGTGATAAGACCGCTCCTAGCCCTGGTAGGGAGCCGTCTGTCTGCAGTACAAATTCCTTTGACAAATCTATTACCTTTAGGATCGGGTTCTGGCACAGGGTTTGTTTTAGGTTGTTTTAACATATATCATCCTCGTCAGTGAAATGCATTTTCTGTGGTTTGGCGTTCTTTAGTTTATCTGTCAGCCTAGCTGTCCTGTCCTTGGGACAAACTGTTAGGCAGAAACCTGTGCAGTTCCCTTAGGGACCACTGCAAAAGATTTAAGACTACAGGTGTTGGCAGTAAACCCACTTGGTAGCAGTCTGTACCACCCAGATTTACCTGGTAGCTGTGGCTGAGCAGTCAGACTTCCCTCAAGAAGAGTTAGGCAGTATCCAAAGTATACTCAATAGGCACTCAGATACAATAATACAAGCAAACACTGACCAGAGCTTTGGTATCAAAGAATATAATTATTTATTTAAAAACACAAAGTTGAAACACTCCAGCACTCTTATTGTAAAATATTCTAAACACAGTTACTATTATGATATATACACCCCTTTTTCCCTATTAGCAAATCAGAGTAAAACAGCACTTATTTTCATACAGAGGTGAGCGCTTAACTAGATTGCACTAATACGTTTGTGAAAAAGGGAGGGAAAAAGACAAAATATGAAGAGGTACACCACTCTACAATTCCAGAACACTGTTAGCAAGGCAGAGAGCAAAAAGTCACTGGTGAGCCAAAGGCTGGGCCCACTTTTAGAGAGAGCAGAGCACAAATGCGCCCAAGATCACAGTTGCACTAGGCTTAGAAAGTCTTGCAGACGGTTCAGAAAAGAGTTTAGAGAGGCTTAGAAAAGTTTAGCCAAGGTATCCCAGGCTAACCCAGGTTCGAAAGCCGGGGGCTAAATCTACCCCGTACAGTCGGTAGCAAGGGAAGCCAGGCGGGACACGGTACCTTAAGTAGGAAGGATCCTCCAGCGGTGGCAGTTGTTCCTGGTAGTGGGTGCAAGTTGCGTCGTCGTCCAAGGGAAGAGAAGATCACGACTTGGAGGAAAGATGAAGGTCGTTGCACTACCAGGGCAGAAACCAGCCGCGGAGTTTTCCGGTTAAAGGAGGTACCTTTGTCTCGCGGTCGTGGTAAAACGTGATATCCCGGTTGCCGGGGTGCTTGGCACGGGCAAGGCGGCCACGAGATACGTCGGGAAAGCGAAAAGACTGTGAAACTGGTTATCCCCACCAGTTAAAGGAAGAAGACTCTCCGGCGGGAGATCTCCTCTGTCGTTGGGAAAAAGTGGTGAGACGGTCCAGCAGGGCTCCACCGGTAGTGGTATCGTGGCAGGTCGGCTCAGCTTCTCCCTCGTCGGATTCTTAGGTCCTGTGGCGACTTCTGAAGTTCCAGTCCCCAAAGCCCTGCTTTTATGCAGCAAACCCCCATTCACTCAGCCTAGCTGTCACTCAAACATGCTAAGTGGTGAGCCGGCCGGCTCACCACTTGGGCCAATCAGGACGGAGTGCGACTTGAGTTGCTTAGGCAACTCAGTCCAGGGTGCCTAAATTCCCCTCCACCCCTCCTAAGTACCCCAGACATAGTGGCACCACTTTGGAGGGCTTCTGTGGAGAAGCCCGCCAAAAAGTGGAACAAAGGGCTCGACTTGGGTTGGAGTCACAGAGGAGAACACAAACGCCATTTTAGAATCAAGTTTTGGCAAAAAATACCAACCGGAGAATTAATATTAATTAAATAAACCGGCGGTATGTTCGAGGCTACCGTAAATAATTAGAGATAGTAGCCTAAAACAATGGGAAATCCCATAGGAAAATATTCGCGGTTGAATATAAAAAGTAGTATCCACTGCCACCAGCCAAAACTCGATCAGGGGGGACGGAGACGTGCCCCCTCGACTAACAGACCCTGGGGCAATCGAATTGCCCCAGCCAGTACGTCCACAATATGATGGTTTGTACTGGTTCTGTTCAGAATTTAAGACTAGTAAAGTCAATGGTGACTTTACATGCCCTGGGAGACAGTAGTCAGTCCCAGGGTATGGAGTCTATACTGGGGGGTCACTATGACACCCCTGTGTTACTGCACTGAGGGTGCTGTGTAACACATATCACAAAAACAGATGAAGCCCTATGGAGTAAAAGACCCCATAGCCCATTAAACACATCTAGATTCAAAGAAACACACTGAAATCATGTCCAAGAGTGAGGGTAAAAGAGTCTCACTCTTGGCAGGAGAAATAAACCCCAAAAATCCAGCAAAGCTGCTGGGGGACTCACTAGGTTAGGAAATGCAGCCTAAACGGAGAATTCTCCCTAACACAAACCTACGGTAATAACCGATTAATCATAGAAATGCTCTGAGATCTCTTTTAGTTTTAGGTGTAGTGGTATCTAGTAAAGCTTTCACTTTCTCACGTAGAGGTTGCACAAAACCATTCCCTACAAAGAAGCGGAGTTATTTCACGGCTGATTGGGCTAGTCTGCATTTGGATGGATTGGCAGTTAGGCCAGCTTCTCGGAGAGCTCTCATGATGGTAAAGAAATGGAAAAGGTGGTCTTCCCAGGTTTTACTATAAATGACAATATCATCCATATAAGCTCCACAGAAATCGGAATAGGGCTGTAATATTTTGTCCATAAGCCGTTGGAAAGTGGTTGGAGCCCTGTGTTAGCGGAAAGGAAGTACTTTGAACTGAAACAGACTTAGGGGTATCGAGAAAGCTGTCTTTTCCTTATCCGGTCCATACACTTGGACCTGCCGGTACCCTTTTATTAAGTATATATGATATGATAGTTTATTTATATGGCGCCTATACACAATGTGTTTCAAAGCGCTTCAAGGCAACGGAGGGAACAAGGGAAAATACAATGACATTCTTACAGGCCATGAACAGTAAGGATGTGAAATTAACTATCATACTCGGCCTGACGACATTTCAGATAGTGCAAGAGCCAAGACATAGATAAGGAATGGAGGGGGAGATTGGGAAGGAAATGGTAACAGACAGGCGACTACCGTACTAGGCCTGATGACGTTTCTGGTAGAGCCAGAGAAAAACAAAAGGTGAGAGAGAGGGGTGCATAAAGTGAGGGGAGGAACAAAACGAGCGACTATCGTACTAGGTCTTAGGACATTGTAGATAGTGCTTGAGGGAGGGGGGCAAGTAAGGGGAGGGGGGAGGAGACAGCCGAGGTTCCTATCGTACTAGGCCCAGGGACAAATCTGATAGAGTAAGTGCATGGAAGAAAGTAAGGGGAGGAGGGGAGGAGCTAGGAAAAGGGAGAGGAGTAGAGAACAGAGATAATTAATCAAGAGTGGAGAAACACGAGTGGAGAGCGAATACAATTGCAGAAGTCAGTAGTAACACATAATGTTGCCAGCCAGGATACAAGATGAAGATGGGAACAGCATGATTCAGGGCCCCGATGAGTACAAGATGCAAAGGAAGTCAAGCATGAGATTTGAGAAAGGGTGACGCACCGTGAATGATATGATATGGCATTTGTAACGCGCCTATACACAAGTGTTCCAAGGCGCAACGAGGCAGGGAGGGGGAACAAGGGGAAGACAGACAACGATCCTACTAGGCCAGGTGTCATTTAGATTGCGCAAGTGCAGGGGTCGGGGGGGATGGAAAAGTGCAGTACAGGGTAAGTAGAATAAAAAATAAATAGAGCCAGCTGGTGGCAAGGGCAAGGTAAGTGCAGACAAGTCCTGGGGAGGGGGGGCTGTAGGGATACAGAGACAGTCCCGCAGTGCAGGGGTTGCCAGGGAGGCAGTGCAAGTGGAGAGTGGCTGGGCCATGGACCGAGGTCGGAGAGAGTGGCCCAGTTGCAGATTCAGTGCAGTTTCAGTGAAGAATTTAGCAGGGGAGAGGGAGAGAGAAAGCAGAAGCAAAGAGGAAGGTTTTGAGGTGCTTCCGGAACCGGAGATGGTTCTCCTCAAGTTTCAGGGAGGCAGGAAGGCTGTTCCAGAGGGAGGCCCCTGCCGCTGAGAGAGATCTACCCCCAGCTTGTTGCTTCGAGAAGCGGCTGACCCTGAGGGAGTTGGAGATGGATGAGCGAAGGGCTCGGGAAGGAAGATATTTAGGAAGAGAGAGTTGAAGGTATTTAGGCCCCAGAAGGCCTTGTGGACAATGCAGAGGGTTTTGAACTTAATCCTCGCAGCCACTGGGAGCCAGTGTAGAGATTTCAGTTCTGGAGAGAGACGGTCCCTGGGCTTGAGGCCAAGGACAAGTCTTGCAGTCCTGTTCTGGATGAGTTGCAGAGGGCAGAGAGTGGAGGCAGGCAGATTAAGATCGAGGCTGTTACAGTAGTCCAGCTTCGAGAGAACCAGGGCTCGGGAGACAGTGAGCTTCTGGGGGAAGGAGAGGAAGGGAAGAATACCTTTGAGGAGGTGCAGCTGGTAGTGTGACTTCTTAGAGACGTCAGATATATGAGGAGAGAAGGAGAGTGTGGAGTCGAAGATGACACCAAGGTTTTTTGCCTTGCAGGTAGGAGCAGGAAGAGGGCCAAGAGAGGCTGGCCAGAGAGCTGCAGGGAAGGAGGGAGTGGGTGTGCCAATGAGTAGAATCAATGAAGTCCATAAAAGTCAAATCCAGCACTGGCCACAAGAGGGTGATAGTGAAACCAGAATGTATCAGGTCAGACTCCTGCAGACATAGGCTGGAGGGGGGGCGGGTGGAGCAGGGTAGAAGAAAGGGGATAGAAAGGTGGCGTTTCCGAGTTTATCAATTAGGTCATCGAATGGGATAAGCATTGAAGTCGGAAATGGCATTTACTTGGAAATCTATTCAAAACCTCCAGGAATGGTCAGGTTTGGTGACCAATACGATAGCGGAGGACCATGGGCTTGAAGAGGGTTCGATAATGTTCGCTCTTAACATTTTATTCACTTCCTCAACCACTATCTGTTTGCGGGCTTCTGGAATCTATATGGTTTCAGATTAACCACTTTTCCCTTTGGTGTTCTAAAGTAGTGATAGGTGCCTTTCACTCTTCCTGGTTTCTCAGAGTATAAATCGGTGAATGAGATAACTACATTTTTTAAATCTTGTTGTTGACTAGATAGCTCTTGAGGAATGAATTCAAAGTTCTCTACCTCTTCTGGCACCAAACAGGATAGTCTCGTGGCATTTGGTGGCAGACGGCTTTTCCTTCCACTCTTTTAAGAGATTTACATGATATAGATGGACCTTATGTTTCCTGTCCGGTTGTGCTGTTTTATAAGTACAGGTCCCTGTTCGTTCCAGTATTTCACAGGGCCCATGCCACTTGGAGACCAGCTTGTTTTCCGTAGTAGGCAAGAGGACCAATACTTTTTGTCCTACGGAAAACGATCTTTAGCTCACCTTCTTGTCATAGGAAGATTTTTGCTGGATTTGCACCTTTTCCATATTGAGTACAGACTAGAGTTCAAACATGTCTTGTATGTTCTCGTAGTCTAGTAGCTGTCTGTGAAATGGGAATGGTTGCCTCTTCTCGTTCTTCCCAGCTCTCTGAGTATGTCCAGGACATCTCTAGGTTCTCTACCATGGAGTAGCTCAAAAGGAGTGAATCCAGTAGATGCCTGACGGGTTTTTCTCACTACAAACAGTACACAAGGGAACATACAGTCCCAGTCCTTCCCATCCTTATCTACCAACTTTCTTAGGATCATTTTAAGCGTTTTATTGAATCTCTCTACCAAACCATCGGTTTGGGGATGGTACACTGAAGTTCGTAAGGTGGTAATGTCGAGTAGTTCCTTGACTTCCCCCCATTATCTTGTTCATAAAATTTGACCCTTGATCCGTTAGGATTTCTTTTGGATACCCAGCCCTGGAAAAATACGGTGGGAGATGCTTTAGAATTTGCTGAGTGGTGCTGTTCTGCATAGGGAATGCCTCAGAGTATATGGTTGTGTAGTCTACAATTACGAGGACATATTTGTTGCCCAGTCTAGATGTTTCTAAAGGTCCAGTGATGTCCATCCCAATTCTTGAAAAAGGGACTTATATGATTGACAAAGGATTCAGGGGGGCAGGCAATGGGATGCCAGTACTGGTTTTCTAACATATTTTACAAGTCTGAATAAAGGTTTTTATATGAGCATGCATACCTGGCCACTAAAACGTCCTGCTGATGTGTGCCTGGGTTTTGGATTTTCCTAAGTGTCCCCTGATCAATTGGGAATAAGCAATCTCAAGGACAATCTTTCTTTGGGTTTTTGGGATTACTAACTGGGTTTTACTCAATCCTTATGTGGATGTTTCTTTTCTAGTAGCAATCCTTGCTTTAAGAAGAAGAAAGGGATTCCCTTCTCTATACCCTCTCATTTGTGAATTGCTTGTAAAAAAGCCTCAGCAAGGGCTGGGACATTTCGCTGGGTGAAGGCTAGGTCGGAATAGGTGGTAGGCTCTTCTCCTTTTTTCTCTTTAGTGCTCCGTTTAATCAGCTCCCCCAAAGCCTAAGGTACCTTTCTCTGTTTCTTAGTTCTCTTTCTCTAAAATGCGGAAATAAAGCTTTTTTAAGAATCCCTTGGGCAATTTTGTCTCCACAATGTACTTCAAATGGGATCTCGCCATGGTCGGTAAAACAACCTTTGTCCTTCCGGAAGTCGGAATCGATGACGCCTACTAGAACATCTATACTGAACTTCCAGGCCAGGCCAGATTTGGGGGCCAATCTTGTATAACACCCAGGAGGGGGTATCAAAACGAAGTCTATGGGAATCATTCCTCTTTTCCCAGGAGAGAGAGTAGCCTCTCTACTACTACATATATCAAAGCCTATTGATTATTTCACGCAACAGAGAGGTTGGAGGCTGTATGACTAAGCTTCTGGAATTGTAGGATTCTCCAATTTTTCAGTTGTCACATCCCAACCCTGACACCATATGTAAGGAAGGCATGGTATCAACAGTAAGACGGACACAAGTGACCACAGTTCAAGGGTGTTGAACTTTCACAAGGGTGAGATAAAAGCCTGTATAAACCTAAATCTACAGATGGAAGCAAGCTACGACCATCAAATAATAATAATGCATTGCTAGTGGAGTCTTGTCAAATCAAAAAGGGCCTATACAAAAAAAAACTATTGCCAATCCTTACCACTAATTTACAAAATAAGGTGGGGTGATGTTCATGAAAAAGAAAGAAGTGTTCACTAAATAAGTCGGGATGTTCAGGCCGTTGGCCTCCCTTCCCCACATTTTCAGCACAGGGCAAGGCGGTTCATCCGAGAAAAGCACACACTCTGGCTTCTGCCACACAATGATACAGTTCTATTTTCACAGTTCAAGACCTCCCATGTCCAAGTCTCTTTGCTTCTTGCAAGTCTCATGACTCAGAGGACCTGGGGCCTGGTATACACAAAACAACAAGTCAAGTTATTTTCCTTTTATCAATATTCAATTAGGGTATTTCCCATGGATCCCCCTCTTCCGGGCTCAGATCCCTTTCAAACTATGTTCAGATAATCCTTTCTCGGTGACTCTAGGTTCACCCCGGATACCCCTCAGCTGGGCTCAGATCCCTTTCTTTCACTCAATTAATCTCCCTCAGCCGGCTCGGACCAATTGTGATGGACTTTAAACTATTAAAGACTTTTGAATGTGCACAGGGTTTAGCCAGACCCGTTGCATGACCAATTGGATCTCAATATTCCTTTTTAACACAATCCGCATCAGTTGTAGACCTAACAGACTTTCGAATGAGCACCCAGATGGTACCGGACCACTCTGTGTATGGTATCTTTCCTTAGCCTCCCAAAGTTCAATTATAAAGTTCAATTACTTCTTTGGTTCCCAATTATAACCATGTCACTCTTTACAAACACCTCACACACTGTTTTCTTTGTACAAGGCTGCTGCTTGCACCCTTGGTTCAAAACATACGCTAGTTTGGTATCGGTCTTTCTGACTCACCAGCTGTGCTGCCTTTTTTGACGCTGCTTTGTTGTTGGAGCCAAGGACAGTACCACAGCGGCAGTCGCTCCTCCCCGCCTTGGTTATCAACGCAGAGAGCCCCGGGTACCGCCGACACACTGTGCAGGTTTGAACAGCCTTAGTTCCTTTTCTTTGGTTTCTTAATTTCCAAGGCTCCCGAAAGTAACGTTCTTTAGAGGTCACGGGTACTTCCCTCCTGGCAACTCTCTGGTCTCGCAGTCTTTCTCCTTGTATTAAACTGCCATCTTGGAACAGCTATTTCCTCGTGTGGTTTGCCTCACTCAGTGTGCTTTCGTGCTCCGCCTTTTATCCATGTGAAGTGTGATGGAAGCCAGGTGTGTGTAATAATCTGTAATTACCTGACCTTGCCTGTCCATGGTGTTGGGACATGTCAGGTATACGGCTCTGGTGTTACTCTGTTGTCGCTCACGGTGAACTGTCCGTGATAAACTATTTGTGTTGGAAAAGGGAGTGGAGGTTGAATTCCTATACTCCCTGGTAGGATGGGGAAAAGGGTGTTATTGGGAAGGGGATAACGCGTCTCACCCTGCAGTGTCCCACTTCCACTCCCCCAGGACCCCTCATCCAGGTGATCCTCCTGCACTGGTCCACCCCCAGGAACTGGATCCAAAATCATCCAGGTGATCCTCCTGCACTGGTCCACCCCCAGGAACTGGATCCAAAAAGCGATGGCCATGTCCTGGCCACCTGGATGACAGCTCCCGGGGGACTAGCGGGCGAGACACCTTTGGGTTTCTCCCCTAGCGCAGACATCTGCGTGCAGGGAGACTTGGGAGCGAGAAGTGCAAAAAGAACAGAAGCGTGATTGGGAACAAGGTGGTTTGGGAACAGCCAATAGAAAAAAAGAGATTTAGATCAGAGACGAGGGGGAGAATATGTCACGTGTCTGTATGTCTGCCTCTGGATGGCGCTGTCTGCCGAACTCTGGGGCGTTGTAAAGATAGTCAGCACTGGGAGACTTAGTTTTCCTTCGTCCTTTTCCAATGTTGCAACTTTTGTGCAACATGTGACAAGTACACAATGTACCTTCCAGTACAGTGTACTTGGGTCTAGTCAATTTCCAAAGGTCCTAGATACTCTCGTTGGACTTTTTATGAACTGTGCAGATGTATCATGGACAGGACTGGTGACAGCTATCTTTTCGCATTATTTTTAACCCTTTCCTGCCATGTTAACAGCATTTGGCACAAATAGGTGGCCTGGCTCCAAAATGACCATGCCACGAGGTTCTTTGTCCTGTCCTTTGGCCATCTTGCCCCATCACCTTCCCCAGGTCGAGTCGACCCGGGTCAGTCCTTATTTGGTCATGCACTTTCCCTCGAAACCCAATGCTTTCGCGGGCTTCTGCATGCAATGTGTGTGTGCGCCTCTAGGATGTGGGCTGGAACGTCTGAGTCCAATACACATCCTGGGTGCCGGAGAGTCTGGAGTGCCATGAATGACTGGGACCACCATGGTCCATGATTGGGCCACGTATGGAGTGTGTGTTTGTGAGCAGATATCCCATTGCGTCCTCTCTGTTTTGACGCGAAGGGAACTTTGGAAAAGAGGAGGCTGAAAGCACCACTACCATGTCGATCTTGTGAGTTCTCACTGAACAAAGGATAGGATCCAAGTATCCTGCAACTATGAAGCCGAGACGAGGAAAACTGGTGACCCGCTGGAAGGTTTGGCACCCTGAGCCCGATGTCGTCCCATGGGACCCCTCTGCATCTGATCGTCCTAGAAGGTCTGCGAAGACGCTTCGACCCTTTGGAATAGTGGGATCAACTATTCTCGGCACCTTCATCAAACCCTGCAATAAGCTTTCTCGGAAGTGTCCCTGGGCCAACCAGTGGACTGACCAGCTTACCCAGTTGCTTTGCTCTGTCACCGCCGCCATTTTGCGGAGGCCCCCGAAACTTGATATACTGCTAGCTCTGTGTCCACGGCACCCTCACACCGAATTTCGTACACTTGCCATTCCCAGGTCTGAAGTGGGACGAGTGCGCCAGGACTGGAGTAAACACGGTTACCGTGTTGCCCTGCTGCGGCAACGTCTTTTGCAAGTACGCTGCATTTGTGACCCTCTTGCCCCTGAAGCCTGCTGCATTGAAACTGGGTCGATTCATCCACCCGGAGCGGAGAAATCGCCAATGTCCCATTTGGGAATCATCGCTGTATCTCAGGAACTGAAAGCCGCAGAGACGTCCTTTTTGTTGTGTTCGAACCTGCAACCGAAGTGAATTGAACGGGCGAGGTTTGGGTCAGAGTGCGGCTGGGACCGGTGAGTACTTACAACACTAACCGGTGGCCCCTGGCGCCAAGAGCTCCTTTTACGAACAAGTGGCCCCTGGGGGAACCTCTCCTTTCCACTGCTAGTGCGAACTAGCGACTCCATTCCGCTCTCTGGAACTGCCTCTGGCTTCAAGTGGAGGTCCTCCCTGAATACTGGGAACTTGTTCTGCGTCGCCTCATCCACCTTCCTGAGCTGCTAGAGACCCCTGAAGAGACACTATTTTGCCCATTGGAACAACTGCGTGCGCTTGCATTGCATGTACTATTGAGCACCAGGATCCTCTCTTCTTAGGGCTTGGACTGCTTCTTAGTTAGGTGTGTTGTCGATGTCGAAGGGGCCTAAAGACTATCTGCACTGCCTGTTTTCTTCCCATCTAGGTTGTCGACATATTTTGTGCATTTAACCCCTTCAGACCCCAATGGTCTTGTATATGCATTGTGTTGATAGTGATGTGTTGGTTTACTTAGTGTTACTGTGATTATTTTGCTATGGTCTATTTTACAAAGGCCTTGTAATAAATGTGTCTATATTTTTGATATAACACCTGTGTGGAGTAATGTGTAAGTGTCCTTGCTGTGTGTGCTCATTGAGGTCCTTCAGTCACCCTCACCCCTCTTGAGACTTGGTATTGACCACCTGCCAAAACTACCCTGATTGGTCTGGCTTGTCCAGAGGTTACCCTGTTCCAAGAAACTAAGCTGGCCTTCTGAACCTCTGCCCCTCCAGGTCAGAGTCCAGAAATCCATCTTAACACCTGTGATGCATGTTTCCAGTCGTCTGTTCCACATCTGGTGACCTTGAACAGTCTTCCTTTGCTCATGAATTGCGCCCTGCCGCCGCTGTCCTGCTTCAGCAGGCAGCCCCGCTACCGCCGCCAGACAGTCCTGGATAGATATGTTTTTTGTGGGGATTCCTGCACCACGATTCACCACACTCTCCCAAACATGTAAAGACATATTCAATGGATTTCTTTCTGCTGCAGATTCCACATACGATAAATTAGCACTTGGGTGGCCTCCATCTGAATTCCCAGCACGTTGGACCATCAGGTCATCAGGGACCCACGCCCAAAAAGGAGGACAGGTGTCATAAAAAAGCAAAGTAACTTTCACACCCCCGAAGCCATTCATCTGCCTTGTCCTCCCATAAGAAAAAAAGCCACCTTCAACGCAGGCACGACTCCGATTTGTCGGTGGAACGCAGTAAGTATCTTCCTGAAAAAGTCAAAAAAGCCGGACGCTTTCAAGGAGATCTTGCTCCTGTTGACTCAGGACTCTGCGTCTCTTGACGGGCTCCATTGGAGGGTGCTTGACCCTTTATTCGTCCTCAACTCCTTAGAAGGGGTGTGTTCTTCACAACAGGTGATCCAGCAGGTAGGGTATTCAGCATTATCTTCTGACAAACAGAGGTTTTATCCTCTCTAACTCCCATATAGGCAGAAAGTACATTTTGTAAAAGGAGTTCCCTATGGGAATGGGAGTACTTGTCCCCTTTAGGGGTGGCTCCCCAGTGAGGTCCCGCTTTC
Source organism: Ambystoma mexicanum (assembly GCF_040938575.1). Lineage (NCBI taxonomy): Eukaryota > Metazoa > Chordata > Amphibia > Caudata > Ambystomatidae > Ambystoma > Ambystoma mexicanum. The sequence goes on along the minus strand of NC_090923.1, from coordinate 1,026,506,250 downwards.
CCAAACCCAGAGAGAGGGTTTTGCTGAGCAAGCTTACCTCCCTACCCTCGAAGTGAGTGGCTTCCCCTAGAGAAGAAGGGATGAAGTCTGTGGTTTCGTCACATTGCCTGAAAGAGTTCCACAAGATCGCAGTATACAGGTAAGAGGACTAGGATCTGCAACTGGTGTCCAGAGAAGGACATCGGCCCCCTGTTTTGAAGCGGGATAATGTCCTATCCTTCATTACCCATTTGGCGGAATCTGGCCTGACACATATCTTGTTGAACTATTTGTCATTGGTTAGTGCCTACTTTCCTAAGGGCCAGAATAATTTTTCTCCAGCATTGGATCTTTCATGGATTCACATGCTTAGAATATTCCCCGTCATCAGACTGGGAACCCTCGGTACACATATATAGTCGTTTCCAATAGGAAAAAACTTCCGACACTTGTGTGTCCTATCCCCGTCTACGTCCTCTCCGGGGCCGCCCACGCACGCCCCGTTGGACGCAATGGTATACAAGCCACGCCCCCGCGGGTCCCGTCAGATTTCAACCGTCTCCAAAGATAGTGGGATCTCCTCGCGTAGTCTCTACTGCTAGATTTTGTCGAATTGTCGAACTCCTGTGAGTTTGTTAATTTTATCGGAATGTCGGGAAAACCTCTATTTCGCCCGTGTGCCACGTGCGGATTGAAGAAGGTTTACGAGGGGGACGGCCATTTAGACTGTATTTATTGCCTCCACCCTCACCACTCGGCAGACCAGTGTGAAATATGTAAAGGTTTTTCCCAGAAAACCCTGAAGGATCGAAATCGACGGCTGGTGTCCTGGTTAAATGACGGTGCGGAAGCGTACCCTCAGTCAGAGGTGGGCTCTGTGCGCAGCGTGGCCTCTGCGAAAACATCAGGAGACCCTCGACGCTCAACTTCGTCGGAACCTCCGGCTAAGAAGTCACGACCTGCGGAAAAGGACGTTCCACGAAGTCACTCTTCTAAGGACTCTTCTAAAGACTCTGCAAGAAAGACATCTTCGTCAACTTCGTCGAAGAAAGGAAAGGAGAGGCCTAAATTCTCCTCGGGCGATCAACACAGATCAGCCACGAGTAGAGGTTCGGATAAACGCAGGGAGAGCGCTGTGAAGGCGGGACCGCCTAAACCACCTGCAGGCCCAACGTTGATGACGACGAACCAGTCGGTGTCCTCACTGCCGCTGACGCAGTCGATTTCACCCGTCATCAACCCAGCGACGACCTCGGCGACGATGTCCTCGTCGACGGAAGTTCTGGCCTGGAGACCAGAAGTATTTGATATGGGGTTGCCTGACACATTGCTACAGGAACAGGCAGCGTCAATTGCCTCGAAAGAAGACTACGGCTTCAGAATTGTGAGCCCGGAGGACCTCGGTCTACGAGCCAGGTTTCCATCAGGAGCAACCTGCTCTCAGGTGTTTACCCAAGCTCTCAGGCGACCCTGTCCATGGAGGTACTGTGCTCCTTACACTCGCTGCTGAAATCGCTGGACGAAAGGCTTCCACCTGTACCGTCGACACCTCCCGTCGACGAGCCCGGCCCTTCACACCGCCCGACCAGATCGATCGGGGTTCCAACTACTCCAGCAGTCCAGGAGGAAGGTGAGCTTTCGGACTCCCTATCTGACCACGGGTCAGCGTCAGATATATCCCTCTCACCATCTAGGGATCCATCCTGGGTGTCGGATGTGGAAATGGAAACACCAAAGAGTCCCACTCACCCGTCACCACCGGACAATATAGGTGCCTTTCATTCTATGATGGAAAAAGCGTGCAAGGAGTTTGGCCTGGTCCAACAGGAGGAGAAAAAGGACTGTTTTCTTTTTGACCATATGGGCAAGAGTAGACGCTCAATATTCTCAATACCCATTTTAGACCATGTCTGGAAAGAAGGTGTTCAAACCATGCGTCACCCATTTTCTGAGCCGGTTGTCAAAGGCCGCATTGAAAAGAAATTTAAAGTACCAGACTCTACACCGAAGTGTCTTTCGGCTCAACCTACACCGGACTCGGTCGTGTCGTCGGCGGCGACGGGAAAAGCAAAGGCCCAACATAAATGCTGTACCCCTCCAGATAATGAGGCGAGGCGCCAAGATGTGTTTGGTAAGAAGGTCCTTTCTGTGGGGGCCTCAACGGTGAAAGCAGCTAACTCCCTGGCTATTGTGGCCAGATATGACAGGGAGATGTGGCACAGACTGGCACCTATCCTGGACCACCTCCCGGAAGAACATAGAAGAACGGCGATGTCCCTGGTTCGAGAAGGCGAAGAAGCATCGAATCATGCTATTAACATAGCGGTGGACCTGGCAGATTCGGGTTTTAAACAAATAAATAACGGAGTTGTTCTAAGACGCCAGGCTTGGCTTAAGTGCACCAACTTCAGACCCGAAGTACAGTATAAAGTTTGGACATGCCCTTCGAAGGTGATCTTCTTTTCGGAGAAAAGGTGGACGAGGCCTTGAAGGGCATGAAGGAGGACTCGGATACAGCACGCTCGTTGGGTTCTCGGTAAGCCCTTTCGTTCTTTTCGTCCCTTTAGAGGAGCATCTGGAAACTCAAGATTCTCAGCAACCAGGGATAGATCTTTTGGTAGATCAACGTATCCTTCCCAAGGATATAGACGCTCCTCTCAGACCTCAAGCCGGCGCAGAAACTTCCAGTCTTCCAAGAGACGACCAACTTATTCGTCGTCGACGAGCAAACAGAAAGACCAGCAATGACGGGAAGCGTACCGTTCTGGGAGGAAGAGTATCAAGCTGCATCGAGGAATGGGAGACCATCACAACAGATCAGTGGGTTTTGGACACTGTGAGGTACGGACATTCCCTACTATTCAAATGCAAACCTCCAAAATGTCCACCAATACACCTATCCCAGCCACATCTAAACATCTTGCGGCAGGAAGTAACACTCATGTTACAGAAAGGCGCCATCGAATTAGTCCCTGCATCGCAGAAAGGCCTAGGGGTATACTCACGGTGTTTTGTGGTAAAGAAGCCAAACGGAAAATGGCGCCCTATTCTCGACCTGCGAGACCTCAACAAGACCCTACAGAGTCAAAAATTCAAAATGCTTACACTGCAGGAGGTGATCAGATCCGTCCAAAGGGACGATTTTTTGGCGTCACTAGATCTACAGGACGCGTACTTCCACATTCCGGTGTGTCAAAAACACAGGAGGTTTCTGAGGTTCATGGTAGGTCAGACACACTACCAATTTGCAGTGCTCCCATTTGGTCTAAAGTCCTCCCCAAGAACGTTTACAAAATGTTTGGCACCTGTGGCAGCCTGGCTGCGAAAGGGAGGGCATCATGTATACCCGTACCTCGACGACTGGCTTGTGAGGGGATCCTCCCCAGCGTCGACCAACGACAGCGTACAAGCCACCTTACAACTTCTGCAACGACTGGGGTTCGCAGTGAACTTCGAAAAGTCTTCTCTAAAGCCCTCAAGGAGTTTGAAGTTCTTGGGATCTCAATTCGAAACCCACTCGGGAATAGTGAAACCGTCCCTAGACAGAATATTGAAGATCGAACAACTGACGAGTCAACTTCGCCTACAGAGCACATTTTCCGTGAGAAAATATGTGGCAATCCTGGGTTCCATGGCTTCGTGCATCCACCTAGTAGCAAACTGCCGATTGTTCATGAGGCCTTTACAGGAGTTCCTGTCGGACAGATGGAAGCAGGCCACGGGCCGGTGGTCAGACAGGATAAACGTAGACGACGAGGGTGTCATCAGATCCCTCCAATGGTGTAAAATCTTTCACAACCTGGACAGAGGGGTTCCTCCACAAGAGCCGGAATTTCAGAACACCATCATCACGGATGCCTCCCTGACGGGCTGGGGAGCACACATGAACGATCATCAAACCCAGGGCAGATGGTCTTCGACCGAATCGCACCTACACATCAACGTGCTGGAACTGAGGGCAGTGAGATGGGCCTTGAAATCATTCCTTCCACATATCAAAGGATCAAAAGTAAGAGTGCTGACAGACAACACGACAGCCATGTTCTACTTGATAAAGCAAGGCGGCACCAGATCCAGGACCCTTTCGGCGGAAGCTCAAAAGATCTGGCACTGGGCGTTGAAACACAACATATCCTTAGTGGCTTACCATCTCCCGGGTGTGAAGAATGTGCAAGCGGATTCCCTGAGCAGGACAATGGCTCAAATACACGAGTGGGAGCTGGACACCGGTCAGCTACAAATAATCTTCGAACGGTGGGGGACCCCCTCAATCGACCTCTTCGCAACGAAAGAAAACAGGAAATGCGAACAGTTCGCTAGCAGATGGCCTCAAAAAGGATCCCTGGGGGAAGCGTTCTCGTTTCCTTGGACGGATAAATTCCTGTACGCTTTCCCTCCGTTCCCCCTTATACGGAGGACAATCCAGGGGATTCGCAGGTACAAATGCCGGGTCATTCTAGTGGCACCGTATTGGCCAAGACAACCATGGTTTTCCGACCTCCTACATCTGTCGTTGGAACAGCCTATAACTCTCCAGAAAGTGCCGAACCTACTGTCCAGGGACAAGGGAACGGTGTGGCACCACAATCCGGACAGCCTCAACTTAACAGAATGGCTCCTGACTTTTCAGAGTTTGGCAGCTTGAAAGTCTCGTCGGATTGCCGGAGGCGGCTAGGGCCCCTTCGACTAAGAAATCATACATATGCAAATGGCGAAGGTTCTGTACGTGGTGTCAAACACAGCACGAAATTCAGCCTTTAGAAGTAACCCCTGAACAAATTCTTCTGTATCTTCTTCACCTAGCTGAGAGTGGGCTGTCATCATCGTCCATCAAAGTGCACTTGGCGGCCATTTCAAGGTTTACGAGGAGGAGACAGTCTTCACCATTATTCAGTGACAGACTGGTGAAACATTTCATGAGGGGTCTCTTTAGAACTTTCCCCCCTACGAAACGGTTCCCACCGTCGTGGAGTTTAAATGTGGTGTTGGCTGCCTTAATGAAGCCTCCATTTGAGCCAATGTCCTCTTCATCCATGCAGTTCCTATCTTGGAAACTGGCTTTCTTAATTGCCATTACATCGGCTAGAAGAATGTCGGAATTACAGGCATTGGTCATAGATCCTCCATATATGAGATTCTTTAAGGACAAAGTAATTTTATCAACTAACCCTACTTTCATCCCGAAAGTACCGACAGTCTATCACAAGCACTCGACCCTGGTCCTTCCTACTTTCTTTGCGTCCCCGTCGTCGACGGCGGAAAAAGCCCTTCATACTCTGGACGTCAAAAGGGCGTTAAAATTTTACCTGCAAAGGACGCAAGATATCAGAACTACCAGACAGTTGTTCATTTCCTACGGTCCGTCGACGAGAGGAAGGGCAATCTCCAAGCAAGGCCTGGCTCGTTGGGTCTCTTCGGCAATTACTTATAGTCACTCCAAGGCTGGGAGACCCCTACAAGGACGCCCTAGAGCCCATTCCACGAGATCGACAGCCTCCTCCGCGGCTCTATGGGCAGGAATTCCTCTGACAGACATCTGCCAGGCGGCGGCATGGTCTGTCCCACACACGTTTACACGCCATTACTGCCTGGAAAGGCAGCACGCGGATGAGGTACAGATGGGACGGGCAGTGCTAAGCCATCTGTTTCAATGAGGTAAGCCAAGTACGGTGAAACTGTTGTCGCTTACTTTGCCTATTATATATATATATATATGTGGGTGGATAATTGTGTATAGATGCATAACTATGTATTATGGAAATGCTTATATCAGAAAATAAGTTGCGGCTTACATACATATTTGAACTGGGGGTGTTTTTTGTCTTTGTGAATGTAAATTACATTGCACTCTCACCTCCTTCTTCGATGATACTGCTATACAATCTATTCTAAGCATGTGAATCCATGAAAGATCCAATGCTGGAGAAGGGAGTAGTTTCTTACCTGTAACTCCATTTCTCCAGCGTTGGTATCTTTCATGGATTCACATGCGCCCACCGGCCTCCCCGGAATGCAATGTGCAAGATATATATGTAAGCCGGCCCCCCCCCTTTTTCTCTTTGGAGGGGCCGAAATCTGACGGGACCCGCGGGGGCGTGGCTTGTATACCATTGCGTCCAACGGGGCGTGCGTGGGCGGCCCCGGAGAGGACGTAGACGGGGATAGGACACACAAGTGTCGGAAGTTTTTTCCTATTGGAAACGACTATATATGTGTACCGAGGGTTCCCAGTCTGACGACGGGGAATATTCTAAGCATGTGAATCCATGAAAGATACCAACGCTGGAGAAATGGAGTTACAGGTAAGAAACTACTCTCTTCTCCTGCAAATCCTATTAACTTTATATTCTGGCGTAAATAAGAAACAAAATGAAATAATTGTTTTCCACCATTTGAAAAATCATGTGTTAACTATGGACAAATATTGAAAATCTTTGTTCTGGAGTTTGTTGTGAATGGTTAAAGAAGTTGTTTTTAATGAAATGATAAGAAATCTGTTGTGACAAAAGTTTGAATCAAACTAAATGTTACAATAAAAAAATACAAAGTGCCACTTTAAAGTGATAGTGAAGCTTTTCGCACACCTCAAACCACCTAATCCTCCAACTGATAGAAACATTGTCCTGTCAGCTTTGATGCACAAGTCAATAAAACCCAGGGCAACTGCAGACTTGATACTTGTCTCCTGGAAGACCTAATTTCTTTCTGTTAGTGGTCTTCTCAGTGAGAAGCATCTTTGAGCTCCATGCCCTCTGTACTGACCCGCCCTGATCTAAAAAGACAATCTTTGCACGCATTCTATTTCATGCCAAAGATAGTTTGACTTTCAAATTAACCAAGAAAGTAATCATAGTTTTATTCCCCAATCCTTTTTCGGATCCTAAAAAAAGAGAGCTATACAGCCTATATGTGGTTAGTGTGCTCCATTTTACTTGGGAAGGATAAAGGGTGATGAACTCAGAACACCTGTTTGTCACATAAGGGGAGCATCTCCAGTTTCTAAAGCTGCCAAGTCCACCATTGCAAGGTGGATGGTGGACTGCATTCTGAAGTGCTACCTATTGAGCCCGCTGCAGCCTCCAAAGGGGCTCCATACGTTCCCAGTGAGGAACAAGGCAGCCTTGGTAGCCTTTTACGGGACATTCCACTGTAAGAGTCTGAAAAGCTTCAATGTGAGCTAGCCCCCACATATTTTGCCAGCTCTGTTCTCTGGATGTCAGTTTAAGATTTGATGCTCAGTTTGAGAAGGCTCTCCTTCGCACCATCTTCAGCTGAAGACATTGCTGCACAGGTGTGAGTTCTTGTTTTCTGTCATTGGAATGTTGCATGTTATCCATCAAGAATTCAGTTTGCTTTGTAAAACCCCAAAGGTATGGAGAAGAGGGGATAGGACATAGGAAGAAAGGGAATGTTACTCAGTGTAGCTACTTTCCTCCATGCAGCCAGCCCTCTGTCTCCTTGATGGGAGCTAGAGAACTTGCATATCCTTAGAAAAGGTCTGATGGTTGGGGCATGCATATGCGCAGCAGAAGATCTTGGATGGGAAGCGTTACATACACAATGGTGTATTACTTTTTACTCATATGTCCCGTCCCCTTTCATCCATCCTTGTGGGTGTCTCCCAACATGGGGACGGTACGGGAACCTTTGGCAGCAAAAAAATGATTTTCCCCCTTTAAATTTAGTATAGCGTTCAGGGGCGAGGCCTTGGGTGTGTGAACCCCCTGAGGCCCCGCCCTCTGGCACCTCACCCAGTCCCTTTTTCCGCACGAATGATGAGACCTCTTTTTAGCTTTCCTCTTGCTCCCTGTTTGTTTTTTCAATTCTTATTTTACTTCCCTTCGGTGCCTCACCTCCTCGGTGCATGTCAATCGCAGGAACATTCAAGAGGTGTGCTTCTTGCGACCGCTCGTTCTCGCCCTCAGACCCCCATGCACTCTGCCTTGAGTGTTTGGGGCCCGACCATCGCTGGGCTTCATGTGCGGCCTGCAGCGCTCTTGGTCACAGGGCATTGAAGAATCGGTTGTCGCAGTAGAGGGATATCTTCTACACTTTTCCCCCTCTCCACCTTAAGGACTTCGTCTCCGGGACCTCTAATCAAGACAAGATAGGACCTCTGTTCAGCACGGCTCCACAGCACAGAGACTCCTTCCCCAGGGTTCCTGCGGATCGGTGTACTCGCATTCAGGCTCTGGCAGGCCTGAGGCCTCTAAAGCTACCTGCTGCCAAGTTTAGGGGCTTGGGGGCTCTTTCGGGCGGTGCAAGGACAGACCTGAAGCCTTCCATGCTACCAGCTCAGAAGCCGAGTGGTCCAGGGGCCCTACCAGGTTGTCCTCAGACAGACGATCAGGTTTGTCCTCTTCTACCCCATGGGGTAAGAGATCGTCAAGTGGCACCTCCAGGAGTCGCTCCTCGGCTAGATCTAGCATGGCTACCGGCACAGGTGCCGAGGGTTCCCACCCTACCGGAGCTCGCTCTGAGGCAGTCATCCAGGGTGTTTTGACTACCGACCACCCGGCTGAGAGCTCAGTCCCTACCAGATGGCTCTCTGAGGTCGAAGTCTCTGCTTCGGGCGCAAGGCCCAAGCTGTATCCTCTCGTATCTGAGGCCTCTCTTGGCTCAGGGCCTTCATGCCCTCCCACCCAGGATGTGGCACAAGTCTTCAAAATAGCAGAGTGGCATGTAGCTGAGCCTGCCAGGAAGGCGGCCGTTTTGGGTCCAGCTCCGGGCCCGCCAGTGCTTTCGCCCCTTGAATGGGCTTTGCAGGACGATTCCAGCCCCCAACGTTTTGAAAGTGGCAGTGGATCCTACGGTGCAGGGTTTTGGTCCTTGCAGGGGTATATTTACCCATCACTAGCCTACAGCTACACGCATCAGGCACCTCAGCGCTTTCACCATGAGCAGAGGGCCAGCACCTCGGAGGGCAGGGCTCCTAGGGACCCGGTGGCTGGTGAGGACCGCTTCTTCGAACGCTTCCTCTTCCTCATGCGTTCCCTTCAAATGAAGGAGCTCCTGAGGGACATTGTGAAGGTTATCCCCCTGGTGGCGCCGACTCGGCCCCCTCCACTGGGGACTCTTCTCGTTCCTCGAGCTCTTCCGGTCTCTCTTCTGGTTCAGGCCCTACTGGTCGTGCTGACCCCTCCTCCTCCTGTACCACCAACGCCGCCCCCTCAACAGCCATTGGACTTGTCTGCAGCTCTGGGGCCGGAGGGACCCCACCAGCACCTGTGTCCCAGGGCCCAGATCCCCTCAGCCTGTAAATAAGAGGGGGGCACGATGACCAGGATGATGCACAGGACGATGAGCCTTTGCATCCATTAAGGCCTTTCATGACTGCTTCCAGCGTCTGGCAGAGTTCTTGGGGGTCCCTCTTCCTGAGGAAGCCCCCCAGGAGTCTGGTGTGCTCGCAGAGGTCTTTAGGAAACGCGCCATGTCCCGATCTGCCATTCCACTCCAGAAGGATGTGCTGCAGGTGGTGCAGAAGGTCTCGGAGAAGCCCAGGGCCAATGCCCAGATGAACAGGAAATTGGACAGTAAGTTTAGGCTGACGGACGGGGAGCCAATCCTCTTTGCCTCCCACCTGCAGCCCCATTCCTCTGTGGTGGCTGCGGCCTTCTTATATTCTAAACCATCATCTTTGTCGTCTTCCTCCACGGGAGCCACCTCCAGTTGCCTCTCCAAGGAGGACAAAATCCTCGAGTCCTTGGGAAAGCACTGTTACTCCATCTTCGGCAGGCCAACACGGACGCCCTCTTGGCCGTGGCTAACCAAAATCCCTTGTGGGAGCTTGGGAATTTTCTGCCTGATCTCTCTTTGGACAAACCAGGCCGGTCTGGCAGATGCCTGTGCCATTGCGCAGGACCTGATGGAGTCTTCGGTCTCCCACATCGACACAGCCAGCAGAGTTCTGTGTCTTGGGGTTAAGATAAGGAGGACGGCATGGATGCACACCACCACGTTTTCATCTGACATGCAGGAGCAGATCCTAGACCGTGGACCTTTTTCATTCGTCCACCGATGACCAATTGACGAAGAAGAAAACCTCCACTCAATCTGCCAGGTCCTTGGCCATCCTGACCAAGCCGGGTCAGAAATCCTTCCCTCAATCCCCAGGGTAGGACCAAGTTCAAACCCTGAACCTTCTCCAGCTACCAGGGTTTCAGAGACTGCAGTACATGGAGGCCTAGCAGATCGCCCAGCCACAACCGATGGAAGCGGCAGAGGACGTTGCACAGGGTTTTCCTCTCCCCCTCCTCTGACGCCAAGTAGCAGTGATGTCCGGGTCGAGGAACACAGCTCGCCTGTGGGGGTCCATTTGGCTCTGTTCCAGGATACTTGGAAGCATCTGTTCAGCAACCCGTGGATCCTATCCGTAGTCTCCACAGGCTTCAGTCTTCCTCTACCATCCTCTCCTCCTCTGGCGATGCAGGCGATAGAACCGTTTCCTCTTGTAGACAGGGGCTTTGGTTACTATTCCAGGATTTTTGCGGTACCCAAGAACAACTAAGCTTGTCTGAGGGTAGTCCTGGACCTGTCATTTCTAAATCTGTCTTACTGCTGGAACTCTTCAAGATTACTCCTGCGCACATGTAGAGTCACTGTGTGCGGGGGACTGGATGTGTTCCCTGGACCATACCTGCATATACCGATATATTATCCGCATCGGACGTTTCTGCGGTTCAAGTTTGTTGTACCACCTCCAGTACAAGGTGATGCCCTTCGGCCTAAACTCGGCCCCTGTGTATTCACAAAGTTGATGAAAGTGTGCCAGGCCTTCTCCGCTTGGAGGGCCATCATCTATACCCTTATCTGGATGACTGGTTGATGACGGTGGGGTCACCCGAAGCGGTGGTACGCTCCTGCCAGAGATTGGCGGATGCCCTTCATCAGCTGTGCTTTTCTCTCAACGGGAGAAAGTCGCAGTTATGCCCATCTCAGGAACTGGTCTTCCTAGTAGCATTGTATTGGAACCCTACCGTTCAGCGGGTGTTCTCCATGCCTGAGAGGCTTATGTCCCTCTGCAAGGCGTTGGGGCACTTTCTGGCCAACTGAACCACCTTGACATGGTGGTTCCATCACATTCCAGGCCTGATATGGCCTCCTGCATGCTGACTGTGAAGTACGCCTGTCTCAAGATGAGGTGGCTCCAGCTCCACCTGGTGGCCACCTGGGATCAGGAGATGAGGGTCTCAGGACAAGATCCGAATACCACTGCTCCTCTTGCCCGACCTTCTCTAGTGGCTGATGGATGGCAATGGTTCAGTGGGAGCCCCCTTTACCTGAACGGAACCTACCATGGTGGTGACGACAGACTCCTCTCCTTCAGGCTTGGGGGGGCTACTCTGGAGTGCTATACAATTCATGGAGCATGGTCCAGGACGGAAGCCCTCCTACATACCAATCTGCTCGAGCTCAGGGCAGTGGGCCTATCCCGCAAGGCGTTTTTGCCCCTAATCAGGGATGAGTCGGTTCTGTTCAGGACAGACCATTCTACTGCAATGTTTTACCTGACCAAGCAAGGTGGCACCCGTCCCCCCCACTACACACCCCATCTGCATGGAGGCGGTTTCAAGCGGGGAATGGGCCCTCAGAGAGGATTTGGATTTCTGCTGTCCACCCTCTGGTTGACAGCAATGCAGAAGCGGATCAGCTGAGTGGCTTGAGGTTCAACACCTAACGTTCCCACCCAACCTCCAGCAGACCCTCCGCAAGTTCCATGCTTCCGTGGGCTGCAGCCTCATCCTGGTTGTCCCCCACTGGCCTTCAAGGCCCTAGTTTTTGGATCTGCTGCAGTTGTGCTCCCGGTGTCCCGTCCATCTTCCAATCCCCAGCAGGGACTTCCTGATGCAGCAGGGCGGAGCAGTGGAGTATCCAGACCCATCCAAACTGGCCCTTGTGGCCTGGCTCCTGATCAGCTGATGCTTCAGCTTGCTGAATTATTAGATGACAACTGGGACATCATTCAGCAGGCGAGTAGGCCCTCGACTCAGTCCCAGTATAAAAGGAAATGGACTAGGTTCTGAAATTGGGCGTGCGACAAGGGACGGGACCCTGTCACCTGTCCTCTAGGTGACGTTCTGAATTTTTCAGCGCACCTGGCTCATTCCAGAATTCAGCTGGATACTTGCTGCACATATTTAGCGGCCATCAGGCCTTAAAAGAATTTCCCTGAGCATGTGTTTTCAGCAGCCAACCCAATGGTTAAGGCACACCAATACCTGCCTCCAAAGGGTTTTTCGCCAGCCACTCTGGGATTATACTTACCGATCCGAAGAAGCATGATGAACAGGATCCTGTTCACTGCATGCCCTTCGGCTGCAGGCTGTCGGTGCATCTCAGCAGCTAGTTGAGCATCTTGCATGAACCCGGAATTTGTTCAGTAGGGTCCAAATTATTCCATCTAAGTCTTCCTCTTCTCTTTCCTATCTCATCTCCTATGATACAGATGGGCTCCGCTCTCCTTCTACAGGTGATCAGCAAACTGCACAAAATGCAGGCTATAAAACCCATTCCCCCCATAACCCCCAAACGAGAGAGGTCTGTGGTTCTATTCCAGTATCTTTTTGATCCCCAAAAAGAACCAGGCTTGCCTGTGCATGATCCAGGATCTGTCTTTCTTGAATCTCCATCTCCCCAAAGAGATTTAAGATGATTACGCCCGCGTAAAGCCTGAGCTCAGTTCAAAGCAACAATTGGTCCTGCACTGTGGACCTAAAGGACGCCTACCTGCATATACCTATATGGGCACCACACCGGATGGTCCTCAGATTCTCGATTGGCAGACACCACTACCAGTAGTGGCCTCAGTGCAGCAGAAAGTCTTCACCAAGCTTATGAGTGCTGTGGCCAGTTCAGGGGGATCCACATATACCCTTACCTGGACGACTGGCTTGTCTGGGCATCCTCCAGCCAAGAGGCTACTGATGCAACCAACATCTGGGGTCTACCCTGTTTTACCTCGGGTTCTCAATCAACTTCAGCAAGTCCTCGCTGACCCTGGCTCAGAAACTTAACTTTCTGGAGTTTGTCAGGGCTACGAAACGGGGCACGATTTCCTCTCGACCCAGCGTATGTGAGATATTTCGTCTGGCAGTGGCATGTTTTTTTTTCTATGAGAAACAACTGCATGTGGTGGTACCAGAGGTATTTGGGCTTGATTTCTGCGTGCGTCCTCTGTGTTCCCCACGCCATATTAAAGATGAGACGCGGGTAACTCTCAGCAGATCGTGGTTGCAAGCCACGGATAAACACTTGCATCGCTTTGCAATCACTGCATCTCTAGGTCATGGCCTACAGTGGTGGATAGACCAGAGGAACCTGTTACAGGGAGTCACCTTCAAGGAGCCTCCAACAAATGTTATAACAATGGGCTAATCCTTCACTGGGTGGGGAACCACCTTGGGGATCTTAAAAGCGCACAGGCTGTGGTTTGACCCGGAAAAGACACAGCACATAAATGTATTGGAACTTCGGCCCATCTTTTATGCGCTACAGGCATTGCTGCCGAACATCTGCAAGAAAGCGGTCGTCCTGATCCAAAAGGACAGCTTGACCGCGATGTTCTATATAAACAAGCAGGGAGATGCAAGGTCACCTGCACTATGTCATCTTGCTTTATCAATCACTTTGGCCAGGAGGGTCATCGAATTTCAGGTCTTTTGCTGTAAACTCCAATTTTTACGGTTCTTTCGCAAAAAGGTCTTACTTAAGGTAAGGCAGGGGTTCCTTCCGAAGCTGATATCAGAATTGTCCCTTTTTCGCAGGCTATATATATGCCTGTATTTTACCCACCTCAACACACCTCTAAGGAAGAGGGGTGCTTCCATCGGTTGGACCCTAAAGGGCCTTGAGTTTTTTATGTGGCAAGGATGGCAAATATCAAGACTAATCAGTTATTTGTGGCCTACTCCTTAGCCAGAAAAGGTCTAGCTGTGACACTTTACCGATGGATCATCTTATGTATTGCAGAATGTTACCAATCCACAGGGAAGGAACTGCCTCCTGGCATCAGGGCACAATCAACCAGAGGGTCTCCACATTCACAGCCTTGCAAAGGGGGAGTCCCAATTAGGGATATTTGTTGAGCGGCAACTTGGTCCTCACTCCACACTTTTACATGGCACTATAGCCTGGACGTCACCCGTGGGGCTGATGCTCGCTTTGGCAGGGCAGTGTTACAAAACCTTTTGCTGGGAGCTATCTGCCCACCTCTATTAATCCACTGTATTAATCCACTGCTTTGGGAGTCTATCTGATGAGGTATCTGGGGGAGAAAGGCAATCCATTGAAGGAGAAATTACTCACCGTAATGTTAGTTCTAATTATTCTTCTCCCGCAGAATTCTCATCACCCCTCCCTTCCATCCCCACCCAGAAATCTTTAGCAGTTTGTGACGCCTGGCCTCGGGAGAGGGGACGCTAAGTGATGGCCCTAGAGTGATAGTTGTCTGTCTAGCAAGCCGCATGTCTTTCTCACTCTCTGGTCAAAAAAAAAAAAGATAATAGTGGGAAAGGTTTTCTACTTAATCTACATATACCTATGGGATCCTTGTTTTTAACCTTTTATTGGCTATTTGGTCTTTTTCTCTCGCTATTTTCCTCTGCAGCGGTCAAGCTGGGTGTGGGGGGGGGCAGGATCTGAGGTATGGGGAGTAGTGATGCAGTGTATCTATACGCTGCCTGATGATGCGTTCGGAGCAGACGATCGAGCAAGACGGATCTACGATCGATGGCTGAGTTGAGGTCCACTACGCCCCCTGTCGAAGAAGCTTCTGAGCCGCAGAGCTGGATGAGGATATTTATCTGATGAGGAATCTGCGGGAGAAGAATCCATAGAAAGAACATTATGGTGAGTAATTTCTCCTTTGCTGTTCTCCAACGAAAAGGTGGCATTGAGAGTGTTGCCGTCTTTCTCTTGGATCTTCATCTAAAAATATCAATTTTCACATGCTTCTCCCTCTGCCAAACCCTTGCAAGGCAGAGTAGCGGTTCCATAGGCGGGACCTGTTGTGGGCACTCAGCTGCTATGTGTCTTGGACAAAGGATGTCAGGAAAGATGACCAGATCTTCGTGCGCTATGCTGGTGCCTGTGCTGGCAGGGCTATGACTAAACAGACCCTGATACGTTGGATCATCCGCTGTATTTTTGAATGCTACAATCTGGCTTGGAGGGATGTGCCTGAAGGTCTTGGAGCTTATTTGATCAGAGGACTGCCTGCCACCTCTGTGCAGCAAAGCAGGGTCCCTGTTCTGGACAATTGTCAGGTGGGCACATGTGTTTTGTTACATACGTTCGCCAAACATTACTGCCTTGATTGCCAGTTAGGGAAGGATGCTCGCTTTGGTAGAGTGGTCCTCCAGAATGTTCTGGTATAGGTAGTATGCTTTCTCTTCTACCTGCGCTAGATCTACGTACTGCTATGGTAGTCTATCATAGATGAGGAATCACTGGGAGGAAGGAATCCATTAGAAGAGCACCTTACTTACCTCTCTGTAATGTTCTTTCTGATGGATGTTCCTCCCACGGATTCCTTGTTGCCCTCCCGACCTGGCCCATGTGGCTAATTGGTAGTACATCTCATGGTTTGGCGGTCCCTCAGCATCAGAGGGCTTGGGAGAAAGGGCAGAACTAAGGTCATTGGGTGCAACACCTGGATATATACCTGCCCCGGTGTCATGTCTGGCACGGGTGGGGTGTGTCGAAGTGTCGGGGGGGGTACGTGGGGACAGATATGGAGCCTCGCTCCACCCCCATCGTGGTGGGAAAAGTTTCTGAAGAGCAGTTGCACCGGGAAGTAGATTTCATAGATGAGGAACCCATGGGAGGAACATCCATCAGAAAGAACATTTCCGAGAGGTAAGTAATTTGTTCTTTTAAACTTTTTCCTGTTCCAATTTCTGGTAGCTCAATTGATGAAGTTACGAATCCACAGTCCACGCATGGAGAAGTAATTTGCGTCTTTTGGATAAGATCAACTTTAGTAGCCTTGTTTTTTTGCAGTGTGCCGGAAAATAGAATTTAGGTAATTATCAGTGGGGGAAAAGGCTTGCAGGTAGGTTTTTCCTGGACTGACTCTAACCTTGCTGGTAGAATGTATAGTTCTACTGAGTGGCATCTTCCATAAAAAAAAAAACATTTAAATAAGATTAATGGTTTTTGTTTTCTCTTTGACTAAACTTGAAGTGTTTGAGATGCTACTGACACAAGACAATCATTAAAAAAAGATATGAATGTGATAGATATACACAATGAAGATCTTCCTCTCACTTAGCTACATCATCCTAGGCTAATGTGTTCCCATTAACGTATGCCCTTGCTTAATTGGCAATCGGAGCAACCATCAAAGCAAACTTCAGAAGACTTTGCAATTCCAACATAAAGTTTTAGAAAATGCCCTATGCTTGTAATATAACTTGTGTTTTTTGTTTATTTTCAGTATGTGGCAGAGCTTCTGCAGGACCAGAAACAACCAGTGGTCTGTACATCTTCAACAGTGGAGGTTCAGGCTGTGCTCTCTGCTATTCTCACCAGAGTCCAACGATAGTAAGTGTGTTCTAAACATTTCCCTTTCAGCACCTGAAATAAAACTTTTTTCCAATTAAGAAATACAAATGCATTTTTAATCCTGAGGACTAATGAGGGCGCAGCAGCTTTCTTGCAGTAGTTGCCATCAACATTAGGAATCCGAAGAACTATGGGCTAAGCTGTTTTTCCAAATACGAAAGGCTTTGTTTCTCTGTCGTTGCGCCCTCCCTCCTTCCCAACTGCTTGGGATCGCCTGCAGGTTTGGCAGAAAAAGCGGCTTCATAAGATAGCTGCACCTTAAGAACTTTATGAAAGTTATGTGACGCTTTTACGCATGTGTGGCCCTCTGTGCGCCAGTCCCACCCTTTACCCCCACGTCACAAACTGCCATGCCCAGTTTCTGTTTTTTTTTCTGCTACCCGATGCGTGACAACCCATTTATTGGCACGTTATTTTGTGCTCTCCATTCCTTTTTTTAAAATTCGAATTGGTGCGTTTTTTTCTTTTTCTTCAGCGTGGTGCATCCCTCTGATGCATCTTGTATAACACGAGATTCAAGAAATGCATCCGTTGTAGGAAGCAGTTTTTGACGGCCGATCCTTATCATGCCTGTGTCCGGTCCCTGGGCTCTAGAACCCAAGGAGTTCATGTGTATTGCAAGGAAGGCATGGTATCAAACAGTGAAACAGACACAAGTGATCACAGTTCAAGGGTGTTTATTGAACTTCAATTGGATTTGAAAAGCGCCTATCTAAAAGCTACGACCATCAAATAATAAAGCAGTCCTAGTCGAGTCTGTAAAAATAAAAGGGCCTATACTAATAAACCTATTGCCAATCCTTATTTCTAAATACAAAAAGTGTGGGTAACAATGTTATGCAAAAGAAAAGTGTTCAAGAATTGATATGTCAGGATTTTCGAATGTGTGCAGGATTTTGCTTGACCCAGCGCAGGACCATTTTCATTTGAATGTATTAGTTCTTTCAATTGGTCTCCCTCTGCTGGGCTCAGACCAAATGTATCTACTGTTGTCACTTCTCAGCTGGATACCTCACAGAGACCTTCTATTGAGCACCCACGTGGTGCCTGGCCACTCTGTTAAAGGTATTGTAGCTTGCTTTAAAGTTCAATCACTCATCAGCAGTTTAAATTCACTTGTGTCTCTTATAACACGCGTTTTAACAATGTTTGGTCCAGCACTCGCCATACAACAATGCTGCTTGCAACCTTGGCTTTAACACAGACCAGTCTTGTATCGGTCTCCCCAACTCACCGGCTGTGTTGACTTCACCGACTGCTTTGTTCTTGGAGCCAAGTACGGTACCACGGTGGCTGGTGATTCTCCCCGCCTTCATTATTGACACGGGAGGGCCCCGGGTATCTCTGACACACAATGAAGGATTCTCCAGCCTGGTTTCCTGGTCTTACGCTTTCTATTTTCGAGTTCTCTAGAAAGTAACGGTTCCTTGAGGAAAAGGTCAAGGGACTTTCCCTTCTTGCGATCCCCTTCTGTTTTGCCGTCTTTCCTCTCTTGCTCAGCTGCCATCTCGAAATGGCTGTTTCCTTGTGTGCGTTGCCTCGCTCAGAGTGTGCTCTTGTGCTCTGCCTTTTATCCGTGTGGGGATGTGTAATGTAAGTCCGGGGTGTGTGATGGTAATTGCCTGACCATTGTATTGGGACACGTCGGGTATACTGCTTGGGTGTTCCTCTATTTTCTCTCATAGCGGGCTGTCCATGAGAAAGTGTTTGTGTTGTAAAGTGGGGGGGGGGTATGGTAGAAGTCCTAAATATCCTTCCTGTACGATGGGGTAAGGGTAAAGGTGTTAAAAGGAAGTGGATACTGCGTCTCACCATCTGGTGTCCCACTTCCACTCCCCGAAGACCCCTCAAGCCGGTGATCCTCCCTCACTGGTCCACCCCCAGAAACTGGATCCAAAAAAGGATGGCCGTGTCCTGGCCACCTGGATGACAGACCCCCGGGGACTAGTGGGTGAGACACCTTCTGGTTTCTCACAGTATTCAGCTAAGAAATTCACCCTAGGTCTTTGCCAAGTCTTCTTTCCATGTCAGAGCTGGGACCGGTACCAAAGGCAACCGAGGACTTTGTAAGGATCAGGAAGGAGACCGACATTGGTAAGAGGGACACCTGCTGGAGGGGTATGTGTTTCGGCACCATCCCTCAGTACCGAGGTGTAGACAGCAAACCCCAGTTCTGGGGTCTTCACAGGACCGTTCAGCACGAAACGACATGCATCTACACTTGTGAGTAGCAGTTAGTACCTCTTTGTGGGAAACCGCAAGTACCACCAGGTAGGAAAGGATCCAAGAAGATCCACCCGGTACCAAAGGATTTGTTTATTCCTGACCAAATCGTTTCAGTACCAGGGAAGAGCTCTTCTGCCTCGCATAAGAACCGAACAGGGAAGATTAGCTTTAAAGAGGCATGGTGATCACCCAGGGTCGAATCAATACCAACCGTATCCCCTGTAACTGCATTGGTACCCGCATTGCCTACTGCTGACAAAACTCCAAAATCTTTGGTACTGAATAGAAGTGAAAATACCTCTCACAGGAGGGGCAAAGAGCATTCCCGGTCGGCACCAGGCTTGGTACCAATTTCCCTCAGAAGGCATAAGAAAAAGAAATTGTCAAAGGAGAGATGCAAAGAAAGTGCATCAATACCGAGGGTTCAAGATAAAACTATATCTGTCAATATTTTGTACAGTTCCACCAGAGGAACTGTTTGGCACTCCAGTGAGGTGCAAGACCCCAGAGATTTTGCCCCAGTTTTCTCCAAAAACATTTTGGCTGAATCGGCTCAATCTACACCTCAGTAGGGGTTGACAAACATTCAGGTACCGAGACCTGTGGTATTTACCAGTTATAACCCTTCAAGTAATTTGGGTTCTGTACACGGATCGGTTAGAGTAGATTCTTCTGCATCTCCTATGAGAACAGAGAAAGATCAAGGAGAACTCTCTTGAAACCATGTTGCCTGAACCTTTCTTGGAGGTGTTTGCACACCGGATTATTTATATAATAAGACTTTTTATACCATCGCGCCATATGGTAAGAGGCCTACATGGCCCACACACAACAAACTGAGAACTGAACAAATAGATTAAAACAATGCGAGGAAGAAAAGCCGGTGACGGAACTCATAGGTCAATGGTGGAAATTCCATAATCTAGTAGCAGGCCTCGTCAGGCAAACTCGTATTGAAGATATGATGGAGCCTTCAGAGGTTCCACAAAAGGTGGCTTCTATAGAAACCCCACCACTACCTTCATTAGCACCCGGGAACACCGATGAGAATGCTAAAGCATGGGAAACGCAGGGGAAAAAATTCCTATGCAAATGCTTCTCTACAACTGAGGCAGATCAATGCAGCCACGGTACCTTCGGTTTTAGCATCTTAACTTGGGAGAATTTGGATCGCTTTGTGTAATTTCTCCCACAAGAAGCTTCAGACGAGTTCACCTTCTGGGTCTCAGAAGGTAGAGAAGGCAGCTCAAAAACTACAAGTCATAAAAGACTTGACTGATACCATGGCAAGGGCAATGACAGGTGCAATCTGCATGCATAGGCATGCATATCTGTCTGCTACATCTTTACACCAGGACATGGTGTTAGATGTACCCTTTGACAGGAAAACCTTGTTTGATCTGTGAACTGTTTTGCAAAAATGCAAGGCAAGTGTGACGGTAGCAAAATCTTCTATTTCGGTTAGTCATCCGTACCATCAACATTTCAGGTCATTTAAAATACATGCTACAAGTAATAATAAGGCACCCTCATCCACAACCAAGCCGTATTTCTTGGTCTTGAAAAGAAAAGAAGATACAAGCCGAAGGTAGAAGCAAGCGGTACACCTTCAACATATATGCCACACGATACAAGGAAGTCTGTTTAACTTCTATCCAGGGGTGTAAAAAATATGTGCTCTGATCTACATCAAGGAGCACACATCCCTGGGTACATGAAGGATTGCGAAACTCCTACATCAATGGGGAAAATATCATGCAAGAGGATTGGTTATTGAACATCATTCGTCTGAGTTACTGTCTGGCCCTTCCTGCTACACCAGGATGTTTACAGCCAAAGCTCCAAAAATAATCCCCATAGCTTTTCAGAGAGGTTCAAAATCTTCTCTCTTTGGAGGAAATAGAATTGGTTCCAGAAAAAGAGAGCAGTCTGGTTTTTGCTCCCGGTATTTAGTAATTCCCAAAATGATTTGCGGAATAAGGGTGATAGTAGATCTTTCAGATCTGAACCAATTCCTCCTAGTGGAAACATTCCATGTAGTAACAGTACCTCAGATTCTAGCTACACTCGAACATAATGACTGGATGGCGTCTCTAGACCTTCAAGACGCTTATTTTCCCATACCCATATTGTAGGATCACCGTTGGTACCAGAGGTTCACTATAGGAAAGGTGCATTTCCAGTGCACATGTCTTCCCGTTGTACTAAATTCGGCTCCCAGAGACTTCTCCAAGTTGTTGTGTGCAGTGGCAGCCCACTTGCAGTTGAAAAAGGTACATCTCTACCCATAGCTAGGCAATTTGCTGATAAAGCCACAATCTTCGGAAGATGTGTTGCAAAAGGTACAATTGACATGCGACACACTGTTAGAGCTGGTATTCTTGATAAATGTAGCCAAAACAAAATGAATCCCATTCTAGAGGATTCAGTTTATAGGAGCAGTAATACTCGAAGCAAAGCTTTCCCTTCTGTAGACCGGGTTTTGGCAATAGAACATGTAATCTCTGTTTTCATTGCTCGACACGGGCCGTTGGCCTGGTGGTACCAAAGACACCTAGGTCTGATGGCATCTTGCATCTATCTAATCCTGTATGCGAGACTTCAGATTAGAACCATTCAATGGCACCTCATCATCAGCTGGAACCAACTGTTGGATTCACAGAGCATGGCAATTTCAATACTGATTCACATTCAGGAAACCCTTGTTTGGTGGAACAATTCAGAAACTCTATCTATACGGTTCCCATTTCAACCTCCCAATCAGTTTGTAGCAACAGATTCTTCAGAATACGGGTCGTCCGGATTTGACAATGCACTGTCTTTGGTCAAAACAGGTGTAAGGAAGGCATGGTATCAACAGTAATACAGACACAAGCGACCACAGTTCATGAAAAAGAAAGAAGGGTGCACAAAATGATAAGTCAGGTTGTTGGGGCCGTTGGCCTCCCTTCGCCACGTTTTCAACACGAACAATGCGTTCACTCGAGCAAAGCAAACACTCTAGCTTCTGCAGCACGAGGATACAGTTCCATTTTCACAGTTCACGGCCTTCTGTGACCAAGCCTCTTTACTTCTTGCAAGTCTCTTGACTCTGAGAGCCTGGTATACAAAATCAACATGCTCTCCATGTCTGATCAAGGCTGATCCGAATTTTTGGGCTAGGATCTTGGAGAACAAATTTGACAGTGTCTACCTCACAGGCTCTATTCCGCCCAGCTGGTGTTCGGCAAATATCATCCCTCCCTATAAGAAGGGGAGGTGGGATGATCCAAATAATTTTAGGCCTATCGCGTTGATGGATGTCTCAACAAAGATCTTCACTTATTTATTGCTGGAATCCATCCAGTAAACCATAGTTCAATTGGATGTGCTGCCCCGATTTCAGGTGGGTTTCCGTAAACAACTAGGGTGCTCGCTCAATGCAATTATTTTAGCACACCTACATGCTCAAACAAAAGGCGATCAGACTGGGCCGATATACATGGCTGCATTGGACTTAACCTCTGCATTTGACTCTATTAATCGAGCTGTGCTTTGGGAAAAGATGATTGCCTATGGTTTCCCGTTATATCTTGGCATCATGATA
This sequence comes from Ambystoma mexicanum, assembly GCF_040938575.1. Classification (NCBI taxonomy): domain Eukaryota; kingdom Metazoa; phylum Chordata; class Amphibia; order Caudata; family Ambystomatidae; genus Ambystoma; species Ambystoma mexicanum. Next base: position 1,026,483,896 of record NC_090923.1, on the reverse strand, counting down.
GCGCTCCTCCATCAAAATGCCACATATCGAATTAGATTGACTAAGGAGGGTGCCTTGACAGATAAAATACCAACAGAAATAGGCCTTAAACAGGGCTGAAACTTAGCATCTGTGCTCTTCAACCTATACTTAGCAGATCTTGAATCAGCATGGGTAGATCTGGTAATATTTCCAGTGAAGTTGGGTAGTTTGGTTATTAATTGGCTTGCTTTTGCCGACGACCTTCTGTTTATGGACCGAACCCCGTTTGGTCTTCAGGCGAAACTTGCCGCATTTCAATTTTATGCTTACAAAAACAATCTCCAAGTTAACCCAGCGAAGTCTTACATCATCGCATCGCAGAAAAGAACTGCCAAATTTACCTGGTGCCTAAATGAGACCATAATACCCAAAAGTAAACCTGATACGTTACCTAGGCTACCAGCTCTCAGCCGTATATTCTTTGGGGATGTGGAAAGAGATGATTAATACCAAACTTAAATCACTCACTTCACAAATGAAAATTGTATATCATAGGTACAGTACATTTTCACTATTGCCCACAATCCAGTTTTACTTATTAAAAGTCGAACCAATACTTCTGTATACTTTAGATATTTGCACCTACGAGATAGATTTTCTTGATTGTGTTCAGGGGAAGTTGTGGAAACAGGTCCCTGGGATAGCTTTGTCCATACCGAACATGCTAATATGTCATGAAATAGGCATTCTACCCCTGTCGGTTAAATGGCATTGGCGACGAATTAATAGCTATGTCAAAATACTAGCACCACCTAAAAAGACCCTATACGAAGTTCTTGCAAAATTACTCAATGAAGGTCGCCCACCCTCCATGGTCAAATTTAAAGATAAAATGGATAAAATCCTGAGTGATACTATGATTGATAAGGAGGACTTAATATTGGGAGTTCCTGCATCTAAAAAGAAATTTCAATCATATTTTTGGTGTATGGTGGTTGATCGTATTGGTAAAAGCTATATGTACTATGAATATGCAAATTTACCAGGAAACTTGGTGACCGTGCGCGTTACTGGGAAATATTTCCATGCAACATAGCAAGAAAGATCTACCTACGGTTTAAATGGAACCAATTAATCACCAATGAAAGGTTACAACTTTGGGCACGGGATTTGTCCGACAAATCCAATGGTAGTTGTCGTTTCTGCTCCCAGGGTTATGTATTGGAAACCCTGAAACATCTTCTATTCTGTTCATTCTTTGACTCCCAAAGAAAGCTGTCATTTGGGTCCTACCTGTACAACGATTCCGCTACCTGGAAAGAATCCTTGTGGGAAAGGTTTATGTGGGGTTCAAGTCAACGGCTGATATTATGTCTGACTAACTTCTTAGTCCCCCTTGAGTCTGTTTTGTCTCTAAAATATAAAGTGCTTAAAGAGGAGACGATAGTTGATGTCCGTTTTGTCGTATAACAGAGTCGGGCATCTAGGATGGAGGAAGCAGTTTCTCTTATTACATGGTACTACTGGCAGTTCATATAACTTGTGGGGAGTTTTTTTTGGAGATGTATATAGAGTGCCAGTGAGGAAGGATTTCACGCTCCTCACCGCAATGGGTCCTAAGTTACCAGTCTGAATTTGTACGGAATTAGCCAATGCTTGAAATATTCACCTTGTTTTGATATACATAGTGACCATGTGGACAAAGTATTGATGTGTATGTTTTATGATGATGTGATGATGACAGAAATGAATTTTATATGCATTTTGTAACTGATTAGGAATTGTGAAACTTTTTCTTTTATTGTCTTTTGTATTTACCTTTTTGTAAAGGTTTTTTTAAACCATAAACAATAATAAAAAAAAAATATCAACATGAAAATGTTATTTTCCTTTTCCATCACTCAATTTGGGTGTTCACCCTGGATCCCCCTTTTCCGGGCTCAGATCCCTTTCACACTATGTTCAGATAATTATTTCTCGAGTGACTCACAGTTCACCCCGCATCCCCCTCAGCCGGGCTGAGATCCCTTTCTTTCGCTCAGTTAGTCTCCCTCAGCCGGGCTCGGACCAATTGGGGTGTACTTTAAACTATCGATCACTTGAATGTACACAGTGTTTAGCTTGACCCGTTCCACTTCGATCTCAATATTCCTTTTCTCACACTCAGCATCAGTTGGATATGTAACACACTTTCGATTGAGCACCCACATGGCGCCGGACCACTCTGTGTATGGTGTCTTTCCTCTCAAAGTTCAATTATAAAGTTCAACTACTCCTGTTGGTTTTCAATTATATCTGTGTCGCTCTTTGCAAACGCCTCACACACTGTTATCTTTGTACAATGTTGCCACTTGCAACCTTGGTTCAAAACACAAGCTGGTTTGGCATCAGTCTCTCTGATTCACCGGCTGTGCTATCTTTTCTGACGCTGCTTTGTTGTAGGAGCCAAGGACAGTACCACAGCGGCAGTAGCTCCTCCCCGCCTTGGTTATTGATGCGGCAGAGCCCCGGGTACCTCTGACACACTGTGCAGGTTTGATTAGCCTTAGTTCCTGGTCTTCGGTTTCTTACTTTCCAAGACTCACGAAAGTAACGGTCTTTAGAGGTCACATGGACTTCCCTCCTTGCGATTCTCTCTGGTCTTGCCGTCTTTCTCTTTGTATTAAACTGCCATCTTGAAACTGCTGTTTCCTCGTTTGATTTGCCTCGCTCAGATTGTGCTTCTGTGCGCCACCTTTTATCCGTGCGGGGAAGTGTGATGGAAGTCAGGTGTGTGTGTGTAATGATCAGTAATTGCCTGACCATTGTTTTGGGACATGTCAGGTATACGGCCCTGGTGTTAGTCCGATTTCGCTCACAGTGAGCGGTGAGAAAGTGTTTGTGTCGGGAAAGGGGAGGTCGGGGGGGGGGTTGAGTTCCTAAATAGCCGGTCTGATAGCACAGCGAGTAGAGCGCTCACTTTGACATCTGTGCAGAGCCTGCTGACGCAGGTTCGAATCCCGGCAGGGCCAAACTCAGCCTTTCATCCTTCCAAGGTCGATAAATGAGCACCACACACCGTGGGTAAAAATAAGCAGCGCTCAGATGCCTGAGGGTTCGTAGCGCTAGATAAATGTTAAATTAAATTATGGTTGGATGGGGAAAAGGTGTTACGGGGGAAGGGGATACCGCGTATCACCATCTGGTGTCCCCCTCCCTGAAGACCCCTCATCCGGGTGATGCTCCATCACTGGTCCAGCCCCAGGAACTGGATCCGAAAGCGATGGCCGTGTCCTGGCCACCTGGATGACAGATCCCCATGGACTAGTGGGTGAGACACAGGAGAGAGAGAGGATCACATGAACATGTTGGAGCTAAACGCAATTTTCTTTTTGCTCTAAAGTTATTTCTACCCTAGGTTCAGGGAAAAGTTGTGAACATTTTTACAGACAATACCATCGCTATGTTTTATGTAAACACGCAAGCAGCGACTTGCTCGTGTCCACTCTGTATTCTAGCAGAACAAATGTGGTATTGGGCCATGGAAAACAATCATTTTCTGACAGCGTGCCATCTAGAGGGGAAGAAAAACATCTTAGTGGATAACTTCAGCAGACTAGAGTCTGCACCACATGAATGGGAACTCGAGCCATCTGTTGTGAAAATGCTATTTCAGAAGTGTTGTTACCTGGCTGTGGGTCTGTTCGCAACCCTGTACAATGCCCTCTGCCCCCTATTTAAATCATGAAAGGACAGAGATGTCCCTCTTTGGGACATACTCTACAGCTGGATTGCTCGAACAAAACGTTATATGCTTTTCCTATGCTTCCCCATATACATAATATGTCAATGAAATTCACAGCAACACATAACTCTACAGTGTTCCTCTTCCCTTTTTGGCTGCGTCAGATTTGTTTTTCTGATCTGTTTGATCTACCAAGGATAGCAGGTTTAGATCTACCGGTGTCAGACGTGTGAGGGGTCAGAAATGCGAGACGGATAAACAGGTGTAGCTTTCTCATATGTTGACATTTTATTTCTCCAGGATTGGGTCTGGCATGGATTCACATGCTCATTAATATTCCCCGTCGTCAGGCTGGGAATCCTCGGTAAAGAAAAAATCAGTATTAGTTTAGTTTCTGATCTGTCTTTCTTAGTAGTAACCAATCACTGATCTCTGGGTCATACTGCCCCCAGCCAATGACTGCCCTCTTCCTAAGCCCCGCCTCTGGCAGCCATCCTCAGATTTTTACCGCACGCTCAAGTGTTGGGAGTCTTCGTGTTTAGCGCTCGAGTTTTTTACTGCGTTTTCAACGCTTTTTCAGGAGATTTTCTCATTTTTTCGGTTTAATCGAGCCTCAAGCTCCACCGTTTCTACTTCCGATAACGGGGACCCGTTTCGGAATTCTTCTACGCCCCTCAAAGGTGAAGTTTTCGTCGAGTTTACACTTCTTGGAGGATTCCGGAAGATCTGCGGCCTACCTCAACGGACATGGCCCAGGACAAAGGAAGCTCGACACCCGGATCCAAGCTGTTAAGGAACTGCCCGTGGAGAAGGACTGTGCGTTCTGCAAGAACCTTTCGGAACGGACCAAACAAGATCGTCGTTCCCGCCTCGCCTCCTGGCTGGAGAAGGGCACAGCAAGTGAGAAGGTGAAGAAGAAGGTTGAGCAGGCTTCTAAGTCCGTTGAGGGCGCCCCGGTGACGGGGGCCCAACAGAAGGCCAAGCACCGCGAGTCTGCGGGCTCCGGGAGCGCCGAAAGGTCGGGCTCTTCGGTTGCCAAGCAGGGCGCTACTTCCCCGGCACGTTCGACCACGAGCCAGCGCTCTGGTTCGGGGAAGAGGAAGTCCGAGGAAGTCCGAGAACCCGGGTAGGCCGCTGGAGCGGATCTGGTCGATCTCGAAGGGGGAGCGAGGCGTTGACCCTCCTCTCAAGGTGAAGGCCCAGGACGCACCTAAGGTTGTGAGGGCCTTGATCCAATCGGCTAAGGCCTCTACCGAAGTGGTCTCTGCGACCCTGGCGGAGCCGGCTGAGACTACGCCAATGGAAACGGCCTCTGGGCCCAGAGTATCCCTGCCGCAGCGGAGGGAATCCTCTTTCCAGCCCACCGCTAAGAACCCCGTGAAGCCCCCGGCTGAAAAAGAGGGGGGGGGACGGTGGCCCTACAGACTCGGAATCAGCCTCTGAGGAGGAACTGGTGAAGACCGAGAGGGGCCTCAACGAAAGGTCCATAGGCCTCAACGAGAGGTTCGAGAAGGTTCGATCCCAGGGGACGGTCCCTGCTGATGTGATCGAAGATAGCGACGAGGAGGATGAACAGGGCCCAGTGGAACGGCCATCCCGTCCGTCGCAGCCATTGCCCGAGCCCCAGGATAGCTTGGCGGCCATTTTGTTGGCAATCCAATCCTTATGTACCAAGATAAGGACGAGATTACCACGGACCCCGACGGAGGATCCAGAACCAGGCCCGTCAGGAAACCCTCCCAACAAGCGGAGGAGAGTCCACCCTTCTCCGCCCTTTGTGCCCGCGAGGCCGGTGGACCCCTCATCCCCCTCGCCGGGAGAGGATACGGCGACAGGGACGGACGACGAGGACGGCGGCAATGACACAGCAGACATCCAGTCGTCACCCCCCCGCCCCGCGAGCGTCCCCAGCCGATGAGGTTGGCTCTTTCCACGCCATGATAACCAGGGCATCCAAGCTCTTCCATCTCTTCCCTGAAGAACAGAAAAAGGAGGAGTTTCTGTACCAACGACGAGAGGCTAAGAGGAAGACGGTACTCGCGGTGCCGTTACTCGATGACATCTGGGACGAGGGGCTTGCTGTCCTCAAGAACCCTGCCACGACACCCGCCAAGAGGGACAGGTACGAGAAGAAGTACCGAGTCCCCGATGCCGCCCCCTTGTGCCTCAGGGCCCAGCCCATGCCGGACTCGGTCGTCTCGGCAGCGGCTAAGAAGGCAGCGGGCGCGGTGGCTTCAACTTCCACTTCCCCACGGGACATCGAGGGCAAGAAGTTGGACTCTATGGGACGACGGGTCATCTCGTCGGCGGCGATGACGATTAAGGCGGCCAATGCCTTAGCAATCGTGACCCGCTACAACAGGGAGCTCTGGTTCAAGATAGCTCCCCTGCTAGATTTCCTGCCTGATGACAAAAAGGCGGAGGCCCTAGAAATTCTGCAGGAGTGCGAGGTGGCGTCGGATCCCGCCATTACGGTGGCAATGGACATTGTCGATGCTGGATTTCGCCAACTGGGCAACGGAGTTTGCCTCCGATGACGAGGATGGCTCAAGGCGACAGACTTTCGCCAGGATGTCCAGACCAGAGTGTTGGACATGCCGTTCGGCGGCAACAACCTCTTTGGTAAGGCGGTGGATGAGTCTCTACAGGCCATCAAGACCGACTCGGAGACGGCCCGGGCCCTTGGAGTGCTTCAGCAGCGACGTCCCTTTCGGAGCTCTGGAGGCAGACAGGGTGCCTCCAAAGGATCCAGCGGTGGCTCCTCCACCTACCGCCAGGCGGCCCGCTCCTCTTCCCAGGAGGCCTATAGAGTTCGCGGCAAGCAAGGGGGGTTCCCGCCGTCGTCGCCAAGGAGGCCAAGGCGGCAAGGCCGCGTCCAAGCAAGACTGACCCGGCCGGGTGGTCTGGCCCCCACCGAAGCACCCCAGTGGGAGGCCGACTGACTAAGTTCGTCAGGGTGTGGGAGTCCATCTCCACCGATCGTTGGGTGTTGGACACCCTGGCCAACGGGCACTCACTGGAATTCCTAAAGAAGTGCCCTCGCATTTCTCCCTTGGCCAGGAAGGAGAATAACGTCCCTCAACTGCTGTTGGAGGTAAAGGCGATGCTCAAGAAAGGTGCCATCGAGCTCGTCCCCAGGAGGCTCCGGGGCTCCGGAGTGTACTCAAGGTACTTCCTCGTCAGGAAGAAGACAGGCGGTTGGCGCCCCATCCTAGACCTTCGTCGGTTAAACAAATACATCAAGGCACAGAAATTCAGGATGGTCACCCTCCACCACGTACTGGGACAGCTGGAGGAAGGCGACTTCCTAACGTCGCTGGACCTGGAGGATGCCTACTTCCACATCCCCATTCTAGAAAGGCACAGGAAGTTCCTCAGGTTCGTGGTTCAAGGACGCCACTACCAATTCAGAGCCCTACCATTCGAATTAAAGTCGGCACCCAGAGTTTTCACCAAGTGCCTGGCACCAGTGTCGGCGTGGCTGCGCCTGCAGGGGATCCACGTCTACCCCTACCTGGACGACTGGCTAATCCGGGCAAGGTCAAGGGAACTCGCCGTCGATCATACGGCGAGGACCGTCCGGTTGCTCACGGAGCTGGGGTTCTCCATCAACTACCCCAAATCCCACCTGGTTCCGTCACAAGTAGCACTGTTTTTGGGGTCAAAGCTCGATACAGTGGAGCATTTGGCCTCCCCTTCAGAGGAGAGAACCAAAACCATCCTGGGCAAGGTACGGCTACTGTTAGCCACGGATGTGGCTAGGGTGAGGTCCATCAAGTCCCTTCTCGGGATGATGTCCTCATGCATCTACCTTGTACCCCTTTGCAGACTTCGGATGCGTCCGCTACAGGAGTTCCTCGACGCCCGCTGGGTTCAGGCGGGGGGCTGCTTCGAGGACAGGATCCCCCTCGACGAGGAGTTCCGTCGGGCGATCCTATGGTGGGGCACCCGGGCTCACCTCACGACGGGCACGGACTTTCAAACCCCGGCGTTTCAGGAGACTGTGACTACAGACGCCTCTCTGGAGGGTTGGGGGGCCCACACCAGAGATCTCCACGCAAGAGGCCTTTGGCTCCCAGAGGAGAGGTCTCTTCACATCAACATCTTGGAGCTCCGTGCAGTGTTCTGGGCGCTCAAGTCGTTCCTCCCGTCCCTCAAGGACAAGGTGGTGAGGATCTTCACCGACAACACCACCACGATGTTCTACATACGGAAGCAGGGAGGCACCAGATCCCCAGCCCTATCCAAGGAGGCCCAGGATCTGTGGCACTGGGCCGTCGCCCAGGGGATGTTTCTGGTTCCCTTCCACCTGGCAGGAATAAAAAACACCATCGCCGACTCACTCAGCAGGGAGCTGCGCTCGTGCCACGAGTGGGAACTGCGCCAGGATCAAGTGGATCAACTCTTCCAACGATGGGGCAAACCCCAGATCGACCTGTTCGCGACGGCGACGAACTCCAAGTGCCAGAGGTTCGCCAGCAGGTTCCCACAGCCGAGGAGCATGGGCGATACTTTCTCGTTCCCTTGGAACGGCCTGTTTCTATAGGCGTTCCCTCCGTTGCCATTGCTGCTCCGCCTCATCAGCCAGCTCAAGATGTCCAGGTGCAGGATGATCCTCATCGCACTGGCGTGGCCGAGGCAGATCTGGTTCTCGGACCTTCTGGACTTGTCCACGTCCCCACCAGTCAGGCTGCCGGCGGACGTGGATCTTCTCTCCAGAGAAGGAGGCGCCATTCTACACCACGACCCACAGTCGCTGAACCTGCAGGCCTGGCTCCTGCAGCGCTAGAATTTGGAGGGTACGATATCCCGGCTGATTGCAGAGAGGTTCTTGCAAAGGCCAGGGCGTCCTCAACTCTCAAGTGTTACGGTCATAAATGGAAGAGGTTCTCTGTCTGGTGCCGTGCACAGAAGATTAACCCTCTGCGGATTACGGCCCCTCAAGTGCTGCCATACTTACTGTCGCTGGCTAAAGCTGGACTGGCTCACGCCTCCATAAAAATACATCTGGCTGCCATCTCCCGATATACCAGGACTACGGGACGGGCGTCCTTGTGGTCTCATCGACCTGGTAAAGGAATTTATGAAGGGACTATTCCGTTCATTCCCGCCGGTGAAGGCTCCTACCCCGGCGTGGGAACTTAAAGTGGTGCTGACCAGGCTCATGGGAGCCCCATTCGAGCCTATGCCCTCGGTGCCCTTGAAGTTCCTGTCATGGAAGACAGCGTTCCTCGTGGCCATCACCTCTGCACGACGAGTGGGAGAGATTCAGGCCCTATCTTGCAAGCCTCCATACTTGACTTTTCATGACACGAGGGTAGTGCTTAGGACACACCCCTCCTTCATGCCCAAGGTGCCGTCGGACTTCCACCTCAACGAGCCCTTGGTGTTACCAGTTTTCTTCCCGTCGCCTTCGACGCCGGCCGAGAGGACTTTGCACTTGCTGGATGTAGCTAGAGCGCTGAAGTTCTACGTGGACCGCACGAAGAGTTTTCGGAAGACGTCACAGCTATTCGTCAACTTTGGGGCTGTGAATCAAGGGAAGGCTCTCTCGAAGACTTCCATTTCCAGATGGCTCTCCGGCTGCATCATGCATTGTCACCGGTTGGCAAACCGTCCGCTGCCCGGCCGTCCGAGAGCCCATTCGACCAGAGCGATCGCTGCTACCACGGCGTTCCTGTCTGGTGTACCCCTGCTGGACATCTGCAGGGCTGATACGTGGAGGTCGACGCACACCTTCACAAGATTCTACTGTGTCGATCGGGACTCCAGGGAGGAGTCCAGGGTCCGCCAAGCAGTGCTGCGCAACTTGTTCGCTTAAGGTGAGCCTGGTGAGGAGGTAAGAGATGCTTAATGTTGAGTTGTTGTATTACTTAATGTTGAGCCTGTTGCCATATCCCGTGGTTGTGCATGTGTATACTGCTATGTATTCTTTTTTTCATGAGCATGTGAATCCATGCCAGACCCCATGCTGGAGAAGGAACAAGTTACTTACCTGTAACTGTTGTTCTCCAGCATGGGTGTGGCATGGATTCAAATGCGAACCCTCCCACCTATCCCTCTGCGGCTCTTCACTTGGTCATACTGCCACTTGGCGTGCAACCAAATCTGAGGATGGCTGCCGGAGGCGGGGCTTAGGGAGAGGGCAGTCATTGGCTGGGGGCAGTATGACCCAGAGATCAGTGATTGGTTACTACTAAGAAAGACAGATCAGAAACGAAACTGATACTGATTTTTTTCTTTACCGAGGATTCCCAGCCTGACGACGGGGAATATTCATGAGCATGTGAATCCATGCCAGACCCATGCTGGAGAACAACAGTTACAGGTAAGTAACTTGTTCCTTACTTTACAAGGGGTTAGACACATGGGCAAGGATACCCCTACCTAACAAACTAAGGATAAAGAGATTTGACCTAGTGTCCAAAAGTATCTGACCCTCACACTAACATACACAAGAAAATAATATAGAAATTGCTTGGCAATATCACAATAACAAATACATTTAAATTCAAAGGATACAACCATTAATCGTTCTGACCAGGATGGATTCCCTTACCCTGGATCAATTCAGATTTCTTTGAAATGAAGTACAATTTCAAAAAAATTTGATTCAGTTCCATTTAATATTTTCTGTTCAATATATATTTTTTTAAAAAGATTTTATTGAATTATACAAACAACCAAACAATACAAACCAAACAAACAGTGCATGTTCCAACAGTTTCATTACACTTTCTTAACTTCTAACCACTACTTCCCCTAACCCATCCCCCTTTACGAGTCTATTGCATTGAACCTGCAGTTTCCGCAACCTGTGGTTCGGTCTCCTCTTCTACAGGCTCCGCCGGGTCAGCTAATGGCCCAAACAGTTCGGCTATCAGTGATTTCCAGGCCATCAGGGACTCATTCTCCCCCCCCCCCCCACCTGTGCTACTCGCTTCTTGCCATGCCATGGTTTCGGCTTCCGCCCATTTTTGCAAATCTCTCCACCACACCTCTACCTTTGGCACATGGCATGGCTTCCATCCCATGGCAATCCTCCTTTTTGCAAGCACATAAGCCAGATCCCTCAGCTTACTTACATGCCTGAGCTTCCGTGGTCTGGGGAACCCCCCCAGCAGACAGGCCCACACTGTATCCACTACCATCTTCACCCCTTTTTCTTCCAGTTTCTGTTTCACTCCTCTCCAGAATCGCTCTATGATCGGGCATGACCAGAACATATGCACCATGCCCGTGTTCTCCTCATCACACTTGGGGCATGCTTGCCGCCCTGCATTTTCAAACCTCGATATCCTCCAAGGCGTCATATAGGCCCTTTGTGTTATGTACAGCTGAATCTGTTTCAGCCTCACGTTTCTAGACACCTTCTTATGATACCCCTGCAACAGTTCCCACATCCCGTCTTCCATCGGGGCCCCAACCTCCATTTCCAAGTCGAGTCTCAACTGCGTGACCTCCTTCCCCACTTTAGACCTCAGCATTTCATACAATCTGGAAATCTCGTGACCTCCCTCAGCTATGTCATATATCACGTCTATGGTGGCGTCTGATTCTTCCTCCAACACAGTTTCAGGCCATATTCTCTTAATCCTCTGTACCACTCTAATATACTGGCCCTCGTGCAACCCAGTTTCTTCCCGCAGCCCCTCAAAAGTAATACTAGAGCCCTCCCACCAAATATCACCCATTGTTGCCACCCAAGCCGGTTCCCAGTGGTTCCTGAGTATCATTCGTAGCTGCGCGTCTGCCCCAGTCAATACAACCAGTGGTATCTGCGGTGAGCATGGGGACGGGTCCTCCCATTATTTGACATGCCCTGCGCCACACCTTCCACCCCAGTAGCATCATTTTAGGGCGCCCCACCATTTCCGCACTGGGTACCCACATCATCTCTTTTAAATAAAAAGGTGCACAATCACACCCAAACAACCTGAATTCAGAGGTCTCTTCGTCAGAGAGCCATTTGGCAACATACTGTAACTGGCTTGCCACATTATACGCCTCATCGTTGGCAGCTTTATCCCTCCTTTGTCATGGAAGTTCTGTAGCTTCCATAACGCCACTCTATTTCGCGTGCCATGCCACAAAAAGTCCCTACACATGCTATTCAATTTGGTGAAGAACTTCTTAGGAATCAGGTACGGTATGTTCCCGAAGTAGTGTAGGAGCCTTGGAAGGACCACCATCTTTAGCATTGCTCCCCGCCCCATCATCACAAAGGGCAGCTCTGCCCAAAACTGCATGCACATCTGAATTTTTTTAATGGCTATTTCTGTATTGCACCTATGCTCTTCCTCCACGGTGTGGTATATATCTATCCCCAGGTACCGAAATGTGCTAACCGCCCACGGCACTTGCAATACAGGTAACCGCTCCGCTGGAATCCCCATGTTGCCCCCCTAATGGGAACAAGCTGGACTTCTGGGGGTTCACCGCTATGCCGGACAGCACAGCGTATCTCCCCAGCACTTCTAGAATGTACTGGAGATTTTCTTCTGGGAATCGCAATTACAGCAGCATCTCATCTGCATATAGGGAGATCAGATGCCGCTCCCCTTTCACCTCGATGCCTATGGTGTCATATTGCTGCCTCAGATATATTGCTAGAGGTTCCAGGGCCAGTATGTAGAGCATTGGAGACCACGGGCATCCCTGTCTAGTACCCCTGCTGAGCTGCCACCTTTCCGATATCACAGATCCTGTCCTAACTCTAGCCAGTGGTTCGCTATATAAAATGTTCACCCACCTTACATATCCAGGACCTAACCCGTAGTGCTTCAGGGCCGCCAGCAGCCGTGGCCATTTAACGGAGTCAAAGGCCTTGATCGCATCCAAAGACACAATTGCCATTTCCTCATCTCTTTCCCTGCCAAACTCAATGATTCTCTGGAGTCGCCTATGGTTATTGGTAATGTTTCTATGGGGGACATAGCCCGTTTGATCCGGATGTATGTATTTGCTAATAACCTTCTTCAGTCTATTTGCTAAGACAGCAGTTAATATCTTGCTGTCTTGATTCAGCATTGACAAGGGTCTATAGGAACCACAGCTGTGCCCAGGTTGATTAGGTTTGGGGAGAGGTATTATGACAGCCTATCTCAGTGACTCTGGTAAGCGTCCCGTCTCAAACGCTTCGTTTAACATCTCTAGCAGTGGGGGGAGGACCTCTTCCATGTATACTTTGTAAAACTCACTTGGGAGTCCATCTGTCCCTGGGGTTTTACTAGTAGGCAGCTGCCTCACCACCTCCCCTAATTCTTCCAAGGTGATCGGGGTATCTAGTTCCTCTCTCTCCTCCTCGCTTATCTTGGGCAACCCCATATCCTCAACCGTTTCTTCCATCATAGCGCAACTACTTTCCCCCTCGTCTCCGTATAATACTTTATAATAATCCACAAATGCTTGATTAACTCCCTCCTGGGTGTCCTCTACGCTACCGTCTTCTCTCCCTATAGTCCTGATTGTGACTCTGGGGGTCTCACTCTTATATAACCACGCCAAGTCTCCCCGGTTTATCACCTCCCGCATGCTGTCTTTCTATGTATTTTTTATAATTAAGGTTACACAATCTCTCCCAATATTCCGCACATTTTTGCTGTAGCCTAAGTGTCAATTCTAGCTTCTTTGCTGTATCGTCTTTGCCCCTTAAGGCCTCTTCTAATTTTTCTTCCGTCTCCTGCAGTTCAGCCAAAACACCACCTGGTAGGCCCTTGGATTTCGCTATGGCTACTCCCCTCATGACAACTTTAAAGGCCTCCCAGTATTTGTTTCAAAATAATTTACAATCTCCTCCCTCAAGTCCTCCCTAAAAAAGGGGTCCCGCAACGCCTCAGCTCGTAGGCGCCATGTTGGGATCCTGGCTCTCGGTGGGGCGGGGGGCAGTATTGCCATGCGAGAATCAGGGGCGAGTGGTCCGAAAGGACCCTGGCCTTGTACTCTATTTGTGCGATCTACGCCATCATTTCAGGTGATGTGAAGACATAATCCAACCTCGTTGATAACTGCTGTGGGGCAGAATAATGTGAATATTGCCTTTCCTGTGGGTACCTCACTCTCCATGCATCTGTCATGATCTCTGCTTCCAAAAGATCAGGACTTGCCCGACTCCCTTGGAAGCAGACCCATAACCCCGGTTCCGAGTGCCAGCCAGTCCCAATTGGGACCTTTTGGACCCTGTCCTGGCGCCAGTGGCACCAGGCTCATAAAGATGCCCAGTCCCAGCGCTGGAAGCGCCAGGCTCATAATGCTTGGGTGGACTTACCTGCAGCAGACCATGCTGCTTACTTACCTGCCAGTTGAACCCCTGATCCTCTTCTGTTTGGGACTACTTTTCCTGTTGGGTGGGGCAGGAGCCACTCCCTAGGTTCAGAACACTGGAACTCTTCTGGAAAGCAGGAACTCTTTTCTTACCTAGGCGTGGCTGTGGAAGGAGACACCTATGCACTACAGGAGGCTATTTAAACCACACCCGATGGATGAATCTTGCTTTGCGTTATTCTGCATTCTCTGCAGCAGAACGCTCATCGTGTCTTCTGCTTCTGATCCTGGGCCTAAGGGAACAAAGGCTTACCATCCTGGAATCCAGTCTTCAGCAGCACCTGTAAAGACAAAGAAAGAACAGTCTTCAGTGGCAGCGCATCTCTTACCTGGTCCATCGGCTGTCACCAACGCCTCGCGCTGCATTCCGGCATCTGAAAGACAAAGGCTTACCTACTCTTCGCAGGCTCCGGAGGTCTTCGCACTGCATTCCGGCATCTGAAAGACAAAAGCTTACCAGCTCTTCGCACGCTCCGGAGGCCTTCGGCGCTGCATCCCGCATCTGAAAGACAAAAGAAGGTGCGTTTAAAGACATTGGGCAACTTTATTACTCACGTGCCATTACTCCTTCCCACGCCGAATCCAGTGGGTATTCCAGCACCCTTCAGCTTCTCTAAAGCTCCAAACTTGTACATGCAAGATAAAAGGGACAGTTAGTGCGCATCGTGAAGCAGGCTACAAGCGCTTACTTACGTGCTTCCAGGCGCTTCTATTCCTCACGCGGGTTCGATCCTCAACTCTCATCAGCCCGCCATCCGCCATCGCCGGAACCCTGCAAAACAAGGGATATCATTACAAAAGACTTAAGACATTTGAAGTGCCCAGAACTTACCGTTCGTGCAGTTAACGACGGACAGCAGTCCTCTGAGATCAAGAGGCCTGCACCCTTATCCAGTGAAGAAACTGGTTACGGCACCCTGCCCCGAGGCAGATGGAGAGTTCGGCGTTCACTTACCTAAGGTGAGGGCGTTAACCTTTGGGGTTCTACAGGAGAAGAGAAAGGGAAGAGGAGAGAGGCTCCCAATAACCCCAGTTCATTAATCCCATATTTTCTATCTGCGGACATCTTACTCTTCGAGTCAGACATACAGCGCACAGAGGTCCAGCCCAAAGAGCCAACCGTGTGTTACACATCACCTTTGAAGATACGGCATTCACCCAGTCAAGACCGGCGCCTCTGCGGGAATCAGGTGAGCGTTACAGCATCTTCCAACCCAAAGTCATCCAGCAATGTTTGTAACGCCCTGGCTGCAGGGGCCAGTCTATCCATCTTCCCATCCGATCTGTCCACCTTCGGGTTCAGTACGCAGTTGAAGTCCCCTCCCCAGATCATCGCGCTTCCTATGCATACGCTCAAATTCGCACTCAATGTCCTAATGTACGCTGCTGTGTTCTGGTTTGGAACATACGTGTTAACAATGGTTATCTCCCTGTTCTCCACCAGTCCCCTCAGCATAACCATCCCAGTCTGTCTCAACCACCACTTGCAGTCGCTGAAAAGGGACATGTGGCGCCACCCAAATAAGCACTCCTCTTGCATAAGCAGAGTACGATGACCCCACCAACACCCCTTTCCACTTCCCAGCGATCGTGTCCATCCTCTCTCGTGTAAGGTGGGTTTCCTGCAGCAATGCAATATCTATTTTCTGCCTCCGTAGGTACAACATAAATTTGTTCCTTTTTAAGTAGCTGTTGAGCCCCCGCACATTCCATGTAAGTATCTTAAGGTCCCCCATGGCCTGTTCCAGTCCCGTTCCCTCTCCCACAGGTGCAGTCTGACTTTGAATTCCAATCCAATCTGTATAGGCTCGCATCCCATTCTAAATTCCCTTTAACTAAAAACACACCAAACTTCCCGTTCCCCCTCCCTCCCGCCCACACCCCCCAACTGTTGCCCAGCTCCATCCCTGGATCTCAGGCTCCCCCACATCTAGCTCTTTCTGGCTCTCGCCTGTACTCGAAGCTCCGCAGGTTGAGGCCGCCCTAGTGGCCAACCTACTACTACAACTATAATTTGGGGGGGGGGGGTAGGGTGCTTTCGCCCTGCCGCTCCTATGACGCATTGGATTGACTACACATTGCTATACAATTTGAATATATGTACACGCTACTATATTCCAGTCCTTCAAGTCCATTACAATCAGCGGTATCTTATCAAAATATCAGCCTCCTACAGCCGCGCCCATTGTTCTTAATCTTCGTCTAGGCACCCCTGGGGTGCTCACTCAACGCCTTAACAGTATGCATACCGTATCCCAGTCACTTATCGCGTCCCTCTTGGGTCTCTTCCGTGTCTTGTTCCGGGCAGCCCTGCAGATCCAGCCACGTTGTTGCTTCTTCCGGAGTGTCAAAAAAATACATTTTGCTCTTGTGCACCACCTTCAATTTCGCAGGGTACAGAATCATATATTTTATCCCAGCCGCACGCAGCCTCCTTTTGATGGTCATATAGCTGTACCGTTGCCTCTGGACCAACATAGTGTAGTCCGGATACGCCGTGATGGTGCTCGAGGCCCTTTCGATTGTTCCACCTTTTCGGAAGTACTCCAGTATTTTCTCGCAGTCTTTGTAGTTCAATATTTTGGCGATTATCGCCCGGGGGGGGCCCCTGGTCTCAGCTTCCTCATAAGGGCTCTATGTGCACGCTCCACTGCGAGAGTTTGCCAGCCCCAATTCCTTGTAGGAGTAGATTCTCAATGTAGTCTGTCAGGTCCTGGCCCTCCTCACACTCCGGCAAGCCCACCACGCGAATATTGTTTCTCCTCGCTCTCCCTTCTGCTTCCTCTGCTTGAGACTCCAAGTTGACCACCTGTTGTTTGAGTACATGGATCTCCTTTGCATTGTTAGTGCTGGTGTCCGTGTTAGTTTTCACCACACCTTCCAGGCTGCTTGTTCGTTCCGCCAGCCCCCTGACGTCTATGCCCACTGCGTCTATTTTAGCCTCCAGGGAAGTGCGCAGGTCCAACATCGCAACCCCCCAAGAGTCTTTCAGCTCCGTGATGGCCTCTAAAATCTGATGATTATCAGCCACTGTGGTGCCCTCCGCTGGTACCATCGCGCCTTTGGGTGCGATGGCCGCAGGAGAATGTTGTGTTTTTTCAAAAATATCCATTGTGGGTTGTTTATTCTTATTCTTGCCCACGGCCCCTCGCGCCGACATTCTGAGGCCTCCGTTGGGCCTCTCTATCACGATTCAGCATCTGCGTGCCTCCCCGACCTTCTTTTCCACGCTTATCAGCTGTTGTAGTAATCTTCAAGCAGTCGCACCGTCCGCCGCCTCTCGCCGCAGTTTACTGGTCATCAATGCCGAGCAGCGCTTCCCTTGCCTGTCGTGGCGCGGCCTATCTGTTCGCACCCCCGCTGCCCCCAGGCTCTTGCCTTACGGGTCAGCACGCAAGCCATCGCGACACAAGGCTTACCGCCAGAGGGGTTTTGCTCCGTCTCCACTTCGCCATCATCATTCTTTCCCCGCTGCTGCCGTCTCTTTTCTGCCGCTCCGGGTGCTCCAGTTTCGTTTCCTTTGTTGTCGGCCATCTTGTGTGACAATGGACCGAGCAGCCGCCGTCGTTCGCTGAGCAATTCCTCCAGAATTCCACACACGATTCTCTCTGTCTTTATACAGTGAGCAGAACACACGTTCCCATGCATGTATAGTCAATCCTGGAACCAGTAGCGTGTTTTTGAAGGTAGTTTTCACGGATCATATGTTGGATCCTCCGGAGCTGCTCAGGAAGCACGTCCTACTCCATGGCTGCCCAAGCCACACCCCCCCCAATATTTATATTATTTTGCTGCACAAAGTAACTTTCTCACTTCCAAAAGCTTCTTCACAGTACAAAAACATTGAATAACACTTCCACAAGCCTCTGCTTGGTAAATCAAAGTCTTTTCCTTCAGACGTCAGTTCAGTGATCAAATACAAATGTTCTTTTCTCCACAGGCTAATAACTTGTTACCACATCATACATCTTCTTTATCAGAAATGTTTTTGTCAAGATGGCTCTTCGAAAAAGAAACACTTTAGTCAGTATAGTTCAACAATCACTTTAGGTTATGCAACAGTTCATCAATGCAAGAAGGTGGAATTGACACTTCTTTTCAACCATAATCACAGTACTTTAAATCATCTTCTTCCTGGTCCACTCGCCTGGCAGGACTATTCACTATTTGTCCTTTCCATGTTTAGTCGCCTGCCAGGATAAAACTCCTACTACTACAACTTGTCCTCTGTGATAATGCTTGTTCGAAAATCTCCACACTATAAACATCAAAAGGGAGACTTTTTAGTGCTTCTTAGGTCAGTCTTTTAACTTCCAAAACAATTGGCTTACATCTTCTTCCAAATGTATACTTCACAAAAGGACAATGATTCTCTTGTTGATCTGTTTGCTATAGGCATTGCAGGTTACAGTTCTCTTCCCTTGACTCGTTTTACATAGAGGGCTTTGCTCCTGCAGTCTTAGCTTCCTACTTAGGCGAACCTTTAGCTGCTGGTAATGGGGGTTACAAATTTCTTCCATCTCTTTCTATTAGTACTAAATCCAAATTGCCTTGAATCCACTCTTCCGTTAACTTGACAATGTTGGTTATAAGAATCTCCTAGTTGATATCCCTGATTAGGAGAGTTGAGCCCACTAGGTTTAATTGTCATCATTTTCTGGATTTGGCCATATGGGTTACAATGTCCTCCTCTTTGAAACCCCTTCTTCAGAGAGTTCTTTCCACTTTGTTTTCTTATCACTTCTCTTTGGCTTTGGGAATGCAGATTACTATGTATCCCTATTCAAAATCCCTCAATAGGAGAGTTGCACCCAATTTGCCTATTTCTCACAACTTTTTTGCTTTGGCGATGCAGATTATATTGTTCCCATATTTGGAATTCCTCAGTATTAGAATTGCGCCCAATTTACATTTCTTCAATGGTTCATATTCAAAATAACAGTCGTTACCTAGCAGTCTCCCTCAGAGCACCCCAGGGTTACTTGCTTGAGGCCAACTCACCGGTTTATCCTGGCTTCTCCTCCTGACTCACCAGTAAAGCTTCTGTTTCACTCTGCTGGGCTTCCTCTGCCTTTGACAGCCCCGGTTGGTCTGCTGCCACCCACACTGACCTCCGATGGAGCTTCTGCTGCTCTGTGTACTTCCCGGTATGGATCCGTTACCGGAGCTGTTCACAGCATGTAGAGAGCCTCTCTCTCTCTCTCTCACGGACTGGTCAGCTTCAAAATCGCTTCCCGCTGCGCATCCTCTGCATATATCAGGAATCCCATTTTCTGCTTCATCTTCTGCTTCGCGCTCTTACACACCTGAAGGGTCTTTAAAGGTTTAAAGATCCCACTCAGGTGTTGATTATTACAACAACTAGACCTCTGTTGGGGTGGTCAAGAATGGTCCCTACGATTGCGAGGGGTTCATGTTGCGAGTGCCAAATTGATGAGAGGTTGGGGGGGTGCAGCGAACTGGGCGCAATGTTGCATATTCATATGTATTGAGTGCAGTTAATTATGGATGGGATATGTAACTTTTAGTGTCACTGTTAGAATTTATACATATTAGATCTTCACGCACGTAGAAAGATACAATATTAAAACTGCAAAGGCAACATGAACACAATCTACTCCTGGGTGCTTTGCAAAAAGCATGGTATTTGGGGATCACTTGCAAAATGCATTTTTTACTTTTAAACTGACTTTCAAACGGATTGTGTCCTCCCACGTATCCCTCATCTTTAGATATCTTCCCTTCCAGTGCCAGATGCTTCAGAATTTTATTTTCGGCAGAGGACGCTGTGCGTCGTCGTGGCCCACTCGATGTCCCTTGAGGGCTTCCGTCTCAAGGTTGACGTCATCGAAGGTATAAGTATTGCTTGCACTGCCCGTTATTCAGTTATGATTTTCCGTGATAGCTTACATTTTGGATATGGCACACTTTTGGTTTCGGACGAAACTCCACCATACCTCGTGAAAATGGCCTCATCATCGGCTTCATCAGTGTATCGATTGCAGCATCAAAATGTCAATAAACGATCCACATCGGGTCTGTTTGTGGTGCCTTGGCATCAACCACAGGACGGCGGACTGCGAGTCATGCCAGTCCATGACGGGTAAGGCGCTGAAGGAACAAAAAGGGAAACTCGAAGCAGGTAGGCCCCCTTTGAAATTCCTATCTACAACTCCATCGAAAAAGCTGCTTGTCGGATGAGTCGAGAGGTGATTCTCCATGGAGGAAGCAGTCAAAAAGAGACTCTCGCTCTCGAATCGGTTTTCACCACTCTTCAGCTAAAAAAATGAAGAAAAGGTGCCATAGATCCGCTGCATCATCCTCTGACTCTACGCAGGAACATAAGATAGCCTGCCCAAGTATGTCGGCGACTCCAGATGAATTGGAGGTTTTTAGGCAGGAGATGCTTAAAATCTTCAAGAAGGGGGGGCCTCGTTGAGGGTCAAGACAAAAAAACATGTCCCTGTCGTGCCTTCTAAAGCCGATAAGGAGAAGAATAACGTCTTAGTAAGGAACTTTAAGAAATTAACCCCAGAAGCCATGAAACCATGGATTTTACCTTTGGCTATTGAGATTACCAAACTAGAGACCGCAGAAGATATATTATTCATCTCTATATTCAATCCATACAGGAAGCTACTGATACCCTGGCACCTCTCAAAACCAAACAGGTAGTTGGAAAAAAAAAAAGGTAATGATTGGTTTACCCCAGAAAAATTGAAAGCGATCAAAACTAAATAGTTTCATGCCTGAGATTATCTCAGGACATCCGAAGGAAGGAGGCATATAAGACAGCTTTGAAGGATTGTAAAATAGCAATCATAGATGCCTAGAAAGATATGTTTAATGATGTGATATCTGAATCCCATTCAGAGGCCAAGTAACTTGGTGTATTCATTTTAAGATGCCATGTGGGTAAAGCTAGATTGGATTAAGAAAGATATTGAAGTTAAAAATGCAAATATCAACATGGTAACCAACGTTTGTGATTTGGTGATGCTGGTGCAAAAACCACTGCATCACCAATTTAACTTCACTTCTGTTTCTGAAGTCGAACTGGCAAATATTATTGACCACCTTAAACCTACGAGTTGCAAGAGGGACCCCTGCCCGGCAATGATTATAAAGTCATGTTCACCTATCGTGATAAATGCCTTATGTAAATTTGTTAATGCCTCCTTTGCTGAAAACCATGTTCCCGCAGGGATTACGAATGCCTGGATTACCCCACTATTAAAGAAACCTGGACTGTGTCCTAACACAGCAGTCAATTACTGGCTATTACCAACACATTACCAACTCACCATTGTTTTTAAAAATGTCAGATCGTGTGATTTATATCCAGATATCCACTCACTTGAACGAACACATAATTTTAAACAAATGTCAGTCCGGTTTTAAGCAAGGCCATGGTATGGAAACTTCACTTTTGGACATTAAGTCCAGACTATTGGATTCAGTGGATAAAGGTCAAGCCACCTTAATCATGCTGCTGGATTTGTCTGCAGCCTTCGACCTGGTGGAACGTGCAAGTTGAAGGAAGTTGCCCACTTCTCAGATAATGCTGTGCTCTGGATCACTTCTTTCCTGAGTGATAGATGATGCAGGGTGTGCAGTAGGGACTCTGAGGCCATACCAGTGCCGTTAGCATTTGGTGTTCCATAGGGAGCTTGCCTGTCTCCCTCTCTATATACAATGTTTTTACGGTACCGTTTTTTAATCTTCTTGAGAAAAATGGTGTGGCTTTTATGAACTACGCAATGACACACAATGTGTCATCCCGCTAACAGGTATACACTTGGAGGATGAAAGTACTATCAACAAGGTGTATGACCTCATTCAGACTTGGATGATACAGAATGGGCTAGCACTGAATAAAGAAAAAAATAGCTGATGTTAATAGGGACTGAGTTTAAAATGAGGAAATTAGGGCCAGACTATGATTGGATTTCCATCGCTCGGTGTGTTATCTTGACTAAGAAAAAAGTGAAAACATTAGGTATTGTACTAGACCAGAGCCTGAATATGAAAGCTCAGGTGAGAAGTTTGGTCTCCTCCTCAGCCTACTATATAAAGCTGCTAGCACACCTCCTGCCTTTTATTTCTCAAAAGAACTCTGAAATGATTGCAAGGGGCTTTGTGGGGGTCAAAGATAGGTTATTGCAGCAGTCTTTAAGTTGGCATTCCTAAAATCGGAATGTGATTGACTCCAAGTTATCCAGAACAGTGCAGTGTGAGAGCTGTCAATGGCCTCAAATAGAAAGATCACATCTCCAAAGCCAGACATAGTTTACACTGTCTTCCAGTGGAGGCCAGGATTCACTACCGTCTACTTTTAACTACCCACAAATGCTGTGCTGGATGTATGCCAGCTTTCCTGAGTGAGGCACTGTCTTAAAAATCCAGTGTAGAGCTCCTCAGGTCTAACAATACCAATCATCTGAAGAGACCAGCGTGCAAATACAGAAAGAGTATGAATTCTGCGTTCGCGACAGCTGCACCCAGGGCATGCCCTCCTCCTTGGTCCTAGAGAATTGCGTTCAACAGCAGTTTTTAGAAAGAGGCTGAAAACGTTGTTGTTCTTCTGATTACTGTTCCGATCCAAAGACCTCTGACTAATGAAATTGACCGCGTACCTTGCTCTCCCTAGGAATGTTTTTTTCTGTCTGTTTTTTTGTGTTATAGTTTCTGCGCCCGTAAACCTCAGGGTCCTTGGTGCACGTTATAAATTGAATAAAGTAAAAGTCCAAGGTGAAATCCTGTGTGCCCTGGAGCCCAGGAGAGAAGCTTTCGACCACTTGAGAACCTTTGATGTCACGAGTCGACAACAGGACCAGTCCTTGTCCGTCGAAGACTCCATTGAGTCATGGGTTGAGTCTTTTGGCCCCCATCACCGCTGATGGCGTTGAAGTCTGTGACACCGCAAACATCAAAGTCCTTGACTCTAGTAGCATAGAAACCCACAATAACATTGCGGGAGATCGAGAAAACATGTAAAGCACTGCCTAAAATGGATTTCTTTAAATCTTTTTATTCGATTTTCGAAGAGCATGAGCCATCGGCTCAAGATACACCGCCTTTCGGGCTTGAATATGGTACTCCTAATGTTCCTGAGGCCCTCATAACAGAGGAATCTAGAATGAGAGAACTTTGCGAAAACCTACAGACAGCAAGTGGCATTGATACCTCACCATAATTGGCGTTTGGGAAGCCAGATCCAGCAGAACATTCTGATACATCCTATAGACAATGTCTAAGGTAACAGAATTCTTGGGATGGGGTAGGCCGGCCTGTCCATTTAAGCAAAATGATCTCACTGATATCTTTGGTAAGTGACCACAGAGGGACCCTGTGTTGCCGTTCCATATAGCCCTGCAGTAGAGGGTGAAAGTAAATTTGGAGGTGCCGAACACAAGTCCGGCTGTCAACAAGAATCTTACTACAAAATATAAACCTTCCAGTAGTGACCCGGAGTACCTATCCAGACACTCGACACCAGAAAGCTTGGTGATCCAGGCTGCAACTTCTATGTCGGAGCAAGCGGGATACCCCACAATACCGCCAGATAGGGAAGATAAGCATTTCGGTGCAATGTCAAAAAAGGTGTTCTCATTCGGGAGTATGGCTCTGAAATCAGTCAATGCCACTTGCAATGTTTTCCTTTACCTTATGTGATTGGGGGGGAAGGAGGGAGGAAGAGGGAGAGAGAAGCTGCAGACCTCGAAAGCGGCAGCCAAATCTTTCAGCGCCACCATCAGACAGCTACAACCTTCACACTCCAGTGCACCAGCTTGGGCGATAGGTCCTTTTCGTTACTACTCCTCATTTGGAAGAGCAAGACGGCTGGCCGGTCAAAGAAAGTTTCATTGTGGTGGAAGACGTGTCAAGCCTGCTCAAACAGCGGCTTCTTTACTCTGACGCCTCAAAACATCTAGGCCTTAACCCACAAGACACCGGTGGGAGGCAGACTCACTCTGCATCTGCAAGAATGGCAGGCATTACTTCAGATGCTTAGGCTTTGGAACCAGTAGCCCAGGGTTATTGCTTCCCCTTTTTAAGAAGGCCTTGGATCATCCACTGGGGAGCCACTTGTTCAAAGCTACGTATCCATTCCTTTTGCAGGAAAGTTTGAACCTGCTGGCGAAAGGTGCTATAGAACCAGTACCTGCCACAGAGGAGAACAAAGGGTGGTACTCTCCCTATTTCCTATTCCCCAAGAAGGACAGAGGCTTGAGACCCATCTTGGACTCGAGATGCTTGAACAAGTTCCTCAGGAAGGACAAGCTCAAGATGGTCACTCTTTCTCAGATCCTTCAGGCCCTCCAGCCTCAGGATTGGATGGTGTCATGGACCTTCAGAATGCTTACTCTCTTGTGCCTATCCATCACAAGCACAAAAAGTACCTGAGGTTCGCTGTTGGCGGTTCGCATTCTCAATTTCGCGTTCTGCCATGGTGGTGGTGGCAGCGAATCGCAGGAGAGGGGGGGATTCAAGTCCACCCCTAAATGGATGATTGGCTGATCAGTGCCCATTATCCCAAGCAGGTACTAGAACATCTGAGTAACCTGCCACTTGCTTCACAGACTGGGCTTCTCCCTCAATTTCAAGAAGTCCCATATGGTACCATCTCAAAGGCTCCAGTCCATCGGAGCAGTCCTGGATGCGTCCTCGGGAAAAGCCTTGCCACCCGAGGTGAGAGCTCAACACATTCTGCAGATGGACACCAAATTCCATAGTGCCCATTGTGTTCCGGCTTTTGACTTTTTGAGGTTGCTCAGCCCCATGGCATCCTGCATTTTCCTGGTGCCTGAGGCTCACCTGAGAATGAGATCCCTTCAGTGGGCCTTCAGAACCCAGTGGTCTCAGTTCTCGGGCAAAATGACAGATATGCTTCAGGTTCCAAGCAGGGTCACACAGGATCTCCTTTGGTGGGCCCGAGAGGACAACATTTTGAAGGGGGAACCTTTTTGGCAACCATGGCCACAGATAACAGTAGTTATGGATGCCTCATTCATGGGGTGGGGAGCCCACGCCAACGATCTGGCAATCAGCGGTTGTTGGTTTCCATTAGAGTCCAAACTACACATCAACATTTTAGAGCTGAGGGCAATTAGACTACCGCTGAAGGCTTATCTGCCTTCTGTACGGGGAAAGAATGTCCTGATAAGGACGAACAACACAGTGGCCATGTACTACCGCAACAAGAGAGGAGGTACTGTGCAGAGAGGCAATGCAGCTCTGGTTCTGGGCAATACAAGAAGGAATCTCTCTATCAGCAGTTCACCTAGCCGGAGAGAACAATCTCCCATGAGCGGAGCTAGCTCAGGAAGTCCTTCAGGAGATCTTCACGCTTTG
Organism: Ambystoma mexicanum; assembly: GCF_040938575.1. Taxonomy (NCBI): domain Eukaryota; kingdom Metazoa; phylum Chordata; class Amphibia; order Caudata; family Ambystomatidae; genus Ambystoma; species Ambystoma mexicanum. The sequence continues at coordinate 1,026,458,533 of NC_090923.1, read as the reverse complement.
AGGAACCCCTCAAGTGGATCTGTACGTGACCAGTGCCAACATGAAGTGCGAACTGTACTGCTCAAGGGAATTTCCCCTGAGAGGAGCTCTAGGGGAGGCGTTCGTGGTGGACTGGAAGTTTCCTCTCCAATACGCATTTCCTCCTATCCCTGTCTTTCCTCATGTAATAATGAGGTTCAGAAGGTTCAGGAAATCCCTGATCCTAGTTGCCCCGGACTGGGCCAGGAGGACGTGGTAGCCGGACCTTCTGAACATTCCATCTGCCCTCCGATACGTCTTCCACAAAGAGAAGACCTTCTCTCGTGAGAGGAGCGTTGGGTTCTCCATCCGGATATCCAGACGCTCAGCCTTCATGCATGGTTTTTGAGAGGCTGAGATACAAGGATTGGGACTTCCCGGATGATGTAATGTAGATTTTGCTTTAGGCTAGAAGGCCAGCAACCAAATCTTTATACCTCTGCCGCTGGAATAACTTTTGCAGCTGGTGTATAGATATGAATGTTGACCCTTTCTCTTGTAATACACCGATGGTGTTATCCTTTCTATTGCATCTGGCCAATCTGGGTCTTCAGGTTGGTACCATCAAGGGATATCTGGCAGCGCTTTCTATTTTTAAGCGCACTTCAGAGGAAGTCTCCTACTTTAAGATTCCTCTAGTAGTACAATTTTTAAAGAGACTAACTAATGTTTAGCCTCCAATTCCGTTTCAAGTCCCACTGTGGGTTCCTAACTTGGTGTTAAACTATTTGATGGACGCTCCTTTCGAGCCTCTACATTCAAGAGGAGTTGTAGGGTCACTACCACTGTGCAGAGATATGAGACAGACTGGGGGTCGTAAGTAGCCAGTGAACTGGTTCATACCAAAATTAGAGCAGGTTTGATGGCCTGCTGCTCTGATAGCCTTCCACTGATGTCCCCTAGTAAACACCAGTACAAGTAAACATAGGATTAAATACGGAAGATGTCATCAGTGCGCAGATCCCAAAATTCTGATTGTAGAGTCCATAAAGCTTAATACAGAAATAGGCTCAAAATCCAATTTATTGTTCACTAAACACCCTGTTTAGTGAACAATAAATTGGATTTTGAGCCTATTTCTGTATTAAGCTTTATGGACTCTACAATCGGCATTTTGGGATCTGCGCACTGATGACATCTTCCGTATTTAATACACTGTGCAGAGATGCAATGCAGCTCTGGTTCTGGGCAATTCAAGAAGGAATCTCCGTAGCTGCGTTTCACCAGGCTGTAGAGGGGAACACAGCGGCAAACACTCTGAGCAGGCAGAGCACAGTCTCCCACGAGTGGGAACTAGCTCAGGAGATCTTCGCCCTTTGGGGAACCCCTCAAGTATATCTGTTTGCGACCAGTGTCAACTGGAAATGCGACCTGTTGTGCTCCAGGGAATTTTCTCATAGAGGAGCTTTAGGGGACGCATTCGTAGTGGGCTGCGAGTTTCCATCCTGTACGCGTTTCCTCTAGTAAGATACCAAAATTGGTGCACTCCTAATCTGGTAGACTTTTTATGAAAATAGCAAAGAAAAGTTGTCAATTTAATTTAAGGTGCAGGGGAGGAACTGAGATCCTGGCACAAGACCTCCACAAATAACAAAAAAAAGGAGAAGGCTCAAGCTTTGAACCCTCCCGTCCCCTGCACACTTTTATATGTTGGCTAAACCAACTACTATGACCTCAGAATAGTTAATTCTGTTTGTAAATAACAATAATAAACCAAAACAAATTTTGTAGAACATATAAGTGTATATATTTTGTTTTAGGTTACAAATATAATTTAAAGACTAAAGCAATCACAATGTTATTGCAGAAAAGGAACAATTTGAAGAAGTGTTGCTAGTAGTCTGTATTCATTTGGCGACGCGTTTCGAGGATGAACACCTCTTCTTCTTAGGCTTAAAAAGACTATGAACAAATGTATAAATTACAGAAAAATAGTGTATAACACAGTATATTTGTACATTCATACTTGAAGAGTTAAGAGTTTTAAGGCTGAAGAAGTCAATTCAATTGTAGCGCTATTTCCAAAGTATAAGCATTAATAATGCTAGTGCATTTACATTCACATTAGTTTATGTTGCATAAAGTTCAAGTCACCACAATAACTTTGAAATAATTAGTTAAGTTGATTCCTAATAAACCAATGGTGGCTCTTAGGGAGGGCCTAATGCCTGTGTGGAGGGAGATCCCAAGTTAACCACCAATCGTCAACCCGAATAATGATTGAGATAAATGGTCTAAATTAGCTGATAGTATAGAAAAAATGATCTAAGTGCGATGTCTATCACCCCGAAGGGAAGAAGTGGTAGTGCGTATAACAAAATGCGGAAGGCTGCTTCCAAGTGTGCGTGATGGCAGTCAACCAAATCAACAACCTGGGCTGGCTCAATCTGAAACATATAGAAATATAATGGAAGCGAGATATCAAAGAATGATGGTGTACACCCTAGTATTGGCATAATAAAAGATACCCTGTGGTATCCAATTGTTACTGCTAATTTGATATAGATAAAGAATAGCCATCATACCCTCCAATTGGGGGGCCAGCGTGGTCACTTTATAAAAACAGAGCAAGTGTTAGTCTAATGCGCAAGCCCATCTGGTATACATAACTTACACTTTTATAATATTGTCTGCAAGTTCAAAGGGAACCATTTATTTTGAAAATGCTCGCTAATCCAGAGTTGCCGTAGACGTCTGTCCGAGTTACATGGGATTTCCACAATTGCTTCAATAGAAACAAAAAAGGTCTGCAAACGGAATATAATAAAAAAAATAGAAATAAATAGAAAGTGTATATTAAAAAGAGTAAGGAAAGAATATGTAAGTGATCGAAAGTAGCTTAAATAGTGGACGTACCTAGATAGTGGAAAAAGTTGGATCTGGCATGTTTAGACCGTTTTCCGTTTGGGTGAAGAGCAGGGAGAACCATGTTATGAATGCGCGACGAGAATTCATAAGTGGATGGGCACAATCTTCGATCGGTTCTAAAGCATCCAAGCTGAAGTAAGGTAAGTAAAAATACTATAAATCAGGCCTGTAGAATAGTTCTTTAGTAGAACGTCCCTAACGTTATTATCTTTCTATTTCAGGTGCGATCACTCTTACCTATAGCCGTACGATCAAGAAAGTGATTCTAACTCCGCGCTGAAGCATCGGCGACCGTTACCATGGTAACGCACTTCGCCATTTTAAACAAAGTAGCGTAATACACGTGCAATGAGTTATCCAATCAGGCTACGTCGACAATTGAAACTAAAGAAGGGACTGACAATGTCCATCAGGATATAACATGACCGCCATGTTTAAATGTTTTAAAGGAAGGTAAGTAAACGTGTATACATTGTGCTGAATTACAAAGAAAGAGTCTATCCCAGGATATTGCACATGGGATGGAGTGTAAACCTCAATGGAGAAAATTTGTGAGGCAAATGGAAAAGGAACAGAAAAATCTGGTTGAAAATGAATATTTAGTGATAAATGCAAAATGACAAGGATAAATTGCAGCGTTAAGAAACAAGTGGGCAGGTAAAGAGAGAAACCGTAGATACGGTCTAGATTCGAGTTTAACGGCCAATGGGATCACTAGGTCCATTTCCACACAAGCTATTACAAGTTGATGTGTCTCACAAAGTGTATGCAACGGGCAAAAAAACATTTTTAAAAATTGACATATTTACAATTTGTCTGTAAGTGCTATTGGAATAAATGTCAGGGACAATTGATCCAGTAGCATAATATGGTGAATCCAACATAATCAGGAAATCTCAAACAGTGCATCTAGTCTCGTATTTTGTACATGTATGTATGTAATACCAAAAGATAAATGTTTTGTGTTACATAGAGAAACATATAATTATACGATCAATTCACTAAAACATCCATGATGATGTACTATAAAGTACCCAGTATGAAAAATCACAATAAAGATTTAAAACAAATGAAATGTACATATTCATAAACCTGTTTCTAGTCATAATGGGTTTACCTTATAGGAAACAGTTAAGTGAATGTTCTTCATTAATACCCTTGGGGCGTACAGTGTCCAAATAGTTCTCTCCCAAGGAGCATAGAGTGGTAATCACCTCCTCTTTGTTTTTTTTTTTTTTACAACTTCAAGAATTTGAAATCTCATCTGAGCAATGGTATGGTGCTCAGAGTTAAAATGTAACGCTCACCTGATTCCCGCAGAGGCGCCGGTCTTGACTGGGTGAATGCCGTATCTTCAAAGGTGATGTGTAACACACGGTTGGCTCTTTGGGCTGGACCTCTGTGCACTGTATGTCTGACTCGAAGAGTAAGATGTCTGCAGATGGAAAATATGGGATTAATGAACTGGGGTTATTGGGTGCCTCTCTCCTCTTCCCTTTCTCTTCTCCTGTAGAACCCCAAAGGTTAACGCCCTCACCTTAGGTAAGTGAACGCCGAGCTCTCCATCTGCCTCGGGGCAGGGTGCCGTAACCAGTTTCTTCACTGGATAAGGGTGCAGGCCTCTTGACCTCAGAGGACTTCTGTCCATTGTTAACTGCACGAACGGTAAGTTCTGGGCACTTCAAATGTCTTAAAAGTCTTTTGTAATGATATCTCTTGTTTTGCAGGGTTCCGGCGATGGCGGATGGCGGGCTGATGAGAGTTGAGGATCGAACCCGCGTGAGGAATAGAAGCGCCTGGAAGCACGTAAGTAAGCGCTTGTAGCCTGCTTCACGATGCGCACTAACTGTCCCTTTTATCTTGCAGGTACAAGTTCGGAGCTTTAGAGAAGCTGAAGGGTGCTGGAATACCCACTGGATTCGGCGTGGGAAGGAGTAATGGCACGTGAGTAATAAAGTTGCCCAATGTCTTTAAACGCACCTTTTTTTGTCTTTCAGATGCGGGATGCAGTGCCGAAGGCCTCCGGAGCGTGCGAAGAGCTGGTAAGCTTTTGTCTTTCAGATGCCGGAATGCAGTGCGAAGACCTCCGGAGCATGCGAAGAGTAGGTAAGCCTTTGTCTTTCAGATGCCAGAATGCAGCGCGAGGCGTTGGTGACAACCGATGGACCAGGTAAGAGATGCGCTGCCACTGAAGACCGTAGTGCTAACCTGTTCTTTCTTTGTCTTTACAGGTGCTGCTGAAGACTGGATTCCAGGATGGTAAGCCTTTGTTCCCTTAGGCCCAGGATCAGAAGACACGATGAGCGTTCTGCTGCAGAGAATGCAGAATAACACAAAGCAAGATTCATCCATCGGGTGTGGTTTAAATAGCCTCCTGTAGTGCTTAGGTCCCTCCTTCCACAGCCACGCCTAGGTAAGAAAAGAGTTCCTGCTTTCCAGAAGAGTTCCAGTGTTCTGAACCTAGGGAGTGGCTCCTGCCCCACCCAACAGGAAAAGTAGTCCCAAACAGAAGAGGATCAGGGGTTCAACTGGCAGGTAAGTAAGCAGCATGGTCTGCTGCAGGTAAGTCCACCCAAGCATTATGAGCCCGGCGCTTCCAGCGCTGGGACTGGGCATCTTTATGAGCCTGGTGCCACTGGCGCCAGGACAGGGTCCAAAAGGTCCCAATTGGGACTGGCTGGCACTCGGAACCGGGGTTATGGGTCTGCTTCCAAGGGAGTCGGGCAAGTCCTGATCTTTTGGAAGCAGAGATCATGACATAAAATCTCTTGCCACTGGTGATTGTTGGCTATTACATCTTATGTTTGATTTATGTTCTGACCAACGTTCCTTGGCTAGTCTTGCTGTTTGACCTACATAAAGTTTACCACAAGGGCACTTGATAGTATAAATGACCCCTGGAGTCATACAGGTGGAGTAATCGTGAACCTTTATTTTCTTGTCTGTTTGTGGATGGGAAAGCATGTTCCCCTTGGTGATGATGTTGCAGTGTGTACAGTTAAGACCTGGGTAGGTACCCTTTTTCCGAGTGGTCAAAAACTGCTGGTTTTCTTTCAATGGTCTTTCTGCTTTAATCAGTTTGTCCCTCAGATTTTTACCTCTTTTAAAGCACATCATTGGTGCTTTCTCAGCAATGATGAATCATTGTGTAATATTGACCAATGTTTCTTTATACTTTTACTGATTTGAAAACTCTAGCGAGAAAATTTTGATATGAACAGTAAAGGGATGTCTTTATTACGTGATTTAGGTTTCAATAAATCCGTTCTTGTCACGTTTAATGATCTGGTCTTTGCCTCATTAAGTACTGTGTCTGGGTAACCTCTTTGTTTAAATTTTTCAATGAGTGTGGAACACTCAGTGTCAAGCCCTTCTGGTTCTGAAATAATTCTTTTGAGCCTAAGTATCTGGCTATATGGAAGACTTTGGAGCATGGCTTTCGGGTGAAAACTTGAAAAATGTAGTAGAATATTGGCATCTGTAGGCTTGTGGTAGATGTTGGTCGTAATGTTACCATTTTCAATTTTCAGGTTGACATCTAAAAAGTGGGGAGATGGATTACCAATCTCCATAGTGAATTTAATTCTCGAGTGAACTGAATTAAGGTAAGTACAAAATTATTTTAATTCATCATGGTTTCCTCTAGTCCCCGCCATTCCTCAAGTAATAAGAAGGTTGAGAAAGTTTGGGAAATCCATGATCGTAAATGCTCTGGATCAGGCCAGGAGGACGACGTACCCGGGCCTTCTGGACATGTCCATCTGCCCTCCAATTCGTCTTGCACAAAGAGAGGACTTTCTCGCGCAAGAGTCGGATCGGGTCGGGTTCTCCATCCAAAGGTCAATACACTCATCCTTCATGGATGTTTCTGACAGCTTGAGATACAAGGATTGGGACCTCCCGGAAGACGTAATGGAGATTTTGCGTTCGGCCAGAAGGCCAGCAGCAAAGTCTCTGTATCGCTGCCGTTGGATCATGTTTTGAAGCTGGTGCAGGGAAAAGAATGTGGATCCTTTTCAGTGCGGTGCATTTATGGTTTTGTCTTTCCTATTGCATCTAGCTATTCTGGGGCTCCAGATTGGAACCATCAAGGTGTACTTGGCGGCGATTTCCATCTTTAAGCGCACGTCTGAAGAAACCTCTTACTTTAAGATGTCTATGTTTATTTTCTAAAGGGACTCACAAATGTGTTTCCTTCTGTCCCATTTCTGGTCCCCGTTTGGGATATAAACCTTGTATTGAAATTCCTTATTTGTGCTCCCTTTGAGCCGCCCGTTGAGGCTGTTGACATTTAAAATAATCGTATTAATTGCTTTGACATCCGCCATAGGGTGGGCGAATTACAAGCCCTATCATGCAAACCACCATTTATAACTCTGAGTTAAACCCACTTTTCTTCTGAAACTAGTCTCTTGAATTTTGCATCTCACAAACAGTTGTTCTACCAACATTCCTTCCACCTCCACACCCTAGTAAGGAGGAGGAAAGGCTACATAGACTGGACCCTAAAAGGGCTCTTGGTTTTTAAATATCACGTGTGGCTAAAATAAGACAGGATGACCAACTTTTGTTGGGTTACACAGAACATAAATTGGGTCTGGCAGTCACCAAACAGACATTATCCAGATGTGTATCACAGAATGTTAGACTTGCATGAAAGGATCCTCCAGAAGGCCTGCAAGCTGGCATGGCTATGTCTTCTGCCTTACAGAGAACGGTGCCGATAAATGACATATTTGTACATCTTGTCCCCTTTCCTCCATCCTTTACAGGCATCCCTCGCTAGGGACGGGAACAGAACATTTTTCACCAGAAAAAAATGTCTTTACATTTAGTTGCACTCAGCGGTGTGGCCCTGGGAACATGCGCTCCTCGGACCACTCCCACCGGCACCACACCTCGGTCCTTTTTTCTGCAACTTCACCAGCACTCATGGTTGAGTCCTCATGACCTATAATTCTTCCCTCTTTATTTAACACATTTAAACCTACCTAACTTTTAATTCTTGCAAGACACTGTCCACGGGTGCCCCGCCTATCCCTGGTGCATGTCAGCTGTGGCCGGTTACAGCAGGTGCCCGTCTTGCGACGGTTCGTTTGCCACATCAGACCTGCGCGCCGTTTGCCTCTGGTACCTCAGTGATGACCACAGATGGGATGGCTGCTCGGCGTGCAACACACTTACTCCCCGGTCCCTCAAGAATTGGCTAGCACGGTAGTAGGATCGGTTTGCCAGGACTCCTCCAGAACACTTAAGAGTTTGTGAGAAGAAAAACCAAGGAGACGAGGGAAGTACGCCAGCGGGAGGGGCCAATCAGACTGTTACCGGTGAGATGGATTAAGGAGTCTCAGGTAGCTACCGGACTAATGTCCAAGGGATCTAAAGATCCACCTGCTGCAGAGGTGCCAAGCAGCTTAAACACCGGGAGACATCCTGAGGGGCACTACTCTGTTACCAGGTCTAGGCTTGAGGGTGCACCTTTACGCACAGACAGCACTACCGGCATTATGGCTGAGGACCAACAGCCTACCTGGACCGTACCTGAGGTGCAGGGAGGGGCAGAGCCTATGCGTACAAGCAAGCAGGCCGACCCCAGTCCCAGTGCAGCCACGGAAGCACGTGGAGCAGACAAACCAGCGGCCAGACCAGAACCATGGCAATCCAGCGAGGCGCATAGGTGAGAAACCACTGCCAGGAGAGAATAGTCTTGAGGTAACTATGCCACAGGTCAGGTGGTGCACCACAGCAGCGTAATTGCACTACATAGAGGCCTCGTACAGACACGACAGGCACAGTGGGGGTAGATAGCAACTGTACATGTCTACACCGACTCAGTGGCCGGTTCAGGAGCACGTTCAACCAGCTTGTGAGGAGCGCTTTTTTGATAAGTTCCTGGACCTCAGGCTGTCCCCACAAATGGCAGGCATTCTCAAGGGTATCGTTCAGGACATCATCCCTCCCATGAAACCAGCGCCAGTACAGCCACAGGCTGCACAGCCTACTGCACCACCAGCCTCACCCGTTGTCACAGCAGTGTCTCCGCCTCCAGCGGCCACCCCCCTCAGCGGCTGGGAGCACACCGCCAGAGGACCTCAAAGGCACTCCAGATAATGGGGATCAACAAGACACCAACAAAGAGGAGCAAGTTGCGCCTTCCTCAGCAAGGGTGTTTCATGACATAATCGCTGGCCTGGCTGAGCAGCTGGGCATCCACCAGCCACAGAAGGATCTGCCGGAAGCAGGGGTTTTAGGCGAGGTCCTCACCATCCAAGCAGATGCTGAATCAGGTATAGCTCTGCAAAAGGACGTGGAGACCCTGGCTAGAAAGGGGTGGGGCCAAGCCACACTGTACAATATGGGCCCCCACTTTTAGAAAAAAATTTGCAAAAATACTGCCCAACGAGAAACGTACGCTCGGTTTCTCACCAGCCTCTCAGGATTCCCAAATTCTGTCGGAAACGTCTGGGTGACCGTTCTTTACCTGTGCTGGCGCCCAGCCTATGGAATGCCCTTCAGCTCGACTTAAGAGTTCTGGCTGATCACTTTCCTTTAAGGAAAACTTGAAGACGCACCTGTTTAATCTTTTTCTCCCTCTCTGCTAGAGTATTTAGCATGTGAGTCTTTTGAGCCTGCCCCCATTCTCGCTCAGCGCCTAGACGCCCTTTTGGGCCTTAGTTGCGCTTTATACTTTTTAAATATGATATATACGCAGCCAGTCAGCAAAACGCTGGATGCTAAGTATAGACAAGGGGTGGGGGGGGTGACACGCTACTCCTGTCTGTGCACCCTCAGCCTCTATTGCAGCTGCATCCATGTATGCCAAACAACAAGCATCCTTGGCCAGCACATCCACCTCGCCGCTGCTGGACAGGGAAGAGAAGATCCTAGATGCCTACAGCAAAAAGGTGTACTTGAACGTGGGACTGCACCTCAGACAGGCCAATGCCGATGCCATCCTGGCCGCGGCAAATCAAAGGTTGTGGCGTGAAATCGCTGACTTCCTCCAGGACCTGCCGGCCCACAAGCAAGCGTCATTCAAAGCCGGCTTGACAGAGGCCAAGATAGTTGCTCAAGACCTCATGCAAGCCACTGTAGCACACATTGATACAGCAGGTAGAGAAATATGTATAGCGACGGATGTGAGACAAACTCTCTGGCTTAAAGCAACAAGGTTCAAATCTGATGTCCAGGAAAGAATCCTTGACCTCCCATTTGAGGGTGGTGACTTATTTCCCTCCACCGAAGACAAAGTGCTGGACAAAAATAAGAGCAGCTTAGAGACCATGAAGTCGCTGTACATTCTTACAAAGCCATCATCCAAAAGCTTTGGGCAGGGGCAAGCTCGGTCTGACAGGGGTCAAACATTTGGTGGCTTCTGGGGTTTCAGGACCGCAGGATCAGACAGCCAAACCGACCTCCCAGTCGGCATTGGCAGAAGCAGCAGAAATCATCCCACAGAGGAGTCTACCTGTGCTCTTCCCCTGCCTCAGAGGCAAAGAAACAATGACGTGTTGCTTCAGGTACACAGCACTCTGGTGGGTGGGAGATTAGCCCTCCAGTTAGTCTTGGCAGACTCTGTGGACCCCTGGGTGGTTTCGGTAGTCTCTCACGGCTTCCGACTTCCCATTCCGTTCCCCCCCCCCCTCCCTTGTTCTCCTCCCCTTCCCCAGATCGGGACACCATCACTCCTAGCAGAGATACGCTCGCTAATCGTGAGTGAAGCAGTGTACAAAGTATTACTCCCACCATAGGCTTGGGATATTACTCCAGTATCTTTGCCATTTAAAAGAAGAACCATGCCATTCAAAAGAAGAATCAGGCAGGCCTGTGAGTTGTCCTAGATCTATCCTTCTTAAACATGTGCCTGCCCTTGCAGAAGTTCAAAATGGTTTGGCCAGCTCTGATAACAGATTCTCTGTGTGGGGGAGACTGGACGTGCTCCCTTGATCTGAAGGACGCATACTTGTATGTCCCGATCTGGCAGCCTCATCGATCATTCCTCCGATTTCGGGTCATGGTGCAGCACTTCCAATACAGGGCACACCTGCACCAGGAACTTGGATGGTGGAGGCAGGACACTAACCTCGTGGCGAGCAGACCCTTCAGGCAGCCCAAACCGAAACATACAATTACGACAGATTCCTCTCTATAGGGGTGGGGAGCCACTCTGGGCAGCCACACAGTACATGGTCTGTGGTCAATGGAGGAACAGCAGAATCATATCAACTGGCTGGAAATGATGGCCATTGGGCTTTTCTTCCAATGGTCATAGGCAGGTTGGTCTGCATCCAGACGGGCAACTCCACCTGCATGTTCTACCTCAACAAACAGGGGTGCACCAGATCTCCTCCTCTGTGCAGGCCTGCCATCAGCATATGGGAGTGGGCCATTGAACAGAATATATGGATCTCAGCAGTCCATCTCCAGCGGGAATTGAATCGGAAGGAGGACAGACTCAGCAGGCTGTGTTCCAACAATTACGGATGGCAGTTAGACAAGAGGGTCCTTCAGGGCATCTTCAGCAGGTGGGAGCAACCGCATGTAGACCTATTTGCGACTGAGCACAACCGGACATGCTAGCAGTTTGCCTCCTGGGGGGTCCGGGGCCAAGGCTCTTGGGGTGGGGGTGGGGGTGGGTGGGCACACTGCAGGCGCAGTGGGACAGAATGTGGGCTTATGCATTCCCTCCGACTCCCCTTCTCCACAGGGTCATTCACAAAATCGGAGTCTCGTCAACTGAGACTGATCCTAATAGCACCACAATGGCCGGCCATACTCTGGTACTTGGACCTCCGGCAGATGGCAGATCAGCTGCCGGTTCTCCTTCCCCTAGGGACGGATCCTCTCCTGGTTCAGCAGGGGGGAAGCTGTTGTTCACCCCTCCCCTGAGAGGCTATCCCTAGCAGCCTGGTCCCTGAATAGAGAACTCTACAGCACCTTAATATGTCCCAAGACAATCTAGAAATCCTACAAGGAGCCATGCTACGTGCAGGCAATATAAAATCAAATGGACCAGATCCTGCTTTTGGGTCAGAGAGTCAGGAGTGGATCCCCTAACATGCACTCTAGACCAAGTGCTATTTCAGCACATCTGGCTAGATCAGGGGTCCAGGTAGACACATGGCAGACATACCTAGCAGCCATTGGAAGCCTGCAGGAACTCTGACAGGAACTCTATTTCGTCATCCAACCCTGTGGTAAAAAGACATCTCGTGGGGCTAACAAGGCTATTCCCGCCAGTCACGCGTCCGCCTACAGTCTGGGGTTTCAACAGTCTCCAGCGCCCTTGTGCATAAGCCGTTCGAGCCCATGGCGACAATAGACCTCAAATAAGTCGCAATCAAAACAGCACTCCTGGTGGTCCTCACTTCGGCACATAGAACTAGCTAAATTCAGGCTCTATTGGTTACAGAGCCATACACCACAATCAATTGAGACAAGGTGGTGCTCTGCACACTTCCTACCGAAGGTGGTCTCATCATTCCACCATAATGAGGGAATTGTGCTACCCACTTTCTTACCTAATCCAACAGAAGAGGCAGAGAAAGTTCTCCACTGTCTTGACGTCAGGAGAGCATTGAAATTCTACCTGGATAGGACCAAAAATTTCTGAAAGTCAGATGCCCTATTCGTCACCTTTGGCGGATCGAAACCGGGCGGGCAAGCGTCCAAGGCTTCAATAGCTGGATGGATGGTCTCGGCCATTAACGAAGTATACAAGGTGTGCAGTGTTAAGAGACTCCAAAGAACATAAACGCTCACGCAGTCAGGGCCAAGGCATTAGCGATTGCTTTCCAAAGACATGTACCACGGCAAGCAATTATTAGGGCAACCACATGGGCAACCCAATCTCCCTTTGGCAGGCACTACTGCCTGGATGCCAGTACACGGTTTGAAGCGGCCTTCGGCCAGGCGGTGCTGCGAAATCTGTTCGCCTAGGCTTGGCAACAGCACTCCTCCCTAGGCTTCAATCAGCGTTAATTGCCCATACAGGATGGAGTAAAGGGAACAGGACATATTAGTAATTGCAAGTTACTCACCGGAGTGACTACCGTACTCTAGTCCATAGTTCCCTTTGCTCAATCCTGTACGATCGTCCTTTACTAGGGACACGAACGTAACCTTTTTCACCAGAAAAAATGGTCTTTACCTTCACAAAACACTTAAGCCTAGGAGGCAGGATTTGGAAAGGCGGTTCTACATGCCATCAGTGACAGAACCTGAGAATTAGTATGCTGCTTAGAAAATTCGTACTCCCTCCTCCAAGCCTTATACTGCTTTGGGAGTCTATCTAAAGATGAGGAATATGTGGGAGGATGTAATCCATTCGAAGATTAAGTTACTTACCCCTACTAACATTCTTTCAACTGGATGTTCCTCCCACGCATTCCTTAGCACGCCTCCCAGCCTATCCGCACCTTGAGTTTCTTCAACGTCTGATACTGTCTTTGACACGCTAATGCTGTGGGTTGAAGGTGAAAAAACTGAACTGAATAATGGGTGCTGCGCATGCTCCTTATTCCATCGATGGCGTCAACTTTGAGACGAGGCACTCGAGGGACATTGAGTCGACTACGCCAGCGCCCTCTGCCGAATTTGTTTTTTCAAATGGATTGTGTCCTCCCACGTACTCCTCATCTTGTGATAATTCGTTATCTCCAGCTTCGCTGCTTCGGAAAAAAAAATAATTCTCGGCAGAGGGCGCTGTGCTTGAGGCCGTGGCGTCGATTGTCCCTCGATGGACTCCGTACTCTGTCAACGTCACCGATGGTATAAATAGCTCGAGCCACGCCTGTTGCTTCAGTTCCGTTTTTCCGATCGCTTTGCTCTCGAGAACGGCGCGCTTCTATTTTCTGTGAAGAAAATGTCATCTTCAACGCCTTCGACACCCAGGACTCGGTTCAAGAAGTGTGCAGATTGTGGGTCTAAGATGTCGATCACCGATCCCCACCGGATTTGTCTCTGGTGTCTCGGTTCCAGTCACCGAACCGACGACTGTGGGTCCTGCCAGTCTATGACCAAGAAAGCTCTTTGTGAGAGGAGAGGTAAACTGTCGGTGGGGAGGGAGGCCTCAAAGAAGGCTACGTCAAAAAGAAAATGAAGAGGAGACATAGATCCCCCTCATCATCATCTTCTTCAGAGTCGACCAAAGAAATTCGTTGTCCGACTAAATCGGATTCTCCCAGTAAGTGGGAAAAATTCCACAAAAAGATGATGGAGGTTTTCGAGAATGTGGCCCGACCCCCTCGAAAGACCCTCGAAAAAGCCATACCCCTAAAGTCACTCCATTGGACGACAAAGGGAAGTCCAACGCGACCATGGCAAAGACCGGTAACGTCGAGGAATCCAAAAAAACTTGTGTCGACTTAAAACCGTGGAAGACTCTTCGAGAGTCGAGCACTTCTCCAGTGCCATACAAGAAACACAAATCGTCGAAGATAATTTTGACTCCAAAGCCGAAAACATCCTCGACGCCATTATAGAAGTCATCTTCGAAGACCCCTTCGACAACTTCGAAGGATTTGCCAATTCCTTCGAAGCAGATGGAAGAGGAAGAAAGGAGATTCACTCCTTTGCCCAGGTCAGACTTTTTCAAATCTATGTCAGCAATTTATGAAGTCTCTGCTTCAGAAGAAGACAAGGTTTCTCCTTTGGGAGTTACTTATGGTACAAGACAAGTTCCTGAGGAACTTATTGACCAGGAATCTAGAATGAGAGACCTTAGTGATACTCTACATTCTGCCAGTGGAGTTGACAAATCCCCGGAATTAGAGTTTGCCAAACCTGATCCTGCAGAGCATGCAGATGCTGGGTACAGGGGTCTTATGACCACGGTAGTTGAATATATGGGTTGGGGTAATACGTCACCCATTTTTTAACAAGATGACATGACGTATATAATCGTCAAGGGACCTCAGAAAGATCCTGTTCTCCCTTTTCAGAGGGCCCTTCAAAGGACTGTGAAGAAAAACTGGGAGAAACCAGAAACTATTGCTGCTGCAGATAGCACTTTTCCAAGAAAATATAGACCAGCTGGAACAAATCCTGAATATTTGAATAAACATCCGACTCCAGAGAGTTTAGTCATTCAGGCAGCATCTACCTCAAAACAAACTGCTTATCCAACTATCCCTCCAGATAGAGAGGATAAAAAAATTGATGCCTGGGCACGTAAAGTTTTCATGTCAGGCAGTATGGCACTTAAGTCGGGAAATGTCACCTGTACCCTAGCCAGGTTTACCCATACCCTGTGGGACTGTATTTCGGCAGCGGCTGATCATATTCCAGAAGGCGAGGAATGGGAAGACTTCCTGAATATAGTCAAAGACGGGAAGGGGGCAATGGGGGAATGTCTCCAGTCTGGACTGGATACTGCTGATAGTATCAGCAGATCCATGGCTGCAAGCGTTGTGCTACACAGATTTGCGTGGTTGAGGAAGTCGGGGTTTGCACGAGACGTGCAAGCTAGACTCCTCAACATGCCCTTTGATGGCTTGAGGCTCTTTGGCAGAAAGGCTGATGAAAGCCTAGAAAAACTTCAGACCTCGAAGGCGGCAGCTAAATCACTTAGCGCCTCTTTGCGCCAGCCTCTAAAACCCTATTCCAGCTCATCTTCCTGGAGGGGTCGTTTTTTTTTCGATACTACTCCTCTTTTGGTAGAGGAAGAGGACAGGCTTCTCAAAGGGGCAAAAGAAACTTCCCTCTTGGAGCACGAGGAAGAGGTGCAAAATCAGCCTCAGGAGCGGCATCTGTACCCTCAGCCACTCCTGCAGCCGCCTCCAAATCCCTCTGAGGCCTTGTTACACAAAACACCAGTGGGAGGCAGGATCTCTCAACTTCTGAAGGAATGGCGGGGCATTACCTCAGATGCTTGGGCACTGGAAACAGTAGCTCAAGGTTACTGTCTCCCCTTTCTAAAAAGGCCTCAGAATCATCCACCGGGAGCCAACTCTGCCAAAATTCCAGATCCGCTCCTGTTGCAGGAAATTTTAACCCTGCTAGTGAAAGGTGCCATAGAACTGTTACCTGTAGCAGAGAGGAACAGGGGTTGGTACTCCCCATATTTTCTCATCCCAAAAAAGGACTGAGGACTGAGCCCCATCTTGGACTTGAGAAACTTGAACAAGTTCCTCAGGAAGGACAAGTTTAAGATGGTGACTCTTTCTCAGATCCTTCAGGCTCTCCAACTCCAAGATTGGTTGGTATCATTGGGTCTTCAGGATGCTTACTTTCATGTGCCAATCCATCCAAAGCACAGAAAGTACCTGAGGTTCGCGATTGGCAATTCTCATTATCAGTTTCGAGTTCTGCCATTCGGGTTGACCTCCGCCCCGAGGGTTTTCACCAAACTGTTGGCGGTTGTGGCAGCAAGTCTCAGGAGAGGGGGGTATTCACATATATCCCTACCTGGACGACTGGTTGATCAGAGCAAGTTCTCCAGAAGAAGCTCAGGAACATCTTTCGATCACCTGCCACTTCCTCCACAAATTGGGCTTCTCCCTCAATTTCAAGAAGTCCCACATGATACCATCCCAGAAGCTCCAGTTTATCGGAGCAGTCTTGGACACTTCCCCGGGAAAAGCCTCGCCTCCCGAAGTGAGAGCTCTCCACATCCAGCAGATGGTAACGAAGTTCCAGAATGCCCAACGTCTACCGGCCTTCGATTTTCTCAGGTTGCTCGGCCTCATGGCATCCTGCATTTTCCTAGTACCAGAGGCCAGGTTGAGAATGAGATCCCTTCAGTGGGCACTCAGAACTCAGTGGTCCCAGTTCTCAGGGAATATGTCGGATCTTCTGCAAGTCCCGAGCGCAGTTGCTCAGGATCTTCTATGGTGGGCTTGCAACGACAACATTCTCAAGGGAGAGTCTTTTTGGCAACCATGGCCGGAGATAACAGTAGTGACGGACGCCTCACTCACAGGGTGGGGAGCACACACCAACGATCTGACAATCAGTGGTCGTTGGTCTCCATCGGAGTCCAAACTACACATCAACCTTTTGGAGCTGAGGGCAATCAGACTAGCTCTGAAGGCCTTTCGGCCTTCTGTACAGGGAAAGAATGTCCTGATAATGACGAACAACACGGTGGCTGTGTACTACCTCAACAAAAGAAGAGGAGTAGGGTCACTACCACTGTGCAGAGAGGCAATTCAGCTATGGTTCTGGAGAGAAGAACACGGCGGTGGACACTCTGAGCAGGCAGAGCACGGTCTCTGACGAGTGGGAGATAGCTCAGGAAGTTCTTCTGGAGATCTTCGCCCTTTGGGGAACCCCTCAAGTGGATCTGTTTGCCACTGCGATCAACCGGAAGTGCGATCAGTACTGCTCAAGGGAATTTCCTCAAAGAGGAGTTCTGGGAGACGCATTCGTAGTGGAGTGGAAGTTTCCACTGCTGTATGCGTTTCCCCCAGTCTCTGTGATTCCTCAAGTAATCAGGAGGTTGAGAAAGTTCAGGAAAACCATGATCCTAATTGCCCCGGATTGGGCCAGGAGAACGTGGTACCCGGACCTTCTAGACATGTCCATCTGCCCTCCAATACGTCTTCCGCAAAGAGAGGATCTTCTCTTTGATGAAGGTCGGGTTCTCCATCCAGAGGTCAAGACACTCAACTTTCACGCATGGTTTCTGAGAGGTTGAGATACAAGGATTGGGATCTTCCGGATGACGTAATGGAAATCTTGCTTTCGGCCAGAAGACCAGCAACAAAATCTTTGTACCGATGTCGCTGGAACAGGTTTAGTAACTGGTGCAAAGACAAAGATGTGGACCCTTTTCAGTGTGACACCCCAATGGTGCTTTCTTTTCTGCTACATCTAGCTAATCTGGGGCTCCAGATAGGAACAATCAAAGGATACCTTGCTGCGCTGTCCATTTTCTGAAGCAGATGACGCTGGAAGGGAAGATATCTAAAGATAAAGAATACGTGGGAGGAACTCCAGTTGAAGGATCGTTAAAAGGGGTAAGTAACTTGTTGTTCCCAGGTTTTCAGATGGCAGAAAATGAGTAAATCAGTAACTTAAAACTTTGCAGTTAACAAAAGAAGAATAAGTCATCTAGTAAGAAGGTCAGCTTGCAAACAGGACAAGATTGATGTTTTAACAGTTCCGCAAGGGAACAGATGTTATCTCGCTCATTGTAATGAAGTTGTGTAGAGGGGATTGATCATTTGTGTTGGCTGGTAATAAATATGGTGCCCGTGGCCAGGGTGTCCGGCAGTTAATTGTTTTTACAGGTCGAAACCATAGGCTGTATCTTATGGATTAGTGGTCGCATACATTAGTATGTCTTCAGAAGCTCCAGGAGTCTGGGTTAGTTGAGATCGCAATCAGTAGTTCAAAGAAGATCCTGTTTATTCAGGCCTTCCTCGTATTTGCTAATATATGTAAGCGGACCATGTGCAATCACACTTAAAGTTAAAGACCTTAGGCTCGTTATTGCTAGTAATGAATTATGTTTCATTACCAATGTTTAACCATGTACTGACGTCATAGCCTACTACAGACAAATCCTAAGAAGAGGTGTGTTCTGAATATTATCTGAAGATGACTATCAAGATAAGACTGGCCAATGAAAATAGAAGAATTGGGAAAATATTTGATTTCTTTGAAGAGGTTTCTGGCCAATCATGTTTGGGGGTGGACTGCAATAAAGTATTTGGGAGTGTTTAACTGTTACAAAACTATACAAAAGATGTGAACTGATGTAGTATTGTTCAGACTTGGGTTAGTTTGGTCCTACAACACCATCTAACTGCTCCCCAGAGCTTTGTACAATAACTTGCTTCATGTACAACTGTGTATTCACTTAAGTGGTGGGCCTGTTTGGGTTCAGGTGATTAAAGGGCCATCTGCACACCTCTTCTTCACCTCAGTCATAAGAGCATTATGGGACTTGAAGTCCATAATGTTCTCCAGCATTGGATCTTTCATGGATTCACATGCTTAGAATATTCCCCGTCGTCAGACTGGGAACCCTCGGTACACATATATAGTCGTTTCCAATAGGAAAAAACTTCCGACACTTGTGTGTCCTATCCCCGTCTACGTCCTCTCCGGGGCCGCCCACGCACGCCCCGTTGGACGCAATGGTATACAAGCCACGCCCCCGCGGGTCCCGTCAGATTTCAACCGTCTCCAAAGATAGTGGGATCTCCTCGCTTAGTCTCCACTGCTAGATTTTGTCGAATTGTCGAACTCCTGTGAGTTTGTTAATTTTATCGGAATGTCGGGAAAACCTCTATTTCGCCCGTGTGCCACGTGCGGATTGAAGAAGGTTTACGAGGGGGACGGCCATTTAGACTGTATTTATTGCCTCCACCCTCACCACTCGGCAGACCAGTGTGAAATATGTAAAGGTTTTTCCCAGAAAACCCTGAAGGATCAAAATCGACGGCTGGTATCCTGGTTAAATGACAGTGCGGAAGCATACCCTCAGTCAGAGGTGGGCTCTGTGCGCAGCGTGGCCTCTGCGAAAACATCAGGAGCCCCTCGACGCTCAACTTTGTCGGAACCTCCGGCTAAGAAGTCACGACCTGCGGAAAAGGACGTTCCACGAAGTCACTCTTCTAAGGACTCTTCTAAAGACTCTGCAAGAAAGACATCTTCGTCAACTTCGTCGAAGAAAGGAAAGGAGAGGCCTAAATCCTCCTCGGGCGATCAACACAGATCAGCCACGAGTAGAGATTCGGATAAACGCAGGGAGAGCGCTGTGAAGGCGGGACCACCTAAACCACCTGCAGGCCCAACGTCGACGACGACGAACCAGTCGGTGTCCTCACTGCCGCTGACGCAGTCGATTTCACCCGTCATCAACCCAGCGATGACCTCGGCGACGATGTCCTCGTCGACGGAAGTTCTGGCCTGGAGACCAGAAGTATTTGATATGGGGTTGCCTGACACATTGCTACAGGAACAGGCAGCGTCAATTGCCTCGAAAGAAGACGACGGCTTCAGAATTGTGAGCCCGGAGGACCTCGGTCTACGAGCCAGGTTTCCATCAGGAGCAACCTGCTCTCAGGTGTTTACCCAACCTCCAAGCTCTCAAGCGACCCTGTCCATGGAGGTACTGTCCTCCTTACACTCGCTGCTGAAATCGCTGGACGAAAGGCTTCCACCTGTACCGTCGACACCCCCCGTCGACGAGCCCGGCCCTTCACACCGCCCGACCAGATCGATCGGGGTTCCAACTACTCCAGCAGTCCAGGAGGAAGGTGAGCTTTCGGACTCCCTATCTGACCACGGGTCAGCGTCAGATATATCCCTCTCACCATCTAGGGATCCATCCTGGGTGTCGGATGTGGAAATGGAAACACCAAAGAGTCCCACTCACCCGTCCCCACCGGACGATATAGGTGCCTTTCATTCTATGATGGAAAAAGCGTGCAAGGAGTTTGGCCTGGTCCAACAGGAGGAGAAAAAGGACTGTTTTCTTTTTGACCATATGGGCAAGAGTAGACGCTCAATATTCTCAATACCCATTTTAGACCATGTCTGGAAAGAAGGTGTTCAAACCATGCGTCACCCATTTTCTGAGCCGGCTGTCAAAGGCCGCATTGAAAAGAAATTTAAAGTACCAGACTCTACACCGAAGTGTCTTTCGGCTCAACCTACACCGGACTCGGTGGTGTCGTCGGCGGCGACGAGAAAAGCAAAGGCCCAACATAAATGCTCTACCCCTCCAGATAATGAGGCGAGGCGCCAAGACGTGTTTGGTAAGAAGGTTCTTTCTGTGGGGGCCTCAACGGTGAAAGCAGCTAACTCCCTGGCGATTGTGGCCAGATATGACAGGGAGATGTGGCACAGACTGGCACCTATCCTGGACCACCTCCCGGAAGAACATAGAAGAACGGCGATGTCCCTGGTTCGAGAAGGCGAAGAAGCATCGAATCATGCTATTAACATAGCGGTGGATCTGGCAGATTCGGGTTTTAAACAAATAAATAACAGAGTTGTTCTAAGACGCCAGGCTTGGCTTAAGTGCACCAACTTCAGACCCGAAGTACAGTATAAAGTTTTGGACATGCCCTTCGAAGGTGATCTTCTTTTCGGAGAAAAGGTGGACGAGGCCTTGAAGGGCATGAAGGAGGACTCAGATACAGCACGCTCGTTGGGTTCTCTCCAGAGTGGTAACCCCTTTCTTCTTTTCGTCCCTTTAGAGGAGCATCTGGAAACTCAAGATTCTCAGCAACCAGGGATAGATCTTTTGGTAGATCAGCGTATCCTTCCCAAGGATATAGACGCGCCTCTCAGACCTCAAGCCGGCGCAGAAACTTCCAGTCTTCCAAGAGACGACCAACTTATTCGTCGTCGACGAGCAAACAGAAAGACCAGCAATGACGGGAAGCGTACCGTTCTGGGAGGAAGAGTGTCAAGCTGCATCGAGGAATGGGAGAC
The DNA here is from genome assembly GCF_040938575.1 of Ambystoma mexicanum. Classification (NCBI taxonomy): domain Eukaryota; kingdom Metazoa; phylum Chordata; class Amphibia; order Caudata; family Ambystomatidae; genus Ambystoma; species Ambystoma mexicanum. The sequence continues at coordinate 1,026,437,254 of NC_090923.1, read as the reverse complement.
CATCACAACAGATCAGTGGGTTTTGGACACTGTGAGGTACGGACATTCCCTACTATTCAAATGCAAACCTCCAAAATGTCCACCAATACACCTATCCCAGCCACATCTAAACATCTTGCGGCAGGAAGTAACACTCATGTTACAGAAAGGCGCCATCGAATTACTCCCTGCATCGCAGAAAGGCCTAGGGGTATACTCACGGTGTTTTGTGGTAAAGAAGCCAAACGGAAAATGGCGCCCTATTCTCGACCTGCGAGACCTCAACAAGACCCTACAGAGTCAAAAATTCAAAATGCTTACACTGCAGGAGGTGATCAGATCCGTCCAAAGGGACGATTTTTTGGCGTCACTAGATCTACAGGACACGTACTTCCACATTCCGGTGTGTCAAAAACACACGAGGTTTCTGAGGTTCATGGTAGGTCAGACACACTACCAATTTGCAGTGCTCCCATTTGGTCTAAAGTCCTCCCCAAGAACGTTTACAAAATGTTTGGCACCTGTGGCAGCCTGGCTGCGAAAGGGAGGGCATCATGTATACCCGTACCTCGACGACTGGCTTGTGAGGGGATCCTCCCCAGCGTCGACCAACGACAGCGTACAAGCCACCTTACAACTTCTGCAACGACTGGGGTTCGCAGTGAACTTCGAAAAGTCTTCTCTAAAGCCCTCAAGGAGCTTGAAGTTCTTGGGATCTCAATTCGAAACCCACTCGGGAATAGTGAAACCGTCCCTAGACAGAATATTGAAGATCGAACAACTGACGAGTCAACTTCGCCTACAGAGCACATTTTCCGTGAGAAAATATGTGGCAATCCTGGGTTCCATGGCTTCGTGCATCCACCTAGTAGCAAACTGCCGATTGTTCATGAGGCCTCTACAGGAGTTCCTGTCGGACAGATGGAAGCAGGCCACGGGCCGGTGGTCAGACAGGATAACCGTCGACGACAAGGGTGTCATCAGATCCCTCCAATGGTGGAAAATCTTTCACAACCTGGACAGAGGGGTTCCTCTACAAGAGCCGGAATTTCAGAACACCATCATCACGGACGCCTCCCTGACGGGCTGGGGAGCACACATGAACGATCATCAAACCCAGGGCAGATGGTCTTCGACCGAATCGCACCTACACATCAACGTGCTGGAACTGAGGGCAGTGAGATGGGCCTTGAAATCATTCTTTCTACATATCAAAGGATCAAAAGTAAGAGTGCTGACAGACAACACGACAGCCATGTTCTACTTGATAAAGCAAGGCGGCACCAGATCCAGGACCCTTTCGGCGGAAGCTCAAAAGATCTGGCACTGGGCGTTGAAACACAACATATCCTTAGTGGCTTACCATCTCCCGGGTGTGAAGAATGTGCAAGCGGATTTCCTGAGCAGGACAATGGCTCAAATACACGAGTGGGAGCTGGACACCGGTCAGCTACAAATAATCTTCGAAAGGTGGGGGACCCCCTCAATCGACCTCTTCGCAACGAAAGAAAACAGGAAATGCGAACAGTTCGCGACCAGATGGCCTCAAAAAGGATCCCTGGGGGAAGCGTTCTCGTTTCCTTGGACGGACAAATTCCTGTACGCTTTCCCTCCGTTCCCCCTTATACGGAGGACAATCCAGGGGATTCGCAGGTACAAATGCCGGGTCATTCTAGTGGCACCGTATTGGCCGAGACAACCATGGTTTTCTGACCTCCTACATCTGTCGTTGGAACAGCCTATAACTCTCCAGAAAGTGCCGAACCTGCTGTCCAGGGACAAGGGAACGGTGTGGCACCACAATCCGGACAGCCTCAACTTAACAGAATGGCTCCTGACTTTTCAGAGTTTGGCAGCTTGAAAGTCTCGTCGGATTGCCGGAGAATTCTGCAGGCGGCTAGGGCCCCTTCGACTAACAAATCATACATATGCAAATGGCGAAGGTTCTGTACGTGGTGTCAAACACAGCACGAAATTCAGCCTTTAGAAGTAACCCCTGAACAAATTCTTCCGTATCTTCTTCACCTAGCTGAGAGTGGGCTGTCATCATCGTCCATCAAAGTGCACTTGGCGGCCATTTCAAGGTTTACGAGGAGGAGACAGTCTTCACCATTATTCAGTGACAGACTGGTGAAACATTTCATGAGGGGTCTCTTTAGAACTTTCCCACCTACGAAACGGTTCCCACCGTCGTGGAGTTTAAATGTGGTGTTGGCTGCCTTAATGAAGCCTCCATTTGAGCCAATGTCCTCTTCATCCATGCAGTTCCTATCTTGGAAACTGGCTTTCTTAATTGCCATTACATCGGCTAGAAGAATGTCGGAATTACAGGCATTGGTCATAGATCCTCCATATATGAGATTCTTTAAGGACAAAGTAATTTTATCAACTAACCCTACTTTCATCCCGAAAGTACCGACAGTCTATCACAAGCACTCGACCCTGGTCCCTCCTACTTTCTTTGCGTCCCCGTCATCGACGGCGGAAAAAGCCCTTCATACTCTGGACGTCAAAAGGGCGTTAAAATTTTACCTGCAAAGGACGCAAGATATCAGAACTACCAGACAGTTGTTCATTGCCTACGGTCCGTCGACGAGAGGAAGGGCAATCTCCAAGCAAGGCCTGGCTCGTTGGGTCTCTTCGGCAATTACTTTTAGTCACTCCAAGGCTGGGAGACCCCTACAAGGACGCCCTAGAGCCCATTCCACGAGATCGACAGCCTCCTCCGCGGCTCTATGGGCAGGAATTCCTCTGACAGACATCTGCCAGGCGGCGGCATGGTCTGTCCCACACACGTTTACACGACATTACTGCCTGGAAAGGCAGCACGCGGATGAGGTACAGATGGGACGGGCAGTGCTAAGCCATCTGTTTCAATGAGGTAAGCCAAGTACGGTGAAACTGTTGTCGCTTACTTTGCCTTATATATATATATATGGGTGGATAATTGTGTATAGATGCATAACTATGTATTATGGAAATGCTTATATCAGAAAATAAGTTGCGGCTTACATACATATTTGAACTGGGGGTGTTTTTTGTCTTTGTGAATGTAAATTACATTGCACTCTCACCTCCTTCTTCGATGATACTGCTATACATACAATCTATTCTAAGCATGTGAATCCATGAAAGATCCAATGCTGGAGAAGGGAGTAGTTTCTTACCTGTAACTCCATTTCTCCAGCGTTGGTATCTTTCATGGATTCACATGCGCCCACGGGCCTCCCCGGAATGCAATGTGCAAGATATGTATGTAAGCCAGCCCCCCCCCCCCTTTTTCTCTTTGGAGGGGCCGAAATCTGATGGGACCCGCGGGGGCGTGGCTTGTATACCATTGCGTCCAACGGGGCGTGCGTGGGCGGCCCCGGAGAGGACGTAGACGGGGATAGGACACACAAGTGTCGGAAGTTTTTTCCTATTGGAAACGACTATATATGTGTACCGAGGGTTCCCAGTCTGACGACGGGGAATATTCTAAGCATGTGAATCCATGAAAGATACCAATGCTGGAGAAATGGAGTTACAGGTAAGAAACTACTCCCTTCTTGTTTGTTCTTTTATTAACTAATCCTTTCTGATTAGGCGATTGAGAATATTTACAGTAAAGGGAAGTTTGTAAATAAGTCAATGCTTTTCCCTTGAACTTAAGATTTAAGCACAAATTACAATCAGTACTACATGAAATTTTAACATTACAGTCCTGACTCCCTTCTATACCATTTTCCTGTTTTTTTTACAAAAATCGTCATACTTGGCACTTTGGATGATTCTGGGAGAGGAATTTTTGCAGTGACAACATGCCATTAAATATTTAGGCATTAGGGAATTATCATCCTCAGAAGAGGATAAATACTATATGTTTCTCCTAACAGAGTCATCACTTTCCCCTGACAGCTGTCTCCTCCCATGTGATCCTCACACCTGATACCACCCCCAGGGTTAGGATCAGGTAGTGGCTGGCTTCCCATTTCTTTAATTGTTTTTTATCTGTTGATAGATAAACAGTGCCAGCAAACCAGAATCGATGCAATAATCAAAACCTTGAAAAGCACAGTACAAAAAGAAACAAAACAAAGATGAATAAACAAGGTATCCGATATTATTTAGCATATTGTGTCTGGATAGGGGTCAGTGTACATATTCAGCGCCATAAATGAGACACTTGTAAAAATTATTTGTCAGTTATAGGTGCCTATTTGAATAGAGAGGAAAACATGTTTCTTTATCAAACAAGCCATTTCGGAAAACATTTTGAAGGTTGCATCCATCTATTTGTGATACTCCACCACAGTGGGATCTCAATTTGGTCCTGTCAACATTAATGCACAAACCATTTGAGCCTATGGCTTCTTGTTATATTGACCTCCTAACCGGGAAGACTGCTTTTTTGGTTGTCATTATGTCAGCAAGAAGAACAGTAGAGCTTCAGGCTCTGTCTTCAAAGGAACCGGATATGATTTTCATAGGGATAAGTTGGTCCTTCGTACAGTGACAACCTTCTTACTGAAGGTAGTATCAGAATTTCATCTGAACCAAGAGATTTTCATTTAAATTTTCAATCCCAGACCACACTCGCCACTGCCCAAGGATGCCTTACATAATCTGAAGGTGTCAAGGACTCTAAATGTTATTTAGGGAGGACCAAACTGTTCAGAAAAACAGAACAACTTGTTATCCCATGTGGTGGTTTTACGTCTGGTAAGAAGACTGCAAAAGCTTCAATCACCAGGTGGGTTGTCTTGGGGATTGCAAAGACTTACAACGTGAGGGGGTTTCGCCTGCATAGAAAGTTCACTTTCATTTCACAAGAGCCAAGGCAGCATCAGTAGCTTTAATCCTACGTCCCGTCCCCTTTCCTCCATACTGTATGGGCATCCCTCGGTAGGGACGGGAAACTGAACCTTTTTCACCAGAAAAATGGTCTTCCCCTTTCAATTTAGATGCGTGCGGGGACACGGCCCGGGAGCATGCTCTCCCCTGGGTGCCACTCCTCAGCTGACTGAAACGGACCGCTTTACTGCTCCTGGGTTAGACCTCTCCATTTGTTTTCTATCCTAGCAATTGTCAGATAAGACAGTGTCCTCTGGTGCCACGCTCCTCCCTGGCGCATGTCGACAACGGCAGTTTCAGCAGCTGTGCGGCCTGCAAGGGCTCCTTCCCCATGTCGGATCCGCACACGCTCTGCCTCTGGTGCCTTGGCCCCAACCATAGGTGGGACGGCTTTTCTGCATGCGACGTGTTGACCCCGCAAGCTCTCAAGAATCGTTTGGCCAGGTGGAGGGAGCTGTTTGACAGATCACCTCCTGAGGACATCAAGAATTCCGCGAAGAGGAAGACCAGGCCCAAGGTAGGTGCCCTGTTCTCCTCCGCACCCATCAAGGGTGATTTCTTCCCAGGGAAGCACCCAAGTGGGAGGGACCTTCTAGGTCCTTAGACCAGCAAAGAGACAGCGGAAGTCAGAACTACCGGTCAACAGTCCGAGGTGTCACAAGATCCTCCCGGTTTTATCGCTGAGGGGGCTGCAAGGCTTTTCCAACGGGGACATCCCCCAGGGGATTTTCTCTACTATTGTGCCTGTGCCTGTGGGGGCGCCTATATGCAGCACTACCGGTGTCGTGGCCGAGGGCGCTCCGTCTCCCAGGAGGTGCAGTGGAGGTCCCAGCCTTTGCTTTTAAGCGTGCAGGCAGAGACTGGGCCTGACTCTTCAGGCACGTGGCGTGGCCTTTCAAAATGGCCACCAGGCCAGACAAGATGGCGGCTCGCCCAGAGCCGCCTCCTTCTGGAGAGCAGGCATGGGAACGCACGTCTAGGTGGGACTGCACTACTCCAATGACCTGATCCACATCATACCCATCACACCTTCAAAGGGGCGGTACGCAGCTCCCAGCACGGTGCAGCAAGGGCTGCCAAGACCTCAGCCACCTTAGGGCCCGGATCCTACTCCCCCATGCACTTCTCCTGCGTGCAAGGATAGGTTCTTTGAAAAAAGTTACTTACTCATGAAATCACTGCAGATGGGCACCATCCTCAGGGGGGCCATCAGAGATGCTCCCTCTGGCACCACCCCAGGTTCCGACCGGGGTACAGACCCCAACCCCAGTTCAGCCCTTGGTCCCCGCCCTCACACCAGCCACGGTGGCTCTGCATCCAACGCAGCCGCTGCAGCAGCTTCTGCCTGCCAATGGGCTTCTGCCTGCCAATTCCTCCACTTCCTCTTTCCTCCCCTCCACTCCTGCAGATTGGGACGGGAACTCTTTTGGCAGAAATCTGCTTGCTCATCATGAGTCCGGTGGTGAAGGTCCATGCTTCGTAAGAAGGCATGGGCTTCTATTCCTGAATATTCGCCATTCAGAAAAAGAACCAGGCTGGCCTGAGAGTAGTACTATATGCCTTTCTTCCTTGAACCTTTCCCTACCCGTTCAAGATGGTTACTCCAGCTCTTATTGAGGAGACACTGTGTGGGGGAGATTGGATGTGCTCCCTGGATCTGAAGGATGCTTACCTGCACGTGCCTGTTTGGGAGCCCCATCGTTCCTCTCTGAACCATCATGGGCTTTCATTTTCAGTACAAGCTCCTCCCGTCTGGCCCCAACTCGGCCCCATGGGTTTTTAGAAGGTTAATGAACCTGGTAGTGGCCCTTCTCAGGGCGGAGGGCCACCACCTATATCTGTACCTCGACGGCTTGGCTTGCCCGAGTGGGGTCTCTCGAGGATGTACAGCGCACAGCGTCAGCACTGATGTAAATGCTATACGGCAGACAAGATCACTGCAATCGGGAAGGCCGCCAGGCATTTTCTCAGCAGACCAGTGACCTCTGCATGGTGGTACCAGCCCATGCTTGGCATAATGGCTGCTTGCCTCCTGGCTGTGCGGCACCCAAGACTCAAAATGAAAAGTCTGCAGCTGCATTTCTCAGCCTCTTGGAATCAAGAGACAGGCTCCCATGCAGCTCCAGTCAGCATACCACAGCACCTGCACCCAGACTTGGAGTGCAGAGACCAACCTGTTAGTGGGCAGACCTTTCAGCCAGCCTTTCCAGAGATCACCATTACTACTGACTCTTCTCTAGAGGGATGGGGGGGGGCTATACTGGACAACTACAATGTCCATGGAGTATGGTCATGACAGGAACAGCTGGAACACATCAATTTGCTCGAAATGATGGCCACCTGGCTTACCCTCAAGGCGTTCCTCCCCATCGTCAACAGCAGGGTGGTTTGTATCCAGACAGACTGCTCCACTTGCATGTATTGCATCAACAAGCATGGAGGTACCACGTCCCCTGCGCTCTGTCGGCTGCCCATCGACTTTAGGGAGTGGGCACTGTCCAACAGCATTTACTTGTTAGCAGTCCACCTGCCAGGGGAATTCAAGTTGGAGGCGGACAGGCTCAGCAGGTTGGGGATCGACCACTACGAGTGGCAGTTGAACGAAGTGGTCCTGAGCGGGGATCTTCGACAGGTGGGGCCACCCGCAGGTAGACCTATTCGCCACCATGAACAATAGGAAGTGTCCTCAGTTCGCATCCTGGCAGGGGCAAGGATGTGTTGCAGATCACATGGAATGGCATGAATGCATACGTGTATTCCCCCATCCTGCAGATTCAAAGAGTCATCTGCAAGGTCAGGGAGTCACAGAGCCTTCGACTCATCTTGATAGTGCCATGGTGACCGGCAAAACCTTGGTTCTCAGAGCTCCTTCGACTGTCTGACCAACCTCCAGTACACCTTCCGCTGGGTCTAGCACACTTTCCCAGCAGGGGGGGCACAATGGTTCAACCCCCTCTGCAGAAGTTGGCCCTTGCAGCATGGTTCCTGAACAGGTCACCCTGAAGTATCTACATTTGTCACAGGACAACCTGGCAATCATACAAGGGGCAAGAAGAGACTCCACCAGGAGTCCGTACAGGAGCAAGTGGACCAGGTTATTCCACTGGGCCAAGATGAACAAGGTTGATACACTGACATGCTCACTGGATATCCTTCTCAGCACATCTGGCTCACTCAGGTGTGCAGGTAGACACCTGCCATACGTATCTGGTGGCAATAGGGGCCTACAAAAGATTCTGGAGACAACCTCTTCCAATCCGGTGCTAAAAAGGCATTTGGCAGAATTGACCAGATTATATCCTCCAGTCAAGCGTCCTTAAAATGGAATTGGGCACCTTGGCTCACAAACCCTTCAAACCCATGGCATCAGCAGACATCAGGCTGGTGACTATTAAGACGATTCTGCTGGTCGGCCTTACTTCAGTACGCTGGATTAGCGAGATTCAGGCCGTGATGGCTTCAGAGCCTTATACCACATTTCACTGGTACAAGGTGGTGCTCAGGCCACACCTTGCCTTTCTCCCTATGGTTGTTTCTTCCTTTCACATTAACATGGAAATAGTACTCCCAGCGTTCTTTGTCAATCCAAGGGATGAGGCTCAAAGTGTTGCTCTGCCTGGATGTCAGACGTGCTCTAAGATTTGATTGGGACAGGACAAGTTGCTTCCGTAAATCGGATGCTTGTTCATCACTTCTGGCGGATCAAGACCGGGCTGTCGGGCCTCCAAGGCTTCCATAGCAAGGTGGATGGGCATGGCCATCAAGGAGGCATGAGGGACAGCACAGACCATTGCCAGCAAACATGCATGCCCGTGCCATCAGAGCGAAGGACACGGCTGTGGCTTTCCAAAGACACGTCCTATGGCAGGCAATCGGCAAAGTGGCTACTTGGGCCTCCCCATCGGCCTTTTACAAACAGTACCGCTTTAATGCAAGCGCCGGATCAGACGCATCATTTGGCCAGACCGTTCTGAAGAACTTATTTTCTTAGAGGGGCAACTCTCCTCCCCAGGGCTGCATTCATTTGTAATCACCCATACAGTATGGAGGAAAGGGGACGGGATTTAGGAGTAATAATAAGTTACCCACCGTAGTGACTAACATACTCCTAGTCCCCTTTATAATTTATGGGGTACGTCCCTATTATGGAAATGTGTAGGTTGGCTACTTGCGCTATCCCTCTTACATTCTGCAAGCATTATGCTCTAGACGCATCTTCAAGGAGAGATGCCATGTTTGGCCAAGAGGTGCCTTGAAATGTATTTTCTTGAATCTCATATATGCTGTCTCCTCCACCCATACTATTTTCAAGGCTTTTAAACTGGCCCAACCAGTTGGAAAGGAGGGAGAGTGGGACAACAGAGAAATGAGAAATTACCTTCATGGGGGATTCAGGTTGTTAGTCCTTGTACTCCCCCCTTCACAACACCCACCCAGCCAGCCCCAGTAAGGCATATACTGGACCTCAACCGCAAGTAGGCGAAGAGAGAAATGACTGAAGAGAAGTTGGCGTGGTGGTTGGGGACGTGGGGTGAAGGGTGAGACTGGCACAGAGGGGCTTGCATGCGTGTAAGAGTCACAGAACTTTGATAAAGTTCTTCTAGGGGCAGCTATCTTTTGAAAGCAGCCTTTTCTGGCCCACCTGCGAATGCAGGTGATCCCAACCTGTTGTGAAGGAGGGAGAGCAAGGACTAAGAGAACCTGAATCACCATGAAGGTAATATTTCATATTTAATTTCTGAAAAAGTTCTCAATTATATTTTTTAACATTTATTTCTAAACTCAATCTATCTTGACCACAAACATGCGCTACAATTATGCATTAATAAAAACAATGAAGCCTCACTATTTTTCTGAAATATTACAAAGCTATTGTGATGCAATACACAGTACAAAACATTACAGAAAATTAATAAATAGAATTATTCAAATACTTTACAACAGCTTGTGTATCACATTCAATCGTTCATCAAATCAATCCATTTACTCAGATGTACAAACCGAATTAGTGGTATCAAATTATTTAATGTATAGGATAAACCATTATCCATTTTAGGAGTCCAAAATGTTCCTATTGCGTGTCACTCAATTATTTTTCAATACCACTAAAACAATTTGCATGTTGCAACTTTGTTTGGCAGATAGTACTTCCCCCAGCACTGGAGTCCTGTTCACAGATCTGATGATGACTTTGCTGCATTTCTTTGTCAAGCCAGTAGGAAAACTAAGAAAACATAACCTGGGCAACAAGGGTTGGTTTGCTGATGAATGTCAGCAGGCCTAAAATGACCTCTTGACTTACCTTAAACATCAGAATGTGATTGATGGATCCCACTTAAGAAATCTCTGGGCAAAATATAAATTAATGGTAAAATCAAAAAAGACACACTACACTGCCAGCAAATAGGAGGAACTGCTACTTTGCAGTGAAAAAGATGACCAAGTTTATGTTTGGAAAATTGTTGGTGGTAACAAATCAAAATCTGTGGGGCTCATTTCATGTAACATTTACCAGAGTATTTGGTACAAACATTTTAGTGTTCTCTACAAAAATGAACAGGGCGAACAACAGGAAGTACCTCTGCAACACACTAATGTGCCCTGCACTCCTGCTACCTTTTCAATTAGTGAGGTGGAAGAGGCCCTTAAGGGTTTAGGCAGTGGGAAGGCCCCAGAGCCTGACAGAGTTCTTATTGATTTGCTCAAAGATGAGCCATGAGTAGGTTTGCCGCTGTTGAGATGTGTGTTCGATTTTGTGACGGGGATAGAGGGTGGCCCACGATCTTGGTGCAATGCCATAATAATTCCTTTGTACAAGAAGGGGACAGTAAGAATCGGGGTAATTGCATACCTGTATCGCTTTTGGATGTGGTGGGCAAAGTGTATGCACAAATGCTGTTGACCCGTCTACAAGTTTGGGCTTTAGAAACAGTATTATTAATCACCTCCGAGCTGGGTTTTCCCCTGGTATAAGCACAAATGACCAACTTGTCATGTTGAATGCAATACTGGCCAAACATGCGTGTTTACAACAAGTTAGTCTCTGCCTTATTTATAGATCTCTGTACAGCATTCAACAGCGTTTCCCGTTGCAAACTGTGGTCTGTTCTGAGGGAGAAGGGTGTTCCTGCGCCTTTATTGGCTGCTATTCAGAACCTTTACTCTGATAATAGGGTGTCAGTGAGATGGGTATTAGACGGTGAGCTCACAGATTCCTTTGCTGTAGAGATGGGGTTCCACCAGGGGTGTGTGTTGGCCCCCCTCTTTTGTTGTTTGTATATTAACGCTATAATAGAGGAACTGTTGATCTCCGGTCTAGATTGCCCCAGGCTTGGTAATGACAAATTCCCAGCATTGTTTTATGCAGATGACGCTGTTCTTTTGTCCACCACCCTGATGGGGTTGAGGCATCATTTGAGGGTTTTCATCAAGAAATGTAAAGAGCTTTCAATGACGCTCAACCTGGAATAAACAAAGGTGTTGGTATTTGAACGGAAAAGTTGTAAAAAGCCCAAAGTAGGGTTTTGGCAACAGAGTATGCGGACGGCCCATCTTGCAAAGGCCGCGGCAACCCTGGAAAGGTATAGCTGTGGAATTCACAGTTTCTGTAATAGGCATGGCAAGGGTCCGATCTCCCCAGTGCTAAAATTGTACAAAGCCCAGGGTTGGGCAGCTGCCTCGTACGGGGCTGAGCTGTGGGGACATTGCAAAACTACTGCACTAAATGTAGTTGACAACTATTTTTTACAGGGTATGCGCATGCAATCCAAGAGCTATCCTGCGCTGGGAATGTGATTTGACGCCCATTAGTGAAGTACTAGTAAATAAGTCACTACAATACTGGATCAGACTGTGGAGTATGCCAGAACTGGTGAAGTACCGAGAAGTGCTTACAAACATACAAAGCCTTACTGGTTCCGGCTCGCTCCTATGGTTTAGGTCCATTCAAAAGCACTTCAAGAAACTGAACTTTATTAGCATATGGGCTAATCCAGAGGGGTTACCACCTAGCTCAAAGATGTTGGCCAAGACAAAGTGCCATGAAGCCACCATTAGGAAAACGAAGAGGGTGTGTGTTGAATTAAGAATGGGTGCCCTATACATAATGTCTAAGCAATTAGGCTTTGAACCTTATTTGGTTGTGTGGCCCCCACATATGCCTGAGCCCTATTTATCCAACTGCACAATAATACCCTGAAGGTGGACGTTTTTACAGCAAGATGGTTAAACACAACAGATGTACAATGTAAAGTGTGCGGGAGCCTGGAGGAATCTATGAAAAAAAAAAGTTTTCTGTCCAGGATACAGTAGACTTAAGGAAATAATACTTGCTGCCACTATTCCGCCTGAGGAGTTTTAGAACGACCGAATTAGCAGTTACATTTTGTAGAAGTATTGCAGACCTATAGTCAGTTTATTTTGTCTCTAAGTAATTACATAGCGCCTGGCTCCAAAGAGTAAAAGTGCAAAACTAGAGTCTGATCGGAAATCATGTTATCTTTAATGAACAATAGTCTTTATATATAAAGTTGTATGTATGTTTGTCCGGCTATACAAATCGATACCATTGAACCCACTGCTATAAAATTTTGCATGGATTCCTCATTTGTCTGCGGTAAGATTGTAGTCTGTTTGGATGCAAAAAAATCACTCCGTGGACACCCTCATTTACTGATGCTCACCCGATTCACTACAGTAGGTACTAGAAGGAACATTTAGCTTCATACACTTTTCCAAATTTTGCCTCCTTCTAGTACCTTTATGAATAGTGGAGTCACTGCAACCCAAGCTCCACGTGATGACGAATGGTTAGCAAAGGTTGCTCCCCTCACAAATGATTGCTATATTGCGCCCCAACAAGTTACTATTAGGAAAACATTGTTTGATATCCAAATGCCCAAATGTGGCGATAGCAACCATTTTGATACTAGCCATACTAAGGGTAATATCCTGAGGGCAGCACATACTATTCAGCCAAAGGTCGTCCATATGAAAGGGTGAACAAACCAATCACAACTATTTCTGAATGTTTTTATTTGTCATGGTCTCAACCAGAGCCCACTGAGCAGGCAAAGCCATGTGGTAATGGTCATTGAGGGTGCAGGGAGACAAATGACTGTCAACTCGGGGCCATTTTCGGCCAATGGTGGATGAGGGAATGGTGAAAACTAGAACATTTCATATGGGCACACCAAGGTACAAGCTGGGAGGTTGCCAGATACATTGTGGGTGGGTGCCAACACCGTGTTGTGAGGGGGCAATTGGGGCAGAGCAATCTCTGAAAAGCCGCAATGACCTCTGATACAGAGTTAAACCTAATTGGTCCAAAAATGGCTCACTCGAATTAACTAAACCGAGTTATGATCCCCGTCCCACAAAGTATTGTATATGAAAGATGTAGATGGGAGGATGAGCAATTAATCCTGAACCGTTCATGCATTCTGGCGATATCCACTGAGGTAACAAACCTGAGGGCCATATCGACAAAAGACATTGACTTGGTTGAGTTCTTTGATTATGATCGGACGGACCGCGTCATTGTTGATGTGGCATCCAGATTTCCATTGAAAAATATTCTCAGAGAATCAGTCTCCCTAAAAATTATGGGATTTGAGGTAAAGGAACTTGACACTGAACCATTTTTCAAGGCCTGCACTGCTGGGCTTCCACTTAAAATGAAATGTGTACGCAATGTTAACATTTCAGCCCCCAAGTGTGATGCATGTTTTGGGGCAGCGGTTGCTTCATGGAGGTAGCCCCCCCCAGTGATTGGCTATCGATATCTAAAGCTCTGACACATATGGTATTGTCAAAGAATCAAATGAGAATTAATATTGTCCTGGAACTCACATTGACATTCCCACCTTTTCTCAAGAATGTGGGGTAAACTATCCAAGACCAATTCTTCTGACCCAGACTCCCCTTCCTCCTCACCTGTCCGTGATTCCTCGGATGAGTCTTCTGAAGATATCTCCCTCCAGCTTCTCCAGGCGTGCTCTGGCTTTTTTGGACGAGTCTTAGGAAGAGCCCCGCCGCAGGCCACCCTGCCTAATAGCAGCCGGCCCGGCAGTGGGGACCTCCAAGGGGACTGCCCCACAACCAGGGAAAAGCAAGGCTGAAAAACCCTGGGACGGTGTTAAACTGCGGTTTCTTGAATGCAGTCGACTTCGTGGGACGAAAAGGCGTATCCAGTCTTTCCAGAAGGTGCTGAAGAGGATTCTTATAAGGTGTTGAAGAGGATTCTTCTTAGGCAGCGACCCTGCCACAGGAAGGTAGAAACTCCATGCCCAGAATACACTGGTGGGGGAACAAGATGCAAATGCGTGCTAACAGATGCGTAGTAGAAACACAAGGTAAGTGTAAGGGTGAAAACTCTGAGAAGGCTCGTAGCGGAAGAACGCTCCGAAGGAAAGCGGAGCGCAGGCGAGGGGCAGAATGGCGGCCGATAGATCAGAACGAACCGCTAGGAGAAAGGGAAGAAGGAGGCACGGAGAAGGCAAAGCAAGGTAGGCGGGAAGGCAGCGGGAAAACTAGGGGACACAGAACCACCAGAACAGTGGACGGAGAACAAGCGTGTATACCCAAAGAAGGAGGGTTGCAACGCATCATCGCTTAGGCGTAACGCGTATATGTACGTGATGCGCCGTAAACTACAGCGCTGCATTAGTCTCCGCTCAGTAGCCCTTCTTCCATTTCCACCATAGTTTCCAGGGACGGTGGATCGTGACACCTTTTCACGGATCCTTCCTTGGGTTTAATCCTGAAGGATCATCTAATTGTTATTCCAGAAAACTTGGATTCTATCTTGTCCTAACTTTGATGGGTACAGTATTCATCTACAAGGGGGCGGCTGGACAACCGGTCGGAGGTTTGATGAGGGTTATCAAATCTTGTCCCCTGTTTTCTAATATCAAACGGTTTTTTTTTGCAGGTGGGGACCAAAATTGTTGAAATGCATCTCTCCGGTCTGGCAACTAGGAACATTTTGTTCTTGAATGTTTACTGGCACACTGAGGTAGCTGATTTGGTCAAGTTTCTTGAGGCCATAAGTGAATATGTACATAATTGGAAATATCAATATGTTGGGGGTTTTGTATTCTTTGCCAGCGATTTAAGTTCCCTATGCTCAGGAGAGGTGGACAATAACTGTATGTATGACGACGAATTGAACTATTGTGTTCATAAAACTATAAAGGAAAAGAATTGCCTAATATGCTGGGATATGATGTATGCTCTTGGAAAACTCAAGTTGAATGGTAACATCAACAGGGACATACCAGGGAAGCATACATGGCAGAGGAGTTTAAGTAGATCAGTCATAGATTACATATTCACTGACCCTCTGATGTTTTCTTGTTGTTTGCAACTAGGCCTCACCCCAACCACTGGAGTGATCATTGTTTTCTAAATGTTAACACGGAACTAGGTGTGTCATCTGAAATCCCTTGTGGCCCAAAGAACCTGCTGATTTTTGCGAGTGGGAACCCCCATTCTTTGGAACAATGGGATCATTACAAAATACAATGAAACACTGGTTGAGACATTCAATAGAACAATTTGGAGTGGAAAATGCCTACATTCTTACTAGTTAACTTTGAAAGATTCCTGGACAAAAGCCAGAAATGGATTTTGAGTGCAAAAAAAGTCGATTAGGCACTTATGTACATGATGTACAGGTAGCAAATGTCAAACGTGCTATGAGGCCAAAGACTAAAGGTATACTAAAAAGAAATATGGCGGCGAATACACAGAATAAGGAGTTTTCAACAACAATATAGAAATTGGTGCAAACAGTGAGCAAGATTAAAACAAAATGACTAAGAACGTATGCTAAAATTATTTAAACTTAATGATTTCGGTAATTTGTGGACGATCATGAACGTGCTGGAAGGTAATGTAGCGACTACTCACTCAAACGCGGTCGAGGAAACTGTATGGGTCAAACATAGTCTCTTTTCTCATTCGAAAATAGCAATGTACCACCTATTTGTGAGCAATTGGGTAAGGGGCCCTCTGATAGTTAATTCGAAATTAACCCTCAACTAGTAGAGGAAATGATTGGTAAATCCAGTAATTACAGAGCAATGGGCCCGAACAATTTATCAGATCTCCTGTTTAAAGGTGATTCGGCACTTTGGGCCCTTTGGACTTCCTCTTTCCCCTCTACTCTCTGGCCACAGTCCTTGGATCCTCTCCCTTCACCCTCGCATGAGGCAACCCTGGGTGTCCTCTTCGACTCCTCCCACACCTTCTCTCCTCACATTGCTGACCTTGCTAAGAAGGCCCACTTTCAGCTTCAGAATAGAGGTGTTCTTCCCCCAGAAACTCCATGTCTCCAGAGCTCTGGTTCTCTCTAGGCTTGACCACTGCAACAGCCTCTTCCTCAATCTGCCCCTTTCCACCCTTCAGCCCCTTCAACCAAGACTTCTCCTTCGCCTCAAGCCCAGAGACTGCATCTCTCCAGCCATAAAATCTAAATCTCATCACTGGCTCCCGATGGCTGCAAGGATCAAATTCAAGACACTTTGCATCATCCACAAGGCTTTCTGGGGCCTGGGTCCCTGCTACATCCAACTTCTCTCCCTAAATACCTCCCGGCTAGAACTCTTCGGTCAACACTCTGCACGCCACATGTTTCTCCAAGCAGAGAGCGGAGGGGCGGGGTAGATCTCTCTCTTCGGCGAGATTCTCCCTGTGGAATGGCCTCCCTACGCCTCTCAGACTTGAGCCGGACCTCCTTAAGTTCCGGAAGCTGCTCAAGACTTTTTTTTTCTTCTTCCTTTTCTGTCTGCCTCCCTTGCTAATGCCCCCCCTGCCGCTGTGAATGGCTGCATGGTTCATTATGAGCCTTGCCGTGGTCCAGGGCTGCCTGTGCCCAGTCTACACCAGCACCCCCTCTAGCACTTGCCCTCCCGGGCCTTCTTCCCTGAGCTGTCCACTGAGATGGGTACCCCCGCGGCAACTCCCCCACTCCTCTGTCCCTCAGCACTTGCCGTCCTGGGCCTACCTTAGCATTTGTCCATCCCCTGGGTCCCCCCTCTCCTTCCCACACACCCTTTCTGGCACTCCCCTTGCCCCCATCACCCACACCCACCCAGCACTCTATTACTGCACTTGCACGATCTGAATGTCACATAGTCTAGTAGGATTGTTTTATCTCCCCTGTTCCCCCCCCCACCCCCAACCTTATTTTCTTGTGACACTTGGAATTTGTGGAATATGCTCGTTAAATTTAAAATAAATAATAAAACTCTCTCCACCATTCAGAGACGTTATTGAAAAGGCCAGCTATCTGCCCTCATGGCGCACATTGTATATATTGCCAATTTATAAAAAGTGTATATATTGCCATTGTGTAAAAAGAAGGGCCTAACATTGGGCCTATGCAGTTATCGTCCAATAACATTATTGGACGTTGACAGCAAAATGTTTGCCAGCATATTGTTATGACATTTGGAGGACTGGGCCATGGGCTTTGGGAGAATCTGCAAAGAACAGACTGGATTTAGGAAAATGCATGCCTCTAGCCTAATCGACTTTATCTTGAAATGCTTTCAGGATAAGGTCTGGAATGGCCCATCTAATAGGGTTTATGTGGCATCGATAGACCTAAGTTCTGCGTTCGACTTGGTTAACGGGAATAATTTGTGGAACAAACTATTTGACTGGGGTAGCACCTCAGGCATGCTTGAATTGATAGTAGGGTTGCACGAGAAAACCAAGATTCAAGTCAGACTGAATCAGCAGGGAACTCTATCTAGGGCCATTGGTACGCATACAGGACTGAGGGGTGCATTCTTGAAACTGCCACTTTAACTTGTACTTGTCAGACGTAGAAGAACATTGGCCTCTCCAAAAAAAGACGTAAATGATGTTACTTAACTTTAATATGCAGACGATTTCCAAATCTTTGATTTGACACCTATAGTTTTGCAGAGACTTATCACAGTATTTGCTGAATATGCAGATGCAAACTCCCTAAAAATAAACTTGTCCAAAACTAATATTCTGATGCTAACTAGGGGTAACAGTGGTAAGTCCTTTGCATGGTATGTGAATTCAGAGCATTTGGAGACAGTGGGGAGTATTTTATATCTCGGGTTATGGCCTCACAGTTGATTAGAATGAAACTGAGCTATTGCAGATATGTGTTGACCCCATTCGATTACATTTTATGAAGGCAAGGTTGTGCCCAAACTCATCTATTGCATCGAATGTATACAACCTTGGGCAGTGGACACCTTGCACTAAATCGAGTACTATATCTGGCATAGAGTGGCAAAAGTCCTGAATGCTGTGCCCACCGCCACTGTCAGATTTGAGTTGGGTATCAATTCATTGGCATACAGAGCAAAATGGAAGTATTTGCAACTCTTCCATAGAATCCTAACTCCTCCACAGGGTTCTTTAAATATTGAGCTTGCAGAAGGGTGTGTGTAGAGGGCACATTCATGTATTGAATGCGTTTGTGGGGTACTTAAGAGAGTTTCTGTCGGAGATCGGTCGTTCTGCAGATGCCTTGCAGTTCAATCCAGGTGGGGTAAAAACAGTCTTGCAACAAGGGAACTGGATTAAAACCATAGAGGCTTGGCATGTATTCAAGTCTGAGGCATTTGTAGTTTGAACGTAAGCGACTAGGAGTTCTGGCGTTCCACCTTAATCTTTTTCCATGCCCCCCTAGGAAGACTGGAATTCTGAAGATGTCTATGAAACCTATACTCGACGGGTGAAATTATTAGACTACGTAATCTACACCTGACTGGTGTAGGGCATTGTAGGTTCTGTAATAACCCTAGAGAGCTGGAGTCCCCGAAGCATCTTATAATTTACTATCCAAATGTATTACCTAGGCGATCATTAATATTTTAAAAATGTGTGCACTCTGTCATTTGTAGAAAGTTAATATTTGTGGCAGAGATCCCTAGCAGGGAAATCGATCTCCTTATCCTTAGCAGTGATTTGATGGCTGAAAACGGAAATAGGAATGCCCTGAAATATAGTAATCATATTGTATTTTATATTGTATTTACATATTACATATTATAACTTGGATTTTATTCATTGTTATTGTAAAGATTCTGTGAAAGATGTTATTTATTGATATTATTTATATATCTATGGTTGTCAATATTTTTTTATTTCTTCTTTTCCACCTTTTCTTTTACTACTTATTATTTTTACTGTTATACAATTCTTTTAAATGTTTGTAATGGAAATATGTTGATAAGGTTGAATGTTTTTCAACCATCATACAAATAAAATAATAAAAAAATAAAAAGAAATTATAAAGTTCTCATGGGGCTAGGAGAATGACTCCTGTGAGGTATCGTGAGATAGACTCGCACACAGAAGCATAGTCTTGATTGCTATAAACCTTTATTAAAATGAATGGTTTGAAGAAAAGCCTATCTTTCCTTAACTCTAAGAGGGGTTTACCAGCCTCAACAAAACTAATTGCTGTCTCTGTCAAGATTTCCAAAGTAAAACGTCTTCTGTCCTATGTCCAAAACCCTACTCTGGCCCTCACATGCTAAACCTATGATAAAGTGCAGAAGGGCTGTTCTGTAGTTGCCACTTGCAGGTGCATCTCACAGGTAAGTTCCAAAAGGGAGTCATAGAAATAAACAATCCACAGGTCCAGCCTCATTGGAAGGGTGTTTCCTTTCCCTAAATTTCCTAGTTCTTTCACAGTTTAAGAGATTGTCCTTCTCCTTACAATCGCTTCATTCCAAGGGACTTGTTTCAAACTTTTACAAGGTTTCTTTACTTTCTCCTCTTGCTTGCTTTCAGCACAGTGGTTTAGAAGTTTAACCCAAGTATTTCCGTCCTCTTGGTCTTTCAACTACTTTTAAATTGTTGGAAATGGTTTACCTTGTGGAGAGACTACCCTCCTCTCTTGGTAGAAAAGGGTTTCTCTCCAAGTTCACAACAAAAAGAAAACGGACCAACATGTTGCTCCTTCCCTTGGTCTTTTCAATCCTTCACAAGACTTGCTTTCTTTCCTTGTTTATATTGAGCACAGTTCAGGGGTGAGTCTTGTGAGGGGTCAGAAATGAGAGCTGGACACAAAGTTGTAATATTCTCATTGTCAACATTTTTATTAAACCGAAATGGGTTCAATAAACACCTCTCTAACCCTATACTATAAAATAACTTCCCTGCCTAGGAAACTAAAACTAAAGATCAGTCTGTGTAAAGTCATTAGAAACTTAGAAACCGGCTTTGTGGCCAAAATATTCTAATCTGACCCTCACACTAGAAACAAACAACTAAGGGGTTCAAGGAAATGTCTCTGACTTATGTTTATTGAAAATTGTCCATTATCAAAATATAAAGATAAATCCAACACAGTGTTTTCCAAGGAGAAACCCTTGAATCCAGATGGTGGTTCCCTTCCCTTGGGTATTTAGGAAGTATGGTAAAAATTTATTTTTCGAACAACAGTTTCTTGGTATCACAATGGTGTCTTTGTCCAACAGCTACTTTTGGTTCTTTATACCAGATTTGGGACATGCTTCTTTAAACAATACATTCCATGACATTCAGCACGTCCTTGTTTTCTTTATACTGGATTCACAAAGTTGCTGGATTCACAAAGTTCTTCTTCATATAATACATTTCACAACAAGCTTTCTTTAACTTCTCTTGTACTTTATCGGATTGCCTGGTGTGCTCCTTTACCGGGAATCCTCTTTTGAGCTTTTCAGATCTTCTGGTTCATACCCCTGCCAGGTATCTTGTCAGTGTTAAGTCTTTGTACAACTCCAAGTGCCTGGTATACTTACCTACCAGGACTTCTTTCATGTGCTTCTCAAATTCCTTGGTACTTTCCTGCCAGTGATTTGTAACATGGTTAAACTTTCCTCTACAACATTGATGGAACTCCTGGTATACTTCTCTACCAGGAACCCCTTTTATGGGTTCTTCAGATCCCCTGGTGTACTCACCTTCCCACAGTTTTGGACTTTTCTTTACAGCTTTGGTGGATTGCCTGGTATACTCCTCTGCCAGGAATCCTCTGATGGGGACTTCAGATTCCCTGGTATACTCCCCTGACAGGTATCTTCCCACAGTTTTAAAGGTCTATTGGAGTTTCAAAAATGCTGTATATTTGGTTGCCATTACTACTTATATGGACTTCCTAGATCCCGTGATGTACTTCTCTGACGGGTTTCCTGCCACAACCCTAGAGACTTTATACAACTTTTGTGGATTGCCTGGTATACTGACCTGCCAGGAATCCTTCTCCAGGTTCTTGCAGATCCCCTGGTATACTTCACTGCCAGGTTATCTTTCCTCAAATCAGGTGTATTATTTTTACCAGGGTTTTTATTTGTCTCACTTTCCTTTCCACTATGCCACAGCCGTATCCACTTTGTTGTGTTTCAGTATGTTTTCTTAGGGTACACTTCCTCCAGGTTCCCCCACATTGCATTCCCCCAGGCCCTTTGCATGGCCCTTGCCTCTCACTTCATCTCTAAAACCCAGGATATCCTGTCCACCATCTCGTCCAAACCCCCTCGTACAAACTCTGCTCCTCCTACGACCCCCCCCCCCACCTTCTTTCACGTCCTTTCCTCTTTTCTCCCCGGACAAGGTCTCTAGACATAGACAAGTAGGATCTATGAAAGTCTCCTCAAAACAGGTTCCTCCCTGTTCTTCCAAAACCATAAAGGACCACATTGACGCCCTTGTTCCAACCCAGGCTGATTTCTGCAACCTCTCCTTCACCTTTGGAACCTTCCCCTCCCCTCTGAAGCACTCTATTTTGCACCCTCTTCTCAAAAAATCCACAGCCGACCCTTCTTGCCCGGCTAACTATCGCCCAAATACCATCACTCCCTTTCTGGGCAAGCTCCTGGAAAAGCTGGCCATGTCGCAGCTTAACTTTCACTCTGACTCTGTTGGTTGTCTCCATGACCATCAACCTGGCTTTAGAGCTGCCAGAAGCACAGAAACCGCTCTCCTGAACATCACTGAAGATCTGCTCTCCAACCTTAACTCTAACATCCCCTCTGTCTTCCTCCTTCTTGATCTCTCTTCTGCCTTTGACACAGCCAACCATACCATCCTGCTCAACCGTCTCCAAGACAACCTGGATATCACTGATCAGGCCCTGGCCTGGCTGACCTTTCTCCTCGCTGATCGACCCTCCCAGGTCCAACTTGGGTCCTTCCTATCTCTTTCTACCTGCGGTGTTCCCCGGGGTTCAAACCTCTCACCCTGGCTCTTCAACCAATACCTGGCAACTCTCGCCCACCGCATTGCCATTTTCATCTCCAATTTCCAGTGTTATGCTGAAGACACAACTCATTTTCAGGCTTCCCTCGGCCACCCCCTCTCCTTCTCTCATCTCTGGTTGCCTAACTGCCATTCAGGGTTGGTGTGCCGCCAACAACCTCTGCCTGAATGCCAGCAAGATGGAGATCCTCCTCATTGGCACTCCTTCGCCCTGCTTTCTACTCTCTCTCTGGCCGGCCGCCCTTGGCCCTCCTCCTACCTCCACCTGCAAGGCTAAGTACCTCAGAGGTATCTTTGATTCCACACTTTCCTTTTCTGCCCACATCACGGATGTCTCTAAAAAGTAAAACTTCCTACTGCACCTCCTCAGAGGTACTCTCTTTCCTCTCCTTCCCCCAGAAGCTCGCTGTCTCACGAGCCCGGGTTCTCTCTAGGTTGGACTATTTGTAACAGCCTCTTTCTAAATTTACTTGCCTCAACTCTACACCCTTTGCAACTCGTCCAGAACTGGACTGCGAGACTTGTCCTTGGCCTCAAGCCCTGGGATCATCTCTCCAGCCCTGAAATATCTCCATTGGCTCCCACTGGATGCACAGATTAAATTCAAAACCCCTTTGCATTGTCCACAAGGCTTTCTGGGGCCTAGGTCCAAAATACCTTAAGCTGTCCCTGCGTAAATACTTTCCCTCTCGAGCTCTTCGCTCGTATACCTCTGAACTCCCTCACGGTCAGTCGTTTTTCAAAGAAACGAGCTGGGGATAGATCTGTCTTCGGTTGGGGCCTCCCTCTGGAACAACCGCCCTGCCACTCTGAAACTCGAGGAGAACCATCTCCGGTACCAGAAGCACCTCAAGACCTTCCTCTTTGCTTCTACCTTTGCCTCTCCTCTCCCCTGCTGATCTGCTTTCTTTCGGCACCGTGCACCTGGCCTACCCTCTGACTTCCGGGCCCAGGTACCTGCTCACTCTGCAACCCACCCGCACTGCCTCCTGGCTATACCTTGCACTGGAGTCTGTATCTGTAATCTTACAGCTTCCCCCCCGTACTTACCAGACACACCTTGTATGTTGGCTTAATCCCAGCACTAGCCACTTGCTGGCTGCACTACCACGGTTTGTTGCTTTTTATAATTTATTTATTTAATATGTATCTGTTTTTCCTTTGCTCAGCACTTTCCACTTCTCCCTCCATCCATGCACTTTTTCCCTTTCCCTCTCCCATGCACTTACGCGTTCTCAATGTCACTGGATCTAGTAAGAACGTTGTGTTTGTTCTCCCTAGCCTTGTCGTGCTCTGAAACACTTGTGTACGAGGCGATACAAATAAAATATAAATATCCCTCTTTCTCGCTCGCTCTTTCTCTATCTCTATCTTTCTCTCTTTCTCTCGCTGGCACGGTTCTCTCCCGTTCTGCTATGTTGAATGCGGATGCCATTTTTAAATGTCCCGCGCACTTTTGGTTCATCCCAACAACTAGTCTGCACATTAGGTTTTCCAGTTTTGCTTAGTCTGCATCAACTTCTTCCTACTACTCTTCGTCACAGTACTTGAGGCTTTATGGGAGCTGTAGTCCATAGATGTTATTGGATTTCTAAAATGATGTTGTTCACAGTTTTATACAGAGAAATATCACGAACAGAAACTGTTGTGTGTTGTGTATGTTTGAGGTATAAATGGAATTTTGTCTAGCTTGACATAAACAAAGGGGTTTCTGTTTTTTACAATAAGGGGGATTTGTGGGATGACAACAAGCCAGCAAGAAATTGGGTATTATAAGGCCTTCTTTAGGTGCAAGGGGAGAATACTGCATCTTTCCTAATGGAGTCACTACTTCCCCAGGACAGCTGTCTCCTCCCATGTGATCCACCCTCATATATCCACCCCCTTGGTCCGTATAAGATAGCGACTAGCGTCCCCTGGCCACATGGGAGGAGGTTACCTCTAGGGAATCAGTAATGACTCCACCGGATTAATCAGTCTCCTGACTCGTAAACAAAAAGGGGGGGGGCAGATGTGCTCTCCTGTCAGTACTTGGTTGACTACTTGTATTTTGGGTGCGGGCCCCAGACCCGCATTCATGGTTCCTGGTATACTCTCCTGCCAGGACGTTGACAATGTTGTAACACTCATATATGTTCATTTTCTTTTCCATTAGAGTAGTGGTGCCTTTGCCCACCTTTCATTCGCAACTTCACATGCTTGTCAGGATCCCCCAGCTCCCCTGCTCGGGTTCTCTCAGGCTTTCCAATTACTTTCTTTTTTTTTTTGTAACATCTTTTTATTAGTTTCAGCAAAAAGAACAGAACCATTTCAAAAGAATAGAAACTCCCACAACACCCCCGTCCTTCCCTCCCTCCACCCCCCTCCAGCTTCGGTTGTAGCGTCCACAAAACCCACAGTTCTGGTAACTCTTCGCAAACCTTTCAGCCATGAATGTCCAGCAGCTTTAGTCTCTGGGGGCGCCATTGCTCCCTGAACTCCCCCCTTGGATAGTCCAATGTCTCACCCCAATCAGCAGCAAAACACCCCAGCTTCCCATCAGCCGCATATGTGGCCCATTCCAGCGAGACAATATCCCACATTTTCCTTAGCCAATCCTGTTCCGTGGGAATCGCTGGGCTCTTCCATTTTTGTACAATGAGGCCCATAGCTGCCAAGATAAAGACCTTCTTCGCCCTGGAGCCTCCTCTTCCTTCAACCTCCTCTCCTGCCGCTCCTTTCCCCAGCAAGATCTCCCGCGGGGCCTGGGTTCCCCCTTGCTCCAAGGCCTGAGATTGGGCACGTGCAATGTTGCTCCAAAAGGGTCTAACACGCGGGCAATCCCACCATATATGCGAAGTCGTGCCCTCCTCCCTAAAGCCTCTCCAACAGTCCCCTGATGTTGTCGGATACATTGTATGCAACCTGGCCGGGGTATAGTACCAACCAAAGATATATTTATACCATGCTTCTCGCAGTTGGGCCGCCTTAGCCACTTTTGGAATGGCCCTCCACAACCTCTCCCAGTCCTCCCTATCCATTGCCCCCCCCTTGCTGCTCCCATGTCCTCATATATGGCCAGGTGACCTTCGGGCCCGAGTTCTCTAAGAGTTTATATAAATCTGAGATTAGCCCTCTAGAACCATCATGGGTCAGGAGGAACCGTTCGAAGCGCGTCAGCCCGCATGTAGCAGCCTTCTTAACCTCCGCTGACATGACCCAATGTCTAATTTGGAAGTACCTATGTCTTTCCTCCTCCCCAACACCGAATTCCCACTTGCAGTCTTCAAAGGTTTTCACCTCTCGATCCTGAAACATATCTCTCAACGCCCTACATACCCCTTCCTCCCAAGCTCTGAACGCCCACCTCTCCAGCCCCGGCGTAAAATCCCCATTGTTAAAAATAGGTGTAAACGGGGAAGGAAAAGATGAGATCCCTCGTTTCTCGACAGCCCTGTCCCAAGTGACCACCATCCCCTTTGTAATATCACTCAGAGAAATATGTGGCGGTCTCCATCTCCGCAGGAGCCATAACACCTCCCCCAGGTGATGACAGGCGACTGCTCTATCCATTTTTACCCAATGTTTCTCATATTCTAACGCAAACCACTCCCTAATCACTCGGAGGAGTGCCGCCTCATGGTAACGCCCAAAATCGGGGAGACCCATGCCCCCTCGCCCCCTGGACGCCACAAGGAGGCGCCAAGACTAACGCGGCCTTTTGCTCTCCCAAATAAACTTTTTGATCATTCGATCCAGTTCCTTAAAGAAGCCCGCAGGGAGAGACAGCGGGATCGCCTGAAACGGATAAAGTATGCGGGGCAGAATAACCATTTTGATAACCTTCCCCCTCCGCAGCCAGGAGATCTTAAGAGCACTCCACCTCCTTAAATCCTTCTTAATTGCCTCTAACATAGGGGGGTAATTTGCGCCGTACCAGCCTCCCAAGGAAGGGGTAATCCGGATCCCCAAGTATCGTATCCCACCAGTGCTCCATTTCAACAGGGAGAGAGATTTCAATTCCCTCGCCTCGTTCTCCTCTAGGGATAAGTTCATCAGTTCAAATTTCTGCCAATTAACCTGCAAGTCCGAAACGTCCCCAAATTTGGTCAGCAATTCCATGCTCGCCCTAATGAACTCCTTCGGCTGCGTCAGCATGAGCAACACATCGTCCGCGAATGCCGCCACCTTGTGCTGACACCCCCCAAATGGGTATACCCTGAATTTCGTCCATCCTTCTTATAGCCAGTAAAAGGGGATCCAGATATATAGCATAAAGCAGGGGGGACAAGGGGCCCCCCTGTTTCGTCCCAAGCCTGAGCCTAATTGGGTTTGATAATTCTCCATTGACCAAGATCCGCGAGCTGGGGTTCTTATAATTTGCCTCCACTATGCCAATGAACTTTGACCAAAGACTCATCCTTTCCATGACTCGGAACAAGAACAACAACTCCACCCGATCAAACGCTTTTTCAGCGTTGATCGCTAATAGGATTGCCGGAGTGGTCGTCTTTCGCGTTTTCTCGACTACATGAGCCACCCGTCTAACATTATCAGCCGTCTGCCTCCCTGCCACAAATCCTGTCTGGTCCTGATGGACCAGCGAAGGTAGGTACCTTTCTAACCGCCTAGCCAATATTTTAGTGTAAATCTTCGCCTCCGTGATTATGAGGGCAATGGGCCGATAAGATGTGCACTCTTCGGGGTCCTTGCCTGCCTTGTGTATAAGTGTTATTTTTGCCTCCTCCATCGAGGGGGTAATACTGCCTCTGAGCCTGAATGAATTAAACAACTGTGTTAGGTGAGGGACTAACAGATGAGAGTAGAGTTTATAAAAGGAGGCTGGGTAGCCGTCCGGGCCCGGGGCTTTACCACGGGGGAGAGCCGCTATAGTCGCCCGCACCTCATCCTCCGTAATAACTTGGCCTAACTCTCTCCTCTCGTCCTGAGCCAGTCGTGGGAGGGGAAGGTCCTCAAGAAACTCCTTCTGTGGCCCAGGGCAGGGGTTTTGTGAAGCGTATAATTCTTCATAGAACTCGGCCAACCTCCCCTTTATCTCGTCTGTCCGGGTGAGCCTTCCGCACTCCTTCCCCCTCATAGCCAAAATACTATTGTGTTTCCTATCCCCTCTCAATAGGCCCGCCAGGAGCGAGTCTGCCTTGTTGGCCTTCGCATAAAACCTTTGCCTGACCCTGAGCAAAGCCCCCTCTGCCTTCTTTGTCCTAAGGATCCTCAATTGGCCCTCTGCCGCCCTATACACCCTATACACCCTTCTAGTGGGATTTCCCCCCAAGCATACCCAGGCGGCCTCCACCTCGCCTTCCAACTGCGCTTCAAGCTCTCTTAGCAGCCTATTTCTTTTCGCCTGTAGGGTAATCAATTCTCCCCTCAGGGTGGCTTTAAACGCATCCCACCTAACCTCGAGGCTCGTGTCTATGCTGTTATTCCGTTCAAAGGAGTCTTGAATCTTACTGTCCATCTCCTCCCGCGCTACCTGATCTCTCAGGAGAGCCTCTGGAAGTTTTCACCCCCACACCCCCGGCCTGCGCCTCCCCAATCGAAGCTCCATCCGAACCACCTTGTGGTCTGCTATCCCCATAGGGCCCACCTCTACCAAGTCCACCCCTCCAATCAGGCTTGCAGACGCCCAAATATAGTCAATTCTTGACTGGGTTTTATGAACATCTGACAGAAAAGTGAACCCCTCCTCCCCTCCCCTCAGCACCCTCCACACATCTCGCAAACCCGCCTCCTCCCACCATTCCTTTAATTGAAATGAGGCCACCACACCCCCTTCACCCCCCGCATGCTGCGTGCGATCACTCCTTTTATCCCATGCCAGGTTCAGATCGCCCATCAGTGTCACCTGCCCCATCGCGAAATCCTGTAGGGTGCTCAATACCTCCCGCAGGAAGTGATCCTGGCCCACATTCGGGCCATATACCGAGGCTATAGTGTAAGGCGTACCCATGTACTCGCCCTGTACCATGATATATCTCCCACTCTTGTCCCGGAGGACGTTAGTCACTTGGAAGTCCATCCCCCTTCCAATCGCCAAAGCCACTCCCCCTTCTTAGTGGGACCCAATGCGAACAGTATCTGTGAGAAGCCCCTTAGCCGCAGACGGTGCTGGTCCCTCCGTAACAAATGGGTCTCCTGTATAGCTAGAACGTCTGGCTTGTGGGACCTAGTAAATTGTTCCAACTTCATCCTCTTTAGAGGGGAGTTCAGCCCCCTAACATTATGCTTTAGCCATTTGAAAATTGGGGTAATAAGCAAGAAACTCCTCTTCGTCGGCCCCCACCCCTTCGACCTGGTCTGTCCTGCCTCCTCCCCTCCCCCCTATGGGGAGGACTGTGGGGCCCCACTTCTCTCTTTCCTTCTACTCCCTTTTCCTTACCCCAGATTGCTTGAGTTAACCAACCAGGCTCTATGACAGTCTCCCAGGCCCTCCCACCCCCCTCCCTGCCCACCATGCAACCCCAATTTAGAGTGGGTCCCCTCCCATTCCCCCCCCTCTCGCCAAACTGAGCAACCCCCAGGAACAATAGCTCCATCCCTCCCTTCCCGCCGGGCCCCATCGCCCTTACTGATCCCAACATGTTGCGCTCCCTCCCCCCCCCCCGAGATCCTCCGTCACCTTTTAAGGGTCCACCACCCCTTACACCCTATGGTCCAATTCAAACGCTCCCCCTGCTGCCAGGGTTTCCCTCATCACAGGCCCCTCCAATCTCCCTTGGCGAGCCACTGCCATTTCCTCTCGGACCCCTTCGCCTTTTATCTACCACTGTAGACCACTCCCAAGGCCTCTGCCTCAGCCTGCTGCCTATGGTCCGCTCTGCACCACCCGCAGGGCCCTCGTCCAGGTCAATCCGCAACATATTTGCACCTTCTTGGACTGACGTTATCCTTTTCTGAGAGCCTTCCCAATCAAATACCAAGCCAAATGGAAATGTCCACTTATATCGTACCCCACGCTGCCTCAGAGCCTTCAACACCGGCGCCATCTGTCTCCTCTTTACCAGCGTAGTATTAGCCAAGTCCTGGGATAGGGCTATCTGTTGACCTTTGAACATTATGGGTTCCTTTTTCCTCAAAGCCTGAAGAACCGCCTCCTTTTGAGCGTATCTGGTAAAGGCGGCAAGAACGTCCCTCGGCTTCGAGGTGGGCCCCCTAGTGAGCCTGCCAACTCTCTGAACGCGGTCCAGTTCGATGCTGTCCGGACCCCCCTCCCCTAGGATGTCGGCGAAGATGCCCTGAATTTCCTGTTTCAGATCCTTGTCTAGGAACGCTTACGGCAGTTGCTTCACCCTTATATTAATCCTCCGAGATCTGTTTTCAATGTCCTCCATTTGTATCTCCAGATTCTTAGTTGCTACATCTAAGCGCTCTATGGTCTCACTGTTAGCTGTAGTTTCTTTTTCCGCTTCCTGGCGGCCCCTCTCCAGGAGGTCCGTCCTTTCGCCCAATTGCCTTAGATCTCGCTTAATCTCCCCCAGCGCCTCATTAAGGTCCGTCCGCATGAGCTGAAACTTCTCCTGGAATGTCTTGGCCAAGCTAGTATGCAGCGCCTGGATTTCACCCAGAAAGTCCTGTCCAGCGACCGGGGTTGGGTCCAGTGTCCCCTCCGCTGCCCTCCTCTCCTCCAGCCCCTCATTGCTGCTCTCCATGTCCCCGCCCATGTTCTGTATCGGCCACAAGGAGTGAGGGTGCCTTGAAAGTCCCGCGGGTGCTGCGATTGCTTCCCACTTTTCCCTCTGTTTCGCGTGGCCATCAGCTCAAACCTTTGTCGGCCACGAGGGATCTGGTCCCACCTTTCCTTCAACTCCCTAGCTTCTTGTCGAGGTCATCCCTCCGCCTATTCTCTCCACGGGGGCCAATACACTTACCCACCGCTTGCTGCGGGGCAGAACAACACCGCGGGCCACTTTAACTCCCGTCCCCTCTAGGCCCACTATAGTTGCTCGGCGGAGCCACTATATCCCAGAGGCTCCCCCGTAGAGCCACCGGGGGAAAAAAAAGGGGGAGGGAAGAGGGGGTATTTGTCCACAGGGTGCAGCTACACAGTCAATGAGAAGGTCCGCTCCGACATGTGTGTTCCAAATGTTCCATATGCAAGGGCCCTTAGCTGCAGTTAGGTATACAGGGGAACGCAAGCACGGAGGACACCCTCAACACCGGGGCTTCATTAGGGGTGCCTGGCCCCTTTGTCACTCCAGCTGCCGCGACCACCTGGACCACCGCGGGGCCAGCCCCCTCCACCCGCTTACACTTTCTCCCATCTTCAGCTTGACAGCTTCCAACAGGCAGGGGCCCGCTTGCCCCACCGTGGGCTGCCTCAGCAGGCCCCCGCCTCCCTGCAGTGTCCTACGCTGGCTGCCGCTCTCCTCTTCGTGGTCCTCTGTCAGCCGCGCACCGCTCACCGGGGCCTACCCGCTCCCCCAATCTTCACCTTTGGAGGCGGGTGCTCGCACGGAGCCACACGACCGCTTCGCCCCCGGCTACCTCAGCAGGCTCCTGGCTCCCACCTCTCCGCAGTGTCCTGCGCTGACTGCCTTTCTTTCCTGGACAGTCCTCCGGCAGCCGCGCACTGCGCACCGGAGCCGACCCGCTCCCTCGATCCTCCCCTTCGGGGGCGGGAGCTCGCTCGAAGCCCCACTTACGCTTCACCTCTGGCAGCCCGCCGAAATCAGCCGCTGCTGAGACCGCTGCCCAGGGAGCCCCTGCAGCCGGATTCTCACTGCGGTTAGTCCACCAGCTCCTCCTCTTCCACCCGGGCCTCGCGCCGCCTTCTCCTCCAGCCGATCCGGCAAGCGGGGGGGGGCGATCCGCTCCTATACCTCGCCTCACTGTGTCAGAACCTCCCAAAAGGCGCCGGGGGTTCCCCCCAGCTTTTTTAACAAGTTACTGGCAAACAGCGGGTGGTGGACCGCTTGTAGAAGCCCGAGGTTCCGGAGGGCACGGCCAGCGCATCTACTCCTGCCCCGCCGCCATCTTGGAATTCCAATTACTTTCAATCGGTGTGTTGTGTACACCTCAAAGCGCCAGAGTGCCCCAATCTCCCTGTGTGGGCTCACCGGTCTGTCCTGACTGCTTCAGCATTCTCCGAGTTCTGCGCGTTGGCAAGCGGTAGCGTCTCGTAGGCTTCCCCCGGTCCTTGGACTGCAGCATCTCTCCCAGTAGAGCATCTCTTGCTCCTTACATCCGTGCAGCTCAGAGCCTCCTCTTCTGACACTTCCGCAATCTCACCTTCTCTCCAGTCTGCTCGCCATCCCTCCGGTTTCCCAAACGGCCTTCTCCATCTTCCCGGCTTGTATGGTGTTTAAAGTTCCCGGCATTGGTCAGCTGTTTGGAATAACTAACCTGCACTGTGTGGTTCTCGGCGGGTGTGATCTTCATTACTCTGGCCCCTTCCTCGTCCCAGTAGACCCATAGGAAAAAGTATGTGTTTTTCTATAGTTACCAGGAAGTTTCTGATTACAATATGCCATACATATCCATAAAGGCAATGACTGGTGACTATTATCCCTCACAATTGGGTATGACGGGGCTCCTAGTGAGCCATCTTCTCCCCACCAAGGATGGTCTCCCCCATGTGCTCCTCCCGCAGACAGCCACCCCCATGGTCAGAGTCAAGTAGCCTTTCCCTGGCCACTTGAGGAGAGACTTCCCTGGGAAAGTAGTGATGGCATCGCTAGATTCTTCACACTCCCTTGTCGTAGCTGGTTGCCCAATGTCTTTCACAGTTATTAATAAGATTTGTTGCTCCCTTATTGAGGTTTTCACAATCTTTCGGTTTTACACAATTCCTGATCCGCCCCACTGGGTCGATGAAGCTGTTCCCCAGAGTTCGCCCTGACTCTCCAGCACCACACTTTTGTGTAACTATATTGGGAACTGTATCACAAATGGGTTCATGGTTTTCTCTTGTTTATTTATAGTTTATAGTCTTGAAGGGCTTTCTATTTTTGTGGCTTTTTTAAGCGTGAAGGAAATGACAATGTTAACAATTTTCTTATTTTTGAGGAAGGCAAGGTTAATGTTATGAGCCGAAAAAAGACTCTTGGCAGTATCTGGTGTTGTCGAATCAGCATTGGGTAACGGTGGTGTCGACAGAAGATGATTGGGGTTCGGCTCAATAGACCAGACAAAGATGACTCTGGGGTGTGTACAGTGATTCTCTCCTTTGGCAGGGTTTCCCAGCTACTCAGTGTTCGGATAGAGAATGAGTGCTGGACTATTCCCCTGGCCTCTAACCCTTTTAGGCCCCTCTGTTGTACTTTCCAGGGTCGATAAGATACCCCCCTTCTGTGGCGTTTCAGGGAGTTGGGGTCTCTGGTTCACGGACAACGCATTTTCTCAATTACTGTGGCAGGTGTTCTCAGTTCACACTATTTATTGTTCTCTATTGTTACCTTAAGTTTCATGGAATGTCTAAAGAGTTTCTTAAACAACTCATCCGTTAACTACCGCTACTTGTATTGGGGTCGGGATGCTTCACACTGTTGGTAGGATTTCGGATGATGGTCAGTCGCCTTCTCCCACTCTCGTCGGTGTCCGCTTATTGAGCCCTGTACAGCTGGTTGTTGGAAAGTGGACCAGGGACTCGGCCTTCCTTCCCTGTAGAGAACGCCCAGCCACCACCTTTCTGGATACTGTTCAAGTTTATGTAGGTAACTGTGCGAATGGATAAGGTTAGTGGTTTCGGCTCAGTTGTTGGACTGCCCGGTACACCCACTACCGGCCGACTGGTATGACACTTTCCCTGCGTCTTACGAACAATGTACTTCTGGCCAACCAGGGTGTTCTGCCACTCCTCTAGTTCTGCTTGCCGCTCACCCACCGGCCACAAGCTTTCAATTGTATAGTGTTTAGCGTTCTGCCTCCATACGGGACACCTATTATCTTCTTTGTTTCATCTTTCTCCACGGCCAACACCCGGTCTGACTGCGAGATGTCCTTATGTGTTCCCTTGAACAACACCTTCCAAGTCTCTTGCTCGAGCTACTCTGGCCTGCCTTCGGGTGATCTTTCTATGATTATTTATTTCTCCTTCTCAACTGCTCTCTCTGGTTCTCTAGCACTGTCTTCGGTATCCTTCCCAAAACCCTTCCGCCTTAGTTTGTTTCTGATACCCTGATACAGTAGGGTTCCCCATGACATCCATTCCATTGACTACAGCTGGTATGTTGTTTTTCCCGTTCGCTTGTAGCGTTCTCTGGTGCTTCCTCGTTTCAGTACATAAACCATCAGGGTAGTTTGTTTCATAGTAAGACATGGTTTTAGACATGAGTTTAGACCCATAAGGTTCAGGTCCTATCGTCTGCTTACCGGGTTGGAGTTTAAAGGGGCTGTTCCTCCCAATCGCGTCCTTATCCCCAGGAGAGTTGTCCCGCTCCATGAGATCCTCCCGCATATTAACACCCCTAGGGGGACTATTGGTTAGTGGCTTCACCTCCCTAGCCTTATGCAGAGGGGTTCTCCCCTGGCGAGAAGTGATACAAGGAAGGATAGCTCAGGAGCAATGCGTTTGGCTTGGAAGCAAGACAACTAAGCGCAACACAGGTTTGAATCCTGCACTTAGAAAACACTTGTTGGTATTAAGTGCATTATAAATGAACAATACATTAAATTAAACCTGAAGGATCGTCACAAAACGTACAAACTCCAGATATTGTCCTACTTCAGGAGACACATTTAGCGGGAACGGAATGGAAGTTCTTTAGAAGATTCAATTACAAGACTAGTATATATACAAATTTCTCAAGGGCATTGAGAGGAGTGATGGTTATGATTCACAAATGCTTGCCATTCACACTCACAACTGTTCTACAAGATAATCCGGGTAGATTTGTGTGGGTGACTAGTGAGATCTGGGGGAGAAGTTTGGCATCTTGAATGTGCACACCCGACCTCCTTTAACTACGGAACTCCTACAGGAACTCCACATTTTGCTGGTAGAGGATCCGATCGACATCTGGATTATGGGGGTGACTCTAATGAACTATGAATGGTACCGTACGCACCTCCGGAGTAGAACAGTGAATGCCCACACAAAACATTATACATTTGCCTCGGCATTGGGTATGGCGAACGCATTGAGATCATTGCATACTCTGACCAGGCGGTTCTTACACATAGGCTTATGTCGGCGGGATTCCTACCTAGGGGCATCTCACATCATTCACTACTGCTTATTGAGCTTAAAGGGAATACCCCTAGATCGCAGAAAACGTGTGTCTCAATTGGTTTAAGTTGGAGTTCTCCGATAAGATTGAATGCTTAACAAACTCAACAGAAGAATACCATACCCTTAATACATCATCATTAAACAATCCTGTATCATAATGGGAGGGCTTCAAAACTGTGATACGCACGATGAGGAGATTTCACTGCTTTCGGCATGTCACAAAGATCGAATGAGATGTATGGAGGAAGTTGAGACCGACTTAATACGGTTGGAAAGTGAGTTTCTCTCTTCAAACACCAATGATACTCATGGGACACTTCTAAAGATTGGGGATAAATACCATACACTTGCTATTGATAATGCGTGCTAAGTACACTGGCCCAAGATTTGCCAAACATATGATGTGGGGAATAAAGCAGGGACATTGATGTAATGGCTCACTGGCGGGATGAGGAATTGAGATATTTTATAAAAGATGGAAATGAGGGGAGGATAACAGATGATAAGGAGATACCTGAAGTATTCACTAAATAGTATGAGTCACTGTACTGAAATCCCTGAATCCCAGATAATTGGGACTTGGATATCCTTGATGCTCTCACGTTACTGCCCATCATGGCTCCCCAAAAAACTGTACCAGACCGTGATATCCTGGAAGAAGAGGTTACTCAGGCGATCGCAGATCTCCATTTTGGGAAAACTCTGGGACCAAACGGATTTTCGATGGAACGGTGGTAGAAGCTTGGCAATACAATCACAAAACGCATGCTTGATCTAGTTCAGAAAAGCTGGGAAATGGGTGAACTACCCCTGGACCTTCACCAAGCTACCATGGTGGTCATCGCCAAAACGAATACAAATCCTACTGAATGCTCATACAGACCCATATTGCTCATTAATGGCCAAGCTAAGATCCTGGGCAAGATCCTAGCCAACTATTACAGGTTATGCCCTCAGTATTTCACCCTGATCAGTGTGGGTTCATATCAGACAGATCCACCCAAATGAATATTAGAAGACTGTGTGGCTCAATGTGGCTATAGACAGGGCCCTGCTTATTTCGATTCTCACTCCTCTCCATCGACTTTGAGAAAGCATTTCACTCTGTGATATGGGATTTTCTATGAAAGGTGACAGGACTAATGGGTTTTGGCATTGAATTCAGGACCAGATTGTTATATGAGAACCCAAGGGCTGAGGTCAATGTATTAATGGAACATCTTCCAAATCGTTCCCATTGCAGATGGGGACCAAAACAGGGCTGTCCTCTCACCCCGTTCCTGATCACCCTGGTCATCTGATCCAGCATGGCAGGGCTTTGCTTGACCCACGGGACACAGATAGTGTCACTGTATGCAGATTCTTTTTTTTTTTTGGGAGACCTGTTTCATCATGCCCTAGTATGCACATTCTTCAAGAATTTGCAAAAATCAGTGGTCTTGCAGTGAATTTGCATAAGCTAACTCTATTTCCCATACAAGGCACCGATCTAGCGATCCCACCGAGATTTACATACCAAATAGCTTGACAGACATTTAAATTACCCTGGCATCTCCGTATGCAGAGACCAGCGGATATTTCTTAAGCATAACCTGAAACTAATAACCTCAAACTTCTCCCCAGACGCTAAACACTGGAAATAATTACCAATGTCATTGTTAGGGAGAGCTGCACTTTATAAGATGCTTCCTAGATATGTGTACGGCCTAACAAATACCCCCATCCGTACCCCTAAAATTGAGTTTGATAAAGTGATCGCTATTGTGAGGGGTCAGAAATGAGAGGCGGACACAAAGTGGTAGTATTTTCAACATCAAACATTTGTACTGAAATAAAAAGGGTTGGATAAAGGCCTGTTTGTCCCCATCCTAAGGAAAGTTTCCCTACCTGGGAAACTAAAATTAAAGATCAGTCTGTGTCTCATCATCAAAATTATATACACTGTCCTTGTGTCCAGAACATTAATCTAACCCTCACACTAAAGACATACAACTAAAAGTGTACGTAAAGTGTCTCTGATGTAAGTTTGAAAAAGTGTAAAAGTAATCGTTGGTTGTAGATGGAGAATTCTCTTCCCCTGTATGACTCTGGTAGGATGGCAAAAAGTGTCTCTTGAAGATAATGATTTCTTGAAGACTGCAACAAATGTCTCTTTCAGATAATCACTTCTTTAGGATGGCAAGAATGTCTCTTTCAAACAATCACCTCCCAAGGATAACACAATTGTCTTTCAAATAACCACTTTGCAAGAATGGCCAAATTGTCTCTTTCAAGCAGTTACTTCCTAAGGATAGTAAGAGTAGTACTTTAAGGATGTTGAAAGTGTCAATGGGCCTCATTACGAGTCCAGCGGTAACCGAACCGGTAAAACCAGCAGGTTACCGCCGGACCCATATTACCATTCCGTCTCCGTGATTCCCGGAATCACCGTGGCATTACGACCCCGGTGACCCGGGAATTCTGGAGGCGGAATTGTGTAAGTCCCCATTCCCATGGAGCCCAATAGGACTCCATGGGGGTAGGGACCATGGAAACATCGGTTCCGTCTATGACAGAGCCGGTGTTTCCATGTCCGCCTGCAGGCGGGTGGTGTTAAACCCGCCAGGTGAGTCCTGGCGGGAGTGACACCTCCCGCCTGCAGGACTCTTAATCAGCCGGTCTGTAAAGAACGGTGGTGGCAGTTTTACCACACCTGTTTTTTCCGGACCGGTAGGGTCGTAAGGAGACCCAATATCTTTTAAAACGTTTCCTTCTTATGGACAACCTCCTGGTATACTCCCCTGCCAGAAGGCCTTTCTGTAGATCTCCCTGATCCTCTGGTATACTCTCCTACCAGGTATCTTTTCACAATAGGAACCTTTTATATTAACTTGCCTGGTGCTTAATCCGCCAGGACCTCTTTTCTCATCTGCTTTCTACAGATCCCCTGGTATACTCCCCTGCCAGGTATCTGTCCACAATGTTAGCATTCTCTGCATATAGTAAACGGATTTACTGGTATACTTCCCTGTCAGGAATTACTTTCTGGGGTCTTCAGATCCCCTGGTATACTCTCTGCCAGTTATCTTCTCCCCAAATGCTTACTGCCTGATGTACTTCTTTCACCATGGCTTCCTTTTAAAATGTTCTCAATATCTTTCAATATACTACAGTTGTATTCCTTTAATGTCTGCACTCTTGGCTCGAGGTATTACTTATTCCATCTTTCCCCATATTGACATCTCACATATCAAGACTTGTTCAAGTTTGTTCTTTAAATTCCTTCATCAACATTCATTTTCTTGTGGCAATACTTGATCCATTCTTCCCCATATTGACATCTCATATATGAGAATATGTTCAAATTCTGCCTGTTTTCTACTTGGTCGGTGTTCAAATAAAGTTCTTAATGGTTCCCATGCTTGTTAGTATGCCCCGGGGGTTCCCAACAGCTCTGGGGTGACTCACCGCTGTCTGGGGTGTTGTTGCAATGAGGTTTTCACCTCTGTATGGCGTTCTCCGCTCTACAGACCTCTCAACTCCTCTGCTGTCTCCACGTGGATCCGCCAATAAGCCTGCTGCTTTTGGTTTTGACCGTGCTACCAGCAACACTGCTGTCGTTGCCGGTAGCCCAGTGGTCCTCTCCAGGTGCCTGCAGGATCTTCTGTGGCCTTGCGCCACGCCGGGAAGCACTGCCTGCAAGCTGCAGCTTGAGAACACATTTTCTCATCAGCACAGTTTGCTCCAGTGCCTCTGCCTTCTCCCGTGACTCTGCTTCCTTCGATTC
The DNA here is from genome assembly GCF_040938575.1 of Ambystoma mexicanum. NCBI lineage: Eukaryota > Metazoa > Chordata > Amphibia > Caudata > Ambystomatidae > Ambystoma > Ambystoma mexicanum. The sequence goes on along the minus strand of NC_090923.1, from coordinate 1,026,399,266 downwards.
GGCTTCTCTCTCCCACTGTTACAAATGCTGCCACCATTTTTAAATGCCCGCATAGTGGGATTTAGTGGTTCTATTGATGCACATCCTCTTCCTTGTCTCAGTACTTGAGCCTTTATGGGAGTTGGAGTTGTGAGGAACTCCTGCTGGCAACAAGTAAGACACACAAGTGATCACAGTTCAAGGGTGTTTATTAAACAATGAGTGCTGTATGCAGGTTGGAAAAATGTCTAATCTAAGCCTAGATCTAAGATGGGAGCAAGCGTCGACCATCAAATGAAAAATAAATAAGGCAGTCCTAGTGGCGTTGTTTAAAAATTAAAAGGGCCTATACTAAAAATCCTATTGCCAAACCTCACAACTAATACAAAAAGGGGTGTGGGATAGTTCTCAATAAAAGAAAGAAGTGTTCTCAAATAATATTTCAGGATGCGATAACCTGGGTCTCCCTTTCCCAAGTTTTGGACACGGGGTGAAATGGGAGCGTGGTGCATAGTACAGTCTCGGGCTTCTCCAGCACGAGACGACCATTCCAATGGCAGCTCTCAGGACACTCTCGAGCTTTCAGCTATCAGGGCTGTCAATGGCCAAGTCTCGTTTCACTTGAAAGACTCTTGCCTTCGAGGACCTGACGTGTACAAATACCAAAAAAACGAAAGTTCCTTTGACAAATGAAAGGTTTGTTTCCAATGTTCACTGGGTGATGGGTTCGCCCCTGGGTCCCCCTCTTCTGGGCGCTGACCCTTCTTGCATCGTATTCCACAAATCTTAATGTCTTTTTTGAACAGTTCCAAACACACTGTTTCTTGGAACGTTAGACTTTGCCCCTCTTGGGATTTACTTCCCTTGTTTCTACTCACTGCGGTATTAAATTCCCTTTTTTTCACTCACTTTGTAGATCAAAGTCGAACGATTGTACCGGGATTGTACTAGACCTCCTGTATGACCACTTTGACCTTTTTCAGTGACTCTCCTACAGCCTTCTGGTACCCATAGTTTTGCTCAGATGGGAATCAACCAGAGTTTCTTGAATTGGCACCCACGTGGTGCGGGTTTTGTCCTCTGCAGCTTGTCTCACCTTAACACTTTTTACAGTTCTTTACACAGTTCATTAAACTTGCCACTTTGCGCTTCTCATTCAACACAGCCCGGTTCTTATCGATTCCCCCCCTCTACTCACCCACTGTGATGAACCGCTTGGCTTTTGGCTTTCCTGCAGACAAGGCCGGTACCACGGGCGCGGGAGCTCCCCTCAGTCCTGCTCATCAGCATAAGCTTGCCCTGTGTACCGTTGACATCTGCTACAAGACATTTGTGCTATTGTTCGTGGTCTTAGGCTCTCTTCCTCCAAGGTTCCGCGGGTCTGGGACGACAAGGGTAAGGTCACTTCTCTCCTCGCCACCCTCTCGATTCCTGCTGCCTTTCTTCTTCTCTTCAACTGCCACGCCTGATTAGCCGTCCCGTCCTGTGCTCTCTGGCTCTACCTTTTATCCATGTGGGGAAGGGACAGGGCCGCCAGGTGTGTGCAATTCTGAACAATTGCCTGACTTTGCCTGACCCTTGTATTGGGACATGTCAGGTTAAACGGCTCTGGTGGTAGTCCGTTGTCCTTTGTGTTGTGCGAAAGTGTTTGTGTTGGAAAAGCGGGGGCAGTGGTTTAGAACGTCCTACGTGAGAGGTGAGGGAAAAGGTGTCAAAGGAAGGGGAATACTGCATCTCGCCCGTCGGTGTCTCACTTACTGAGGACCCCCCATCCAGGTGATCCTCCCTCACTGGTCCACCCCCAGGAACTGGATCCAATAGCGATGACTGTGTCCTGGCCAGCTGGTTGACAGATTCCTGGGGACTAGCTAGGGAGACACCTTCAGGTTTCTCACAGAGTCCATAGATTTTGTAGGACTTGCAAGGTGATTTTGTTTGGGATTTTTATTTAACACAAAAACATCAAAGATAGGTGTTGTGTGTGTTATGTTACATATGAGTTGTGAAGGTTATCCTGCCTAGAATGTCTGGCAAGAAGGGTTTTTAGAGTTTTACAACTTGAGGGATTTGTATGATGACAGCATGCCATCAGGAAATTAGGCATTATAGGGTCATCTTCACATGGAAGGCAAGAATACCCGCCCCTCCTGATGGCGTCCCTTCATATCCTTGACAGCCATCTCCTCCCATGTGATCCTCCGTCATAATACCACCCCCTGGGCTGTCGTCCCCTGCCCACATGGGAGGGGATCTCAGGCTGTGGATCAGTGTTGACTCCACAGGATTCATCACACTATCCTGAGACACCTACTCTGGCAAGGTTCCCAACCCCGGATTGTCCCACTTACTTTGCAAAACTCTGTCTGGGATGGGGAAATGGGGGTGTGGTGGGAGGGGCGGGGGATTGGTTTACCCAATGTTAGGAAATATTATTAGGTGGCACAACTAGCGACTGCTAATGAATGGCTACATGGAGACCCCCAATAACCCCATATACAGACGGAATGTGCATGGATGAGAGTTGTCTCCCTATTGCAAATCTTATATGGGGAAAAGGGGTTGTATACGATTCCTGCGGCCACGCAACAGGTTGTTAAGACTAGGAGAGTGGTCACGTGATGCTAGGGGATAACTGAGGGGGCTATAGCCCCTGGACTTTTGGTTGTAGCCCTGTATAGAAGCTCAGGGGTACAACCAAAAAGGCTAGCTAGCCCCCAGTTCCGACAGTCCCAAAATTAGTATAGTCCCAGATCTTTTCCAGACCAAGCAACACCACTGATGAGATGTATGGGCTGGGCAGGAAAATTGACCTTTTCCGAAATTATAAAGATGGGCACCCTCCCATTGTGGATCCAAAAAAAATATCCTTGTCCTGGTGGTTATGGAAGGGGGAAGGGGCCTTCTCTCATTCCAGGAGTTGAAAGCTAAATATGGTCTGCCAATATATCTGTTTACCTATTGGTGGTTTATAGGACCCCTTCCACATTTTTGATTACCTTTGCCTTAATTTTTCACAATTGGTTGCCAATTTAGTTTTAACGTATCCTAATTTGTTTATCATGGGAGATTTTTATGTCAAGCCTAATAATCCCACTGATAAGCCTGCAAAAAATATGATCAGCACATTGTCTGTCTTTTCCTGTGCAATCATCTGCCAACTCACTGTAAGGGAAATGTACTTGACTTGATTTTCTCGTCTGAGAGAGACCAGGTAGCAGTATTTACTCCATTACAGGTCCTTTGGTCTGATCACTTTGTTCTTCCCTATACTTCCCGCCCACGCCCCTTCGCTCTCTCCTGACACCTCCCCACTATTTTCATTTAAGGCCATACAGGAGCAAGACATGATCAACATCATGAGAACCATAAAGCCATCCAACTGTAAGGGTGACTCCTGCCCTGACACAATTATCAAGGACTGTGCCGATACCCTTGCACCATTCCTGACAGCCTTCGTCAACGCCTCCTTTGCCACAGGGAAAGTCCCCTCCTGCCCCAAAGAAGCTTGGGTCCGGCCACTACTACATGCCCAACTACAGGCCCATCACCACCATGCCATTCTTACTCAAGAAACTGGACAAAGCAGGCTACCTGCATGTGCAACACTTCATTGAACAAAACAAGCTCTTAGGGCTGCGCCAATCCAGCTTTCGGCCAAGGCACGGGACAGAAGCTGCCCTACTTGACTTAAAAAAAAAACAGATGGACGATGCCAGAGACCTAGGTAAACCAGCCCTACTCCTACTTCTCGACCTCTCTGCAGCGTTTGACCTCATTGACCTTTGCCACCATCTCTCCTCCACAGCCAAATTCTTCCCCCGACGCCACGACCTGGATCACCTACTCCTTGCAAGGCAGAACCATGCAAGTATTCTCTGACTCAGCCTCCACCTCACCCACCATCATGCTATGTGGGATGCCACAAGGATCCTGCCTCTCTCCCACTCTCTACAACATCTTTACACACCCTCTCTTCCTCATCCTTGACGCACTGGGCATCTCCTACACCAATGATACCCAGATCCTCCTCACCCTCACAGTGAACTATGACACAGACTCCACGACACTCAACAACACCATCCAGACTATGCCTTAACTCTGACAAGACAGAACCCCTTCTGGTAGGATCCTCTGACACACTTAAAAACCTTGACACCCAGTTTAGCCCTTTCAGCATTGACTCTATCTAAATCCCAGTATCTGATACAGTGAAATCCCTCGGTCTATCTGGATTCCAACCTATCCATGAATAGACAAGTCAATGCAATCGCCTCCTCAGCGGCGTACCATGCTAAACTCATTAACACAGCTAGGCCTTTTCTCTCCAAGGAGAACTGCACTAACATAGCTAGAGCCATCACTGGCTCAAGGCTAGACCACTGTAATGTACTCTTCTTGGGGACTTCCACTAAAAACCTGGAAAGACTGCAAGTCATCCAGAACAATGCGCTCCATGCAGCTCAAGGCATCTCCAAAAGAGAACACATCACGGCCGCCAGAAAATCAGCCCACTGGCTCCCAATAAAAGAGAATTCTATTCAAAGCGCTGACACTGACCCATAAGTGCATCCACCTCTCCGCACATGACTACCTATCGCAAAGAATCCACCCTTCCACCTCCACAAGGCCAACTAGGACACTGAACGCCAACATGCTTAGCGTACCCATGGTATAAAGAGCTAGAGCAGGTGGCGCTAGCTTCCCCTACCTTGCACACTCACACTGGAATGCCCTACCTCCTACTCTTTGAGGTGAGGTATCACTCATGGCTTTCCGCAAAGCTATGAAAACAGCACTTTTCGCCTGATGTGCGCCACACATCACCTGTAATTTCATGGCAATCTACAAAATGTTATATAAGCTGTACCCCTATTGTATTATTATACAACATGTAAATGCATTACCTACCTGTACCCCCTGTAACTAAGCTCCCTGCAAGTAACAGCGCCTCAATGCCCAAGGGCTGTTTGTGCGCTGTACAAATGTGAAAAATGTAATAAAATAAATACGATCTCCTGTGCTACCCCTATTAGTTGCATACCCAACATCTTCTGCCATTGGCGACGGAGGAGGGTATCCCCTACTGTTGCTGCTAAACATCTCGTAGGATTCGCTAGTGATTTCATTGTTGGAGAAGCAGGATCCCGGTACTGCCTTGCTGAATACAATGACAGCAGTTGCTAATGCTCTTGCAGCAATAAAAGCTAATAAAATCTCAGCCAAGCTGTCCGCTCCCTGGTGTAATGCTGAACTTTGAGCTATGAAGCATTTGTCAACAGCTGTTGCGTAAATGAAGACTGGAATATGATCTAGCTTAAGTAGCAAAAGAGCTCTCATCTACAACTCCTATTGATCCCTCGCGATCACAAGCAAAATGTGATCTTATTTGTTTGTTTGTTTTTTGATGAAAATATCCCCAGAAATTCGTAAATCTATTGCTGGTGATGAGACTGATGAGTCTGATGACAGGCCCTTGAAGCAGCCAGGAAATGGGCAAAAAAACACTCCTGGGATTGATCAGTTTGAGCCTGTTACAGACAATATGGTCTGGGGACCTTCAGAAATTGAAATCATCTTCCCCAGCTGACTCGATTCCTTTATGGGTGCTCCAGTCCTTACCAGCAGAGGTTATCCCAATTTTTACTGGAGAATTAGACTTCTTTCTCTCTGGGCTTTGTACCTGAGGCTCTGAAACATGTAACTGTTTCTCTGTTACTGAAAAAGCCTCAGCTTCATCCAGCTCTTGCCTCTAATTATCGTCTTATTTCACTCTCACCATGTGTCATGAAGGTTATGGAGGTCATTGTCACTCCACAACTTCCATGCTTTTTAGAATCCAGAGACCTACTACACCTGATTCAATTTGGCTTCTTCCCCATGAGGGGTATAGAGTTGGTAATGATCTCGGTCATGGATGACTTGGCATGCTTTCAAGACCGCTGTGAAGGTTGGAGCACTGATTTTTCTTGACCTCTCCGTGGCCTTTGATACTATCCTCCATGGTATCTTGTTGAAAGGCCTGGAGATGTTGCTTTTTAATCTGTACCTACGTCCATTGGCAGGAGCACAGGGTATGGTTCTATATTTATGCCAATGACACACCGCTTCTTTTTCGGCTAGACACTCCAGAAAGTGACCTCCCCCCATCTTAATTGGGGACTTGCCTTATAGCAGTGAAGGAGCGGATGGCCAAAAACTGGCTGAAGTTAAACGGTGCAATGATCGAGATCATGGTGACAGGCGCCGCTGAATCGCAGGCAACCTGGACTACGGACTTCTGGCCAGCTTCTCTTGGTCTCTGCCCACTTCCTGCTGACTCTGTTAAAAGTCTGGATATTAAAGTCCAGGCCTCGGGCTCCCGGGAGTTGCAGTTTGCATCAGTATGCAATTCTGAGTTTTTGAAGCTCAGTCTTGAGTAAGACGTTGCCATTTCTTTCTCTCGATTCTTGAGCAAAGGTGGTTGCAGCCTCAATTCTTGAGTCCATTGATTACTGCAATGGAATCCAACTTGGCCAACAAGCTTTCTTGGTCCAAAGACTGCAGCTTCTTCAGAATGCTGCAGCTCGTCTGGCTTTTGGAGCTGGTAGAATATCCCACTCCCTAGATCTTCTTCGGCAACTACACTGGCTTCTGGTGCACAGCCGTATTGAGTTTAAGACCCTTTGTATTACTCCTCTGGCCTTTTATCAGCTAGGTGCTGAGTATCTGCAAACGAAACTCATTCCCTACACTCCCTCAAGGTGGCTTCGTTCAGAGACTCGAACTCATGTTGGTCTTTCCTTTTTTTTCCAAGAACTCGGATGCGTGGTTGGGCCTCTCCCACCCTTGTGCCTGGTATGTGGAATTCACTACCAAATTATCTGCGAAACATGAATGATCATTTCTCATTTTGGAAAGCCCTTAAAGCATACCTTTTTTAGTTCTTGCTTCGGTTTGAGGTTTTCCAGAGTTGAATGTCTCTTATGCTGTTTCCTAGCACATAGATATCTTTTGGCCATAGTTCTACGCTTTACAAATGTTATTACATTACATACATATTACATATGTCTGAACACTATCACTATAATCAATTTACTCATGCTCACTACTGCTACATAAGGGATTTTCATGACATTCCATCATACTCACTTTGGAGATTAATATACTACCTGAGAAAATAGAATCCAGGGCCATCTCGACATTTTACCAGGCTAGTACATCATTTGCGTTAAAGTATCTTAAAGCTAAATGGGAAACTGATATAGGAGCCATCGAAGCAGTCAAATGGACAGAGGCGCTCATGTTTCCGCACGAGGCAGCAATATCATCCAGACTACTTCTGGTGTAACTTAAAATCCTACAGAGAATCACACAAGAACACTGCCTAGGAGCAGGAGCTCCCACCGACGCTGCAGGAGCAGTGCCTCAGTGCAGAGGAGAAGCAGGAGCTTCCTCTGACTATTTAGGTAAGCCTGTGAGCGTATCCTGATCACCCCTGATAATCTGCATTTTTCATCAAAAAGCGCAGCTAAATGCGCTCACAGGAATGCCTGCTAACTGCACTGCAGCAGTTTCTGAAGCAGAATGCCACGCAGCGTTTATTCAACTTTTGTGATCATTCCGAATCCCTGGAGCATGAGGACGTCCGCTCCAAGATGGCCGCCGGGATGTATTAGGCATCCACCCTCTCTTGCCTACACCCATCTCGAGCCATCATCCTCTGCCATTGGCTAACCGGGCTAGAAAGTGCCCAATCAGCCACCGGCAGGCGTAAGCCGGCCCTCCTCAGGAAGACCCCCAGAGAAGGCAAGTGCCTGTCCTCAGCCTGTCACCAGCCGTCTGCCTGCCTCTGCCGGAACCCCTGTCTCTGCCAGCACCTGAAAAGGTAACATTCATGCCCTGTGACTGATCAAAACTATTATTTGTTTGGCATATGCGCCCTATGATATGCATACCCTTCTAACCCACTGCTACTAATCACATTGGCAGATGACATCTTTTTGCGACGTGTTCATAGCCCTATTACCTTGACCCGCACTCTCATACTTGTAAAACCACTCCCTCCCGAGTGCATCACACCCTTGACTCTGGCAACTTACTATGCCACTAAATATGTGTCATTATTCACCCTGTATATGTGCCTACAGATACTGCTCTACCCGTGCTACTTAATCTTCGCACTGCCATATATGCATTTTTCATGCTGCCGAGTTTCATCATCCTGCACTGCTGTTGGATGCTCGCATGGCGGTGACCGTGAGCAGGTACAAAAGTATCCCCTGCACAAATAATATACCTTAGCTGCTTCTACTGTTTTAGCCTGTGCACCTACCAGCATTGCACTACTGATGTACATTATTGTATAACTGTGACTTGACTTCATTGTTAAATAATCACTCTGGCTACATATTTTTATGCACCTCATCACGGCCTGTTGCACCAGTGCTGACTAGACTTGGCCAGATGCTCAGCCCCGCTTATTGATACTGTCTAGATATTGAGCTGCCTGATATACTCTACTGTGCCTGTATTGATTAAGCAACCATTATGATTTGTACCATTGTCTTGATGTGCCACGCTGACCCATTTCGACCATTTAACTGTGCCTAGGCCCAATTGACCACCTGACCCCTACGAACTGTACCTTGCTCTTTATACTGTTTCACTTACTAATCTGTGTCACTTAGCTGTAACTGCATCCCCTATGTGCTGTACCATCTTCTGATACTGGAATTGGAAAGATGCTAAACTTAGTAATATTGTTTTGCACTATGGCTGCTGCCATGTATGTGAACTATAGAAGCCAAGATACATTGCTCAGTCGCTAGTACCTATCCTAGACCCTAGCCTGCCAACCCCAACAAATATTGCACCCATGAATCCATCCATATACTACAGGGCACCAGAGACCGTATCCTACGCCTCTCTACCATGTACCACGTCCAATAGAAATGACAGGCTCTGTGCTAGATTAACTAAATTATATGAACCTCCGAGAAGATCCCTTCTGGCCACTAACCTTAAAACTAACCACAAGCCTAGCCTGAGACCTAGCCACTTAAAGCTGTCTCCACCACTGTCCATTTCGAATATGAATACCCATCAGTTCAATAACTATAAGCATAAATCATGCAATAATAACTCTGACAAACCTATCCTAGTCAACAAAGCATCCGAGGCTCCCCCGTCAAAGGAGCGCTTCTCAATGCAAGATCGCTTGTCGCCCATGCTACCGACATTGCCGACCTAATCACTGAAGGCAATTTGGATTTCCTTGCAATTACGGAAACATGGCTCCATAATGCAGCAGGACCTGCACTTATGCTAGCTATCCCTGATGGCTACACTATAGTTAGACAAGACCGAGACAATGCCCGAGGTGGCGGTATTGCCATTATTTCTAACACCTGTCTCTGCCTTAGACTAGCCCCCACCCATCTGTCACAATCATGTGAAGTTCTCTCTGCCAACTTTGAGATAAATAACTCACAATCACTCACTATTCACCTAATATAGAGACCGCCTGGTCCTCTTGGTACCTTTGAGGAAGATCTGCGTAACATAATCATGAATAACCTTAAACCTACTTCGCAACTACTCCTATTAGGAGACTTTAACATAGGTTTTAATCACCAAATGGATAAAAATGCAACAGATATAGTCAACGCACTAGGCCTTTCCCAAAAAGTAAACAAACCGACCCACCTAAAAGGGAGAATACTGGATTGGATAGTGGACTTTAACTGCTCAGTTACTATCTCTTCCATCCTGCTGTTATCGTGGACAGACCCCTTTCTGGTGTCCTTCCACCTATCTACTATAAGACCCACTTCATTAGTTCAGCCATTAGCGCCACCATGCTCAACTAGAAGCAAAAAAAGTATCGCAGTAGAAAAAGTTATCCCTGCCATCCTGCCCACCCTCGATGCACTGCCAGAAAATCTTGATCCTAGCATCCTAGTTCAGGAATTTAACAATATTATGCTCACCACACTGGACAAAATTGCCCCTGTCAAACTCTGACCTAGTAAACCAATAGCCCATTTAAACAAATGGTTCACGCCACAACTTAAAGACTTTCGCATCTTAAAGAAAAAAAATGAAACCAATTGGAGACTTTGCCCTCCAGTGAGAACAAAGTTAAATTAACCTCACTTTCCTCACATTATAAGAAGGAAATCTCCCGGGCAAAACGTAATTCCTACAATGAGCGTATTGCTAACTCCAATTCTAGTATGAAAGAACTCTTTTCCATACTCAAAGAACTAGAGTCCCCAATTGCTATACCCGTGTTTGCACCAAGGACAAATCCTGGTGTACAGACATCCAACATGCCCTAGCTAATAAAATTAACACGCTCCAAAATAAAATTCAACAAAAAAAGTACTACTGAACCTACAGCACTCGCCCAATATCCTCTTGCCTAATGTTTCACCACCGGCACACAATACCACCTTCCATTTTTCTAAAATGTCGACCTTGGAGGTAGAAAAAATTATTCTGTCACTGAAGCCTTCGAACTGCAAAGGTGATATCTGCCCAGCACAACTAATAAAAGATGCTGCCAGAGAACTATCCCCATTCATCACCAAACTGATAAATGCCTCAATTGCCACAGGCACCATCCCTGCTAACCTCAAACAATCATGGGTGCTCCCCCTCCTCAAGAAACAGACGTTGGATCTTCTTATCCCCACTAATGACCGGCCCATTACCACGGTCCCATTTCTACTCAAAATATTGGATAAAGCTGCCTATATCCAAATTCAAAAACACCTTGAACTGCACAAACTCCTAGGTAATAGACAATCTGGCTTCCGTCCACTACACGGAACAGAGACAGCCTTAATCGACCTAAAGTCCCAAATAGATGAGCAGAGAGACAAAGGTAAAACAGTACTCCCGCTCCTACTTGACCTCTCTGCCGCATTTGATCTGGTCAATCACAAGGTCCTATGCCGTCACCTTGATTCTGCGGCCCACTTCTCCACGGGAGCCATCAAATGGATTGCGTCCTTCCTGAGTGAGAGAACTATGAGAGTCTTCTCCCACTCGGCAGCCGCTGACCCAACACCCATCCTATGTGGTGTTCCCCAAGGTTCATGCGTCTCGCCACCCCTCTACAATATCTTCACTAAGCCACTGTTTGATGATCTGGACCATCTGGGTATCACCTACACTAATTACGCAGATGATACTCAGATTCTCCTCCCGCTTTCTGGGGATTACAGTATAGACACTGGATTGGTGAACAAAGTATACCTTATCATCCAAGCATGGATGGCCAATCATGGCTTGTGCTTGAACGATGATGAGACTGAGTTAATAATTCTGGGCTCACAGGCCAACATTAAAAAACTAGGCCAAGAATTTTCCTCATTTAATATTGACGGGAACACCATCAAAGTTTCTAAGGAGGTAAAAACCCTTGGATTCTACTTGGACTCCACATTGTCTTTTGATAAACAGGTCAAATCCCTTACCTCCTCTACGGCTTATACTGCCTGATCTTGGCCAGAGCCCTAATATGCTCCAGGATTGACTACTATAATGCCCTATATAGTGGTGCTAATAAATCTACCATCCAAAAGCTCCAAATACCACAGAACAATGCCCTAAGAGCAGCCCTAGGCATAAATAAAAAAAACCACATCTCCTCCTTGAGACGCCAGCACAAATGGTTATCCACGTCCAATAAAATACAACTAAAAACGCTTTCCTTGACTTACAAAGCCCTCAATAACGCAGCCCCCAGCTACCTTATAGATAAACTCCAGAGAAGAACTTCTCTCAGACCTACCAGAATTGGGAATGTTAACTGTCTGACCATACCTAAATATAAGCTCACCACTATCGGTGGTAATAGCTTTACTGTAAAGGCAGCTACATTCTGGAACTCAATGCCTCAAGATCTGAGAGCCGACCAACACTTCAGAAAAAATGTAATAAAATACATCATCGCTACTGACCCCTAGTCTCCCAGTACCCGTTGTGGACCTGCCCACACCTGAAGAGACCCTCTCACCCTGCATTAATATTGTATTACTGTGTTAACATTTGAAGACCATGGGCCTCATTACACGGACGGAGGTAAGGGTTTACTGGTAAGGGTACCAGTGCCGGTAAACCTTTAGCGCCTTACTACAAGGTCCCTTTGTGGGACCCTACCTTAACGGCTGTTTTACCAGCCGTTAAGGACGGGACACGCAAAGGGACCTAGGAGGTAATTACAGTACCGCAATTTGCGGTACCGTAATTACCACCTTCCCCATTCCCATTGAGCCCTATGGGGGCAAAAATGGGAATGGGGAAGGGCCATGGTGAATGGGGAATTACTGCCCCCACAAACCTTGGAATAGGGTGGTAATTCCGCCATTCATCATGGCGGACTCTGTAAAATACCGGCAGCAACCATGACGCTAATAGCGCCATGGTTACGGCCGTCAGTGTAATGAGGCCCCATGTGTAATCTAGTCTACCTGTGAGCCTAAGTGAAATACGAAGGGCGTCACTCCTGTAATATATATTTTTTGTATATTGTTTATTTCTGTAATTACATAGGCCATTTTTAGTCTTTGCTCCTTTTTTTGTACATTATGTATATCTTGTAAGCATGTAAATACTGTATCCTGTGCATATTTCGCAACCTTGTAAGCTTTGCATCTCCATACTGCTGTGCCCTTTTACTTACGAGTCTGGTGCGCATAACAAATGAACAAACTGCTTTTTCGATCTGGCAGAGCATGTAATCAGTACTGCTTATGCTGTAAAACTGTTGAGGGCACCTCTTCCATACTATCCGTCAAGGCCCCCAAGAAGAGGTTTTGGCAGAAGATATTTGATAAAATGGCCAGGTTGCTGGGATGTGAGATACCTGATGAGCCGAAGTTGTTACTAGGTATATGGGGTGATACCTCTTAAAATCCATGACAAGCTTTTCATAGCCACAACGTTGATGTTTGTTAAACGTAACATTGCAATACTTTGAGGGAGTGGGGAAATACCAGTACCAAGCTATGCAAAATGGTACTCTGACATTGAAGTCTGTATGATGATTGAGGAACGTGTTGATAACTCCCGTGGGTACCCCTACAAATCTCAGAAGATCTGGGATAAATGAAGCACTGCTTGATCGGGCCGAATGGACCAAGCTAATTGGGATTGAGGAATGTGTAAGATATACATACTTAGCCTTGACATTCTCTTTGATACAAACAACAAGGGAAAACAACATTCACCCTGCCCCCCCCCCCAACAGAACACCCACCCCCCCCCCCCCCCCCCCCCCCCCCACCCGGCAAGCTCACCAGCACCCTTGTTTCCAGACCAGCAAACTACAAGTTTGCCTGTCGGAGCCGCTGTGCCCGACAGGTCTGACCCTGGGTGCTCCTGTGTCCCCACTCCCATTAAGTCCTATGGGACTCTATGAGAATGGGGATTAACAAATGTACCAGCGCCTGACTTTCCGGCCACCAAATTTGTAATAGCCCGGTGGCACTGGGAAGTCGGTCACCAGTAAATTATTATGGGTCCGGCGGCAACCTGCAGGACCGGTAATGAGGCCCAATGTCTTCTTCCTCAACACTTACTACCCCGAAGAATGGGTTCAAAAGTGTCGAGATTGTGATTCTAAGATTTCGTTAACCGACCCACACCGAGTTTGTCTGTGGTGTCTCGGGGTGGAGCATAAGACCTCGGCCTGCTCCAAATGCCAGTCAATGGACCAGAAAGGCTCTCAAGGAGCGAAAGGGGAAATTGGCGGTAGGTAGAAACCCCAAAAAATCCCCATCGACTACCCCGTTGAAGAAACCTTCATCCGACGAGCCGAGAGGCGACTCTCCTCGAAGGAAGAAGGCTAAAACTCTCCTCAAAGGAAGAAGGTTAAAAGATCAAGGTCAAGGAGTGGCTACCACCACTCATCATCGTTGAGGAAGTCGGAAAAGAGGCACCACAGGTCGCCTTCTTCGACTTCACCATCAGACACCTCCCCTGAGAAGGGTATCTTATCCCACGACAAGCTCCACACCTGCCGAATGGGAAGCATTTAGATCTGAAATGCTAAAAATATTTCTAAAACAAAAACCCTCTGCAAGCCATGCTGCTACTGCGGCTTCCAAAGAAGCTGGTAAGGGAAGGGCTTGAGTATAATCATGCATGCCCTCGAGCCCGAGACGAAGGCCAGATCCTCATCAAGAGACGTCGAGGCCTCGAAGCGATGACAAGTCATTCGATGATCCTTAGAGACATAAATCCAAACATAGGTCGAACTTGTCGATGCCAGCTGCACTCTCGACACTGGCGGCACCATAGACTAAAGCTGCACCATCGATGCCAGCCGTAGCCGTACCGTTGTTGCCAACCATGCCATCTAAACCAATGGTGCCATCAAAGCCGAAAAAGATTTTGGCGACTCCTCGAGCTTCGAGTTCACAGCCTTCGATGCCTATGCCAGACAAGACCTATATTCCTTCACCAAGGAGAGATTTTTTCAAATCTCTCACCTCAATTTATGAGGAAAATGAGCTATCAGACAATGATGCGCCTTTTGGTCTTCAATTTGGTACACCAAATGTGCCTGAGAACTTTATTTCAGAAGAGTCTAGATTGAAAGATCTTTATGATGATTTACAAACAGCCAGTGGGGGTAGACACCTCACCAGAGCTGGATTTTGGTTGACCTGAAGCTGATGAGCATGCAGATGCTTCATATAGACAACTAATGTCTAAAGTTGCAGACTATTTGGTGTGGAGTAGGCCTACCCTCCCCTTTGAACAGGATGATCTGACAGACATCCTTGATTAGGATCCATTTGCGGATCCTTTTTAAAATTTCATATCGCTCTCCAAAAAGAGTGGCAGCAAATTGGCAGATGCCAGAGACTAATCCGGCAATAAACAAAAACCTGACCAAAAAATACCGCCCTCCACATGTGCCCTAGCAGAATTCTCATTCATTCATTCTATGGGACTGTATTTCCATGGTGGCAGAGCACATTCCTGAGAGAGAGGAAAGAGACGGGTTCTTGGCTATTGTTAGAGACGGCAAGGAAGCCATTTGTGAGTCTCTTCAATCAGGTCTTGATTCCGCTGACAGCATCAGCAGACTCATGGCAACGAGCATCATAATACGCAGATTTACGTGGTTGAGAAAGCCGTGATTTGCGCTGGATGTGCAATCCAGACTCCTCAACATGCCTTTTGACGGGTCTCACCTTTTTGCAACAAGGCTGACTAAAGCCTTGAGAAGTTGCTGACATCAAAGGCGGCAGCCTCAGCCTTTTCGCCCCAGTGGGTAGCCTCGGAGGGGTTGATCTTTTCGCTACTCCTCAGTTGGAAGAGCGAGAGGAATAGCTAATCAGAGAGGCCAAAGAAGATTCCCTTGTGCTGGATGAAGGAAAGTTGCGAAGCCCGCTCAAGCAGGGGCATCCTTACCAACAGCAACTGCATCAGCCGCCTCAAAACCTCTGAGGTCTTGAGTCACAAAACACCAGTGGGAGGCAGACTGTCTCAGCATCTGAATGAATGGCGAGGCATTACTTTGAATGCTTGGGCATTGTAAACCATAGCCCATGGTTACTTCCTTCTTTTCATTTAGAGACCTCAGAACCATCCACAGGGGAACCACTCTTTGAGGGTTCCAGATCCGCTCCTTGTGCAGGAAATATTGACCCTGCTAGAGAAAAGTGCTATGGAACCGGTGCCTATAGCGGAAAGGAACAAGGGGTTGTACTCTCCTTATTTCCTAATACCCAAGAAGGATGGAGGACTGAGACCCACCTTGGATTTGAGATACTTGAACAAGTTCCACAGAAAGGACAAATTCAAGATCGTCACACTTTCTCAGATGTTTCAGGCCCTCCCACTCCAGGATTGAATGGTGTCATTGGACCTTCAGGAAGCTTATTTTGATGTGCCGATCCAACCGAAGCACAGAAAATACCTGAGGTTCACCGTTGGTGGTTCTCATGATCAGTTTCGAGTTCTGCCATTCGGGCCTCGAGGGTTTCCACCAAGCTGATGGCGGAGGTGGCAGAGAGTCTCAGGAGAGGGGGTATTGACATCTACCCCTACCTGGATGATTGGCTGATTAGGGCACGTTCTCCCAAATAAGTCCTGCATCATGTCAACGTCACCTGCCACTCTCTTCACAGACTGGGTTTCTCCCTCAATTACAAGAAGTTCCATATGACACCTTCTCAAAAGCTCCAGTTCGTCGGGCTGTACTGGATGCATCATTGGGAAAGAGATCACCACCCGAGGTGAGGGCTCAATGCATTCTACAGATAATCTTCAAATTTCTAGAGTGCCCAGTGTCTCCCGGCCTTCGATTTTATGAGGTTGCTCAGCCTCATGGCATCCCGCATTTTTCTGGTGCCAGAGGCTCGCTTCGAATGAGATCCCTTCAATGGGCCCTCAGGACACAATGGTCCCAGTTCTCAGGAAACATGTCAGACCTACTTCAGGTTCCAAGCAGGGTCGCACAGGATCTCCTGTGGTGGGCCTGCAAGGACAACATTCTCAAGGGAGAACCTTTTTGGCAACCATTGCTGGAGATTACAGTAGTGACGGACGCCTCACTCTCGGGGTGGGGAGCCCACGCCAGTGATCTGACACAGTGGTCGTTGGTCTCCATCGGAGTCCAAACTACACATCAATCTTTTGGAGCTGAGGGTAATCACACTTGCGCTGAAGGCTTTTCTGCCCTCTGTACGGGGAAAGAATCTCCTGATGATAACGGACAACACAGTGGCCATGTACTATCTCAAGAAGAGAGGAGGTGTAGGGTCACTACCACTGTGCAGAGAGGTAATGCAGCTCTGGTACTGGGCAATTCAAGAAGGAATCTCTATCAGCGTTCACCTAGCCGGAGAAGAGAACACAGCGGCAGATGTTCTGAGCAGGCAGAGCACAGTCTCCCACGAGCGGTAACTGGCTCAGGAAGTCCTTCAAGAGATCTTCACCCTTAGGGGAAGCCCTCAAGTGGATCTGTTCGCAACCAGCGTCAACTGGAAGTGCGAACTTTACTGCTCCAGGGAATTTCCTCCAAGAGGAGCTCTAGGGGATGCGTTCGTAGTGGACTGGGAGTTTCCACTCATGTACGCATTTCCTCCAACCCCTGTCATTCCTCACGTGATGAGGAGTTTAAGGAAGTTCGGTAAAAGCATGATCCTAGCTGCCCCGATTGGGCTAGGAGGACGTGGTACCTGAACCTTCTGGACACGTCCATCTGTCCTACAATACGTCTTCCACTAAGAGAGGACCTTCTTTCTCTCTCTCTCTCTCACTTTCTCCCTCTAAAAGGGATACCAAGCACCCACCCTTAGAGCCCCAGACAGACTACTAGCGAGCTGTGGGGCCGTAACCACAGAATTGGAACTGGCAAGAGACTATAGGGGGGCAGAGAAAACCCAGAAACACTCCCCAACCCCTATTTTCTCTAAGGCCCATGCAGGCCAGAAGGAACCAGAAGAGAAAATGATCAGTCCAAGTACATGGCTGCTTGCAGCGGAATGTAGTCTGAAAAGGGGCAGGCTAGGAGGCTTCTTAAGACGTCCAGAGGAAGTTGCGGCCCCCATGGGGATAGCTCAGCTAGAGATTGATAATCGGGGGCAGTCACCTTAGAAAGCCAATGGAAGCCCAGGGTATTCCTTAGCAGGGACAGCTGGGCTGTAAAAAGCCAACAGTTTCAGTAGATCATGAAGGGTGTTTGAGGGGGCCAAGAAGCAAGCGAGGAAGGTGTGGCGGGTGGATAAGGAGTTGAATAGACGATTGGAGTGCTATGAGAAAGTGAAGGTAAGGTGTGTGGTCTGAGAGAGTGGTACCAATTGAGTTGTGTGTGAGAGAGAGGAAGGGAGAGACTGATTTGAAGGCTGCAAGTAGAAAGCAGAGAATTTTGATAGTTGTGAAAAAAGGCTCTGTGCGATGGTGTATGGGAGTGTGCGAGTAAGGAAGGAATGAGATGCAAGAGGGTAGAGGAGGCAAGAGGCAGTGTTTGGGGCATCTTATCAAAAGGCAGCTGTACGGTGGAGATGGGAGAGAGCTAGAGAGTGGTAAGGCCTGGAGGACAGAGTGTGAGGCGAGTTAGAGGAAAGACCAGGGAGTGGCGAGAAAGCAGAGAATAGTTTGAGTGCTGAGTGAGAGGGGGAAAATAATGGGAGGGGGTGGAGAAGAGAGGAGACAAGCTAGTGAGAAGAAGCTGAGGAGTACAGATGGTCATCAGGATGGGGAGCATCAGACCAACCAGACTATATCGGCGGGTCCCTAGGATGTCCCCGAGGGAGTGAGTTACAGCAACATTTTGGCAGAATAGCGAGCTTGGGCTTGGGAGATGGGATTTTCAAGGTTAAGGAAAGTTGCAGGGACCAGCCCCAGTCTAGGAACCCCACCTACTTTGTATATACATATTTTTCTAATGAAAAGCTGAAAATTATCAGTTACGAGATGTATTGAGCAACTTGTCAGTCTAATGACGACAAAGCGTTGTACTATGATTGTACTATTATTATTTTATTCATTTTACCGTGCAACACGCCCATAGGCCTCAGTCCACACTGATGATGTGAATGCACTGAAACCACTACAAATGTCCAAACTGTATCTGATTGAGAACAGATTGTGCTGGAGATGCTGGCTATCTTTATGTGCTCATTTGCTGTTCTTAAGTAAAACAAAGGTGGTAGGATGTTTCTGAAAGAATACAACTCATCTTGGGCTCCAGTGTACATTACCAAACTTTAGCTACTGCATTGTCTTCCAATAGGTGAGTATCTGAACTTAAGCCGCTTGCGCAAGTGTACAACAAGAACTACTAAATCCGAAGACTGAGAGACATCTTCAGTCAGATCTGGACACCTTTCCTGGATTCATATGTGTTGAGATGAATTTTCAGATCAACCCTTTGGACAGATTCTGAGAGGCCAGCTTCAAGTTAACAGGGAAATACACTAATGTCTAGCCAAACTATCAAGGTAGTGTGCCTGAGCAGTGAGGTTTGGACTTGGTGAGTGTGAAGGTTGTGAAAGGCTCAGTTAAGCACTCACAAAGCACTTTTAATAGCACAAGTTTTGCAGATTGTATAAAAATACTGTTATTTATTTAGGCTTTAGACAAACTCTTAGCAATTTAAAAACCATAGGGTAGCATTATGCTAAACATTTACTACTATTGTTTATACATTAACATTTGGTGTGCTCTGGCTAAGAGCACTAACAACTGTAGTGTAGCAAAGCCAGTGAACAAAGAACAGGGGTAGTAAAACTAGATAAGAAACGAATACGTTAAGGAGAAAAAAGTTAGAAATACCATACCTAGCCTTATAAGATTAAACACTAAACCTTTAAAAGGCCCTTCCCTAGCTATAACAATGGGGACCTAGTTTCCTTAGTCATGTATCCTCACTCACTTCTTTTGAGAAGGTTAAGAGTCTTTTATGGAGTCTGAACAAGAGTTGGGCAGTCATGGGCAGCTTCAGGGCCACCAAATCTGCCCAGCAACAGACATACTTTGTCATGAATGTGGACTGGGATCAGTCCCAGCCCCCACACATACTGCTGCTATGACTGGGAAAGCTGGAGATGTCCCCTGGGAAAGGAGTTACCATATAGGGCAAATTAGGCCCAGAGTGGTGAGGAAGAAGGCCAGAATACGAGATGTCGAAAGGACAGGCGACAACCTCATTGCACGGCCATTTTAGAGTGTATGGTACTCGATAAAAGGCATTAAGCAGTGAAAGTGCATAAACTTATTAGAAGACGCAGAGTAGAAAAATATTGATTGCCACTAGCCCGTTTTGGACACATCATGCAAGTAACCACAAAGTTATGAATAACAGTTATAGGGACCCAAAGCATCATGACCACACCTCACTATAAGGTGAAGCGTACAGTGTAAAATAAACCAAGAATTCCACAAAGGATAACAGACTACTGCTGCAATGTAAGCCAAAGGGACTGATCGATGCCCAAACAGATGAGCCTGGAAAGGCAAGTGAAATAAAAATGCTTCACTTGCCTCCAAAAGTCCGGTTTAAAATGACATTAAGGGGGCATGGCCAAGATGGTATAGAGGAAGGACGCACGCCCTATCTGTCCACCGGCCCGCTCTTTAACCTAAACTCGCCTTATGAGCAGCAACTTTGGGGCTTTTTGGGCGCCAACCCATCCGTGGTGCTCACTACCAACTGCTGGTATCGGCGCTGAGGGGCGAAATGATGGCAGTGCACTGCGGGCTGTAGCCCGCCGGTGCTGACCCCCTTCGGCAGCACTGAACCGAAAATGGCAGCTCGTCCATGGAGTTGGAGCAGGGGCATGTGTAGCGAGTGTGCGGCAGCCCCCGACGTGTTCCCGCGACCCAGCACCTGTAAATAACTGAAGGTGTAGCTGAGGCCCATCTCTATGGCCTGAAAGAGTGCCAATGGCAGGGGGACTCTATCCGCATCCTGTGGTGGAGTTAAAAGCAGGAGGTAGGGCATGGGGGTTTGTGGTGCCATGTGGGCCTGCAGCACAGTCACCCAGTAAAGAATGGGAGCACTGTGGTGGACCAGCCCAGTCTCTGTGTGTTCGTACAGTTTTTTGTCTTGTTTGCAGATGTTCAATTCAAGTGTCAAACCCAGCAAGATACCTCAGGAGAATATTACAGTTGCTGCTGAGATCAATGAAGGTCACAGGTTCATATTTTGATGGACAAGTCTGCATGCAACGTAAAACGCCGGCACAAGCATAGAAACGCCAGTCAAGCATGTTTACTTTGGAAGTGTTGGTGTGAAATTCAAGTCCATGCTGTATCTTTGGCAAGATTCGTTTGCTCAATTTTTAGCACTCAAATCTGATTAGTTTGTGAATGAGCTGGCCCTGACGAAGGAACAGTGTTCCGAAATGCATTGGCCAATTGTTTGAGCTCGCCCTGCAAATCTGCTTTTTCTAAGATGTACAATTACTTAAATTGATGACAAAAATCAAGTATTAAACTATCATTTTTTGCAGTAAACTGACAGAAGTTAATTATTTTGTGCTTTGAACCACATTGAATCTATACACCACGATTGGTGTTTGGGAGTGCAGCCCGCACTGCTGGCTGAACGGCCTTGGCCCTTAACCCCTGTTTTTGTTGTGTGCCGTTCCACGGAGGCACCTTTTCCAGCGGGTTTGCACCCTTCTTTAAATTCCAAATTAGTAGTGATTTAACCATAAGAGTTATCTAACAAAGGAAGGTTGTGAGCGTTCACCACACACATTGCTGTTGCACTGAGTGGCAGCAATGGCAGCTACCTTTGGAAACTCGCCCCCTGAGGCCATGAAATAACTATTAGCTGAAGGCTGCTGGCTGGGCTTTGTTTTCCCTCCTCCCCCCTGCTGGATGTGTCCTGCAACTGCACAGTGCTAATTTTGACACAGCTGAGGAGAGAGAGCCCCCCCCCCAGGGTATGAGCAGTGCCCCTTGCACCAAGAGGCATTGAGTACAGACACCCCCAGAATAGAGCGGGTGACAGGATAGGGCGGCTCTCCAGTAGCCCGGAGGAGCGCAACTAGTGGTGCACGTTTTCTCTGAGATAAATGGAATGCTGAGCATCCTGGCGCAGATGTAAGGAGCATTTGGAGAATCTGGGCCCAGGAGGCACTTTAGGCAATCAGCACTGGAGCTGACTGAAGTGAGTGAGGAGAGCTGTTGTCTCAGATTTTCTGGAAACACCCGGCAGCCGGAGATTGCTCAGAAATGCCACCTCTCGCTCCTGCAGGTTGTGGCCCCTCCTCCCATCGGTGGTTGAGGTGACTGTCCACCTAACACTGGAGCTGGCAGATGATGTGGAAGAGATGCGCAAGTCTGATAAGAACAGGCTGCAAGATATTCATCAAACCTGGCAAAGGGGTCAGTGCAGCGGGGCGTCATGGAGGGGGAGGCTGACGTAGCGGACCAGCCGGGACTGTGCGCTGAGCAGCTCACGCCAGATTTCTTAATTCGTACACTGGACATACTCACGAAGGACATTGGAGACTCTGCACACCAAGATAGCAGATCTCTGTAAGGAATTGGCCGACTCAGCTAAGGAAAGAGATCGGCACTGGCGGAGCAAGTGGACCAAAGTGAACGCAGAGATGGTGGCGGCGCTGAGAGAGGTGCAGGGCTCCCTGTCTACACTAAGGAGGATGCTAAGGCACTGCATTTAAAGTGCAAAGACTTGGAGAAGAGAGCAAGGAGGGAGAATCTGCAAAATAAATAACTCGAGCAAGATGCAGAAGGAGAAGATATTGAGGGCTGTGTCAGGCAGCTCTTCCATCAGCTCTTGCCTGAGAGTACGCTGGCCGAACATAGGATCGAAAGAGCCCACAGGGTTGACTCAAAGAGAGACTCCCTGAACTGCCGCCCTCCCGAGACATTGTGTTAAAGTCTTGGGGAGGTGAGAGGGTAAGCAACATTCAATTTAGAGACTCTTCGGTCCAGGTATTCCAGGATGTCTCACAAAACACACTTCAGAGGCGGCACAGGAGAAACCTATCACAGATAAACTTCAGTGATGGGAAACGCGGTATACGTGGACACACCCCTTCAGCCTGCAATTCAAACTGGGGGAGAGGGTCCACACAGCGTTCTCAGCGGAGGAGGGAGAAAAACTGTTGAACCTTCAATTGCCTGAGGAAAATCAGCCAGCAGAAAAAGCGCCAGGGAGTAGGAGCTCCGCCCTGGGAGAGTGAAAAACAGTTCAGCGGGTGAAGAAGAGAACAGACCAAGGACAACTACGCTGATATTTTCCTCTGACGGTCTGCAAATCTGAATGGCAAACCAGTGGGGAGGTTAGAAGTGTACTGCCTTGCCTGTCGGGTATTGCATTTACCTATGTCATCTGTTAGAATGTGTTAATGTGTGTTATCGCTGTTGGGTGGGGCAACTTTTATGGGCGCTGCCGATGAGGTGACCAATTGAAATGTTATCAAGCAGCTTTATAAGGGTCGGTGGGGGAGTGGGCAGTATACCTTCCACTCTGAGAATTAGCCCAAGTGGAAGCATACGCAGGGCTTTAGGGGAGGTAATGGGGGGGGGGAGTACTTGGGAGTGCTCTTAAGGCAACTGTGTGACAGGGCTGGGGTGACTAACACTCCTGGGTGTTCACTAAGGACAGGGGGGGGGGGGCATAGAGATAAGGGCTGAGGTGGAGGGGTTGATGCTGATGCTAAGTGTGGTCTTTATACAAGCGCCATGGTGATAACTGTAGTCACTTTGAATATTCAGGCCTAAACACCCCGATTAAGCATGCACAACTGTTCAGAGAACTTGTGTCTTCATAGTTGCGCTCCAGGAAACGCACCTAGTGGCTAGGGACCAATCTAGAACCTGCAATAGACTTTACCCCCACCAGTTCCATGCCTCAGTGGAAAGTAAGAGAGCAGGGGTAGCGGTCCTGATACACAGGGACCTGGGGTTCGTCCATATTAAGACTAGGAGGGGGGCTGATGAAAGGACGGTTATGGTGGCGGGCACTATACACAGGAAATTGGTGTCCATCGTGGCCTTCTATACCCCAAACACCTCTGCAGAGTCATTTATGTTGCAAGTGATGGACTCGCTGGAGGGGTATGGGCAATGTGAGTTGTTACTGCTGGGGGATATGAACCTGGCCATGGCTAGGGGGCTTGACAGATCCACACAAGTAATGTACCAGTCAAGAGGCTTCACCTCAAGCAAACTTAGGGAGCGCCTCTAGGAAATCAATCTGGTGGATGTCTGGCGCAATAGAGCGTACACACACTCTTCGCACGTCCACCCATCAGTGGTGAGAGTAGACTACATTTTTTTGTCAGCCGAGCTGGTCTAGCTGACTTTGTTGGCTGATATTGAGCCAATGACGATGACAGACCATACTGCTGTGGTGGCGGGGCTTAGAGGCTGGACAAGGAAACGTCTGAAGGCCCATTGGAAGCTTCCCCTGGAGTTTATGACAGATCCAGTGTGCCTACAACGGGCTGAAGGGTACTGTTAGGAGCTGCCTTAGCTCTAACTACTGTGAGAAACCTGACCGTGTCTCCCTAGCTAGTTCCCGGGTATCTGTCATCCAGATGGCCAGGACACGGCCATAGCTATTGAATCCAGTTCCTCAGTGTGGACCAGTGAGGGAGGATCACCTGGATGGGGGGGGACCTCGGGGAGTGGGACACCGACGGATGAGACGCAGTATCCCCCTTCTTTCAACACCTTTTCCCCATCCTACCACGTAGGACATTGAAAACCACTTCCCCCCCACCCCCTTTCCTCTATGAACACTTTCACACGACACACTAGAGAACGGACTAACACCAGAGCCGTTTACCTGACATGTCCCAATACACGGGTGAGGCAATTGATCAGAATCGCCCACACCTGACAACCCTTTGCCTTCCCCACAGGGATAAAAGGTGGAGCAAGAGCGCACAGGATGAGCAAGGCAGACCGCACGACGAAGCAGCTATCCAGACCCGGCAGTTCAAGAGGAGGAGAAAGGCGGCAAATATCGAGAGGCTGACTAGGAGAGACACAACCTTCCCCTTTTCGACAAAACCCTGCGAACCCTCCGTTGAAGGAAACGGAAGACCGAAGACAATAGCCCATGTGTGCAGCAGCAGATGTCAACGGTACATGGAGTGAATGGACGTCGATAAGCCGGAGAGAGGGAGACTCTTGCTTCCTTGGTACAGGCCCTGGCTCCAGTAAAGAAGAAAGCCAAGCGGTTCATCACAGCCCGTGAGTCGAGGGGAGAGCCAGTAAGAACCGGGCTGTGGTGAATGAAAGTTGCAAAGTGAGAACGTTTAAAGAACTGTGAAATGGTAAAGGGGGAAACCAGCTGCAAAAAGGGACCGGCACAACGTGGGTGCTACTCGTAGAAACTTTGGTTTATCCCCGTCTGAGTAAAACTACAGAAACCAAAAGGCTGTAGGAGAGCCGTCAAGATAGGTCAAAGTAGTCATAGAGGAGGTCAAGCAAAATCCCTGTACAGTCGAAAGTCTTTGATCTACAAACTATAAAGAAAGCAAGGGAAGTGAATCACGCCACATGAGAAAGCAAGGGAAGTGAATCCCGTAAACCCTGAATGTGAATGTAAAGGTGAAGTTGGCAAGTGTGAACCCGTAATAGGGAAGCTGACGAAAAGGGGCCAAAGTCCTAAAGTCCCTAGAAAGAATGTGTTGACAAGAGTGAACCCAGCTGAGGGATGTCCACTAGAGCTGTTTGAAAAGACATTGAGATTTGCAAATGAGGTTGAAAGTAAAGAGGGGTCAGTGCCCGGTAGAGGGGGACCCAAGGTTGAAGAATCCTCACCCCAAGTAAAACCAGGAAACTAACTTTTATTCTGTTGAAGGAACTTTTGTTTTTTAATACGTCTGACTCTCGAAGGCGAGAGACTTCCAGGAGAAACGAGACTTGGCCATCGACGGTCCTGATAGCTGCAAGTGGAACTGTTGACTCGTGCTGGAAAAGCCTGAGTGTGTGCTGTGCTCCAAGATCCCAACTTACCCCGTGGGCAAGGGAGATCCCTGCTACTGCATCCTGACATATTATTTGTGAACACTTCTTTCTTTTTCTTGAAAACTATCCCACACTCTTTTTGTATTAGTTGTAAGGTTTGGCAATAGGTTTCTTAGTATAGGCCCTTTTTATTTGACACAACGCCACAAGTACTGCCTTATTTTCTTTTGATGGTCGACGCTTGTTCCCATCCTAGATTTAAGTTTAGATTAGGTGTTTTTCCAACCTACATACAGTTTAATAAATACCCTTGAACTGTGATCACTTGTGTCTGTTTTTACTGTTGCCACCATGAGTTCCTCATACTACCTAACTGACACCTCTTTGGGGAACTACTGGGACACTCCCATAGTGGTGGCCAGGGGGATGTTATATCCAACACAGCAGCTTTGAAATGGCTGTGAGGGCGAGAATAGCGGCTTCTGCAATAGGGGAGGGAAAAAAAAGGGGTACAACAAGCCCCCTATAGGAAGGGCCCTTTGGGGGGTGGTCACTGTTATAAAAAAAAAACTGCTCAAACTCCTTAGAACCTAAAGGGCAGAGCGCACCCTGCATTGCCTCCAGCATCAGGCTATAGTTTGCGCTTTACAAATCCTAAATAAATAAAATGAATAAATATCACTGTTTTGAACAGCGAAACATCCCAGGGAAGCTACAGGCCCAGCTCCTTAGGCAACAAAGTGGTTCTTCTTTTATCCCAATTCTGAGGGACGCCCGGAACAAGGAATGAGAAGAAGTGAGGAAGAGGGTTTATTTTTTTTACAAATTATACAGCTCGATATGTTCCTCGGACAAGCCCGATACCCAGGAGCCGAGTGCAGTTGCTGATGATTTCCCTTGCAGTCAGGGAAAACCTGGAGGCACTGATCGATCCACAGGAAGTCATAAAGGCAATCCAATCCCGAAAAGCGAATAAATCCCCTGGACCTAATGGGTTTGCCGCCAAATTTTACAAAGGGTTGGTACAAATCCTGACCAAGCACCTGGGGAATATCTTTAACTCCATAAGGGAGGGAGGGGGGGTCTCCCGGTATCCATGACTGAGGTGCAAGTGGTACTCATACCCAAGCCAGGGAAAGTTCCTAAACTATGCTCGTTGTACGTCTCAATAGCCCTTTTGAACTTGCACTTGAAAATCCTTACGAATATCTAAAAAGGGCAGCTAGAGAACGTCTGCCATCCCTAATTCACCTGGACCAATCAGATTTTTTCTGGGGAAGGAGTACTTTAGACAACATTAGGAGAGTACTCCACCTAGTTAACAAGTCGAGCAGAAATCAGGCACACTCCCTCCTGTTGGCACTAGATGCTGAGAAAGCATTTTACAGGGTCGAATGGGGATTCTTGGGGCAGGTGCTTGATAGATTTAACATAACTCCAAAAATGTGCCACATGATAGTAGCTAATTATGTTGACCCCTCGGTCCGCTTGTTGGTTAAAGGGACCCTTAATCCGAAGATCTGCTTAAAAAAGCGACACAACAGGTGTTAGGCAGAAACCTGTGCCGTTCCCTTAGGGACCACTGCAGAAGATTTAAGACTACAGTTGTTTGGCAGTAAACCCACTTGGTAGCAGTCTGTACCACGCAGATTCACTTGGTAGCTGTGGCTGAGCAATCAGACTTCCCTCAAGAAGAGTTGGGCAGTATGCAGAGTATACACAATAGGTACAGTGATACAGTAGCACAAGCAAACACTGACCAGAGCTTTGGTGTAAAAGTATATCATTATTTATTTAAAGACACACTTGTAAATTACACTAGCAAAAAGAGGTAAGTAAATTCAGCACACAGTCACTATCATATATATACAACCCTTTTCACTTATTAGACAAGTCTTAGTGAGAAACATCACTTATTTTCAGACAGAGGTGAGCGCTTAACATAAGATGGCACTCTAATAAATTATAAAGAAAGGGAGGGGAAAAAGGCAGAGTTAAGGAAGCACACAAGTTTCAATACTTTTAAAAGAACCACAGTAAGGCAGGATAGGCAGAGTTCTACTGGAGAGCAAGGAAGTCAATTGCAAGGCCCACTCTTGGAGAGAGAAAGCAGAAGGGGTCCAGGTTCATACAGTGGGGTTATGCCCAAAGAGTCTTGTAGATAGTTTGCACAAAAAGGATGAAATTAAAGTCAGGAAATGTTAGCTAGGTTGTCCCAGGCTAGCCCATGTTAGAAAGTCGAGGCTTTACTGTCACCCCGAACGATCTGTCGCAAGGGAAGCCAGTACCTTAAGTGTGAAGGATGCTCCAGCGGGGGCAGTTGTTCCTGGCAGCCGGTGCAAGTCAGTGTTTCGTCCAGAGGAAGAGGAGGTCTCGCCGTGGAGGAAAGATGAAGGTTGTTGCACTGCCAGGGAAGAAACCAGCCGCGGAGTTCTTCGGTTAAATGGTACTACCCTTCTCTTCGCAGTACTGGTAAACCGTGGTATTCCGGTTGCCGGGGTGCTTGGCACAGGCAAGGCGGCCACGAGATGCTCCAGGAAGGTGAAAAGAAGGCAAAACTGGTTATCCCAACCAGTCAAAGGAAGAAGACTCTCCGGACTGGAGATCTCCTCTGTCGTCGGGAAAAGTGGTGAGACGGTTCAACAGGGTTCCACCGGCAGTGTCGTCGTTGCAGGACGGCTCAGCTTCTCCCTCCTCCGATTCTTAGGTCCTGTGGCGACTTCTGAAGTTCCAGTCCCCAAAGCCCTGCTTTTTATGCAGCACACCCCCATTCACTCAGCCTAGCTGTCAATCAAATATGTTAAGTGCCAATCACACAACAGTGCAACTTGAGTTACCAAGGTGCCTAAACCCCCTCCGACACCCCCTGTGGTACCCAGACAGTGGCACCACTTTTGGAGGCTTCTGTGGAGAAGCCCGCCAAAAAGTGGAACAAAGGGCTCGACTTGGGTTGGAGTCACAGAAGAGGACACAAACGCCATTTTAGAATCGAGTTTTGGCAAAAAATACCAACCGGGGAATTAATATTAAATAAATAAACCGGCGGTATGTTCGAGGCTATAAGAATTAAATAATTAAAGTTGGTAGCCTCGAACAATGGGAAAATCCCATAGAGATATATTTGCGGTCGAATATAAAAAGTAGTATCCACTGCCACCAGCCAAAACTCGATCAGGGGGGACGGAGACGGTCCCCTCGAACAACAGACCCCGGGGCAATCGAATTGCCCCGACCAGTACGTCCACAATAAGATGGTTTGTACTGGTTTCTGTTCATAATTTGGGACTAGTAAAGCCAATGGTGACTTTACATGCCCTGGGAGACAGTAGTCAGTCCCAGGGTATGGAGTCTATGTTGGGGGGTCGCTACGACACCTCTGGGTTACGGCGCGGAGGGTGCTGTGTAACCCACATCAAAAACACATGAGACCCTATGGAGTAAAAGACCCCATAGCCCATAAAACACATTGAAAGATAAAGGAACACCTCAAATCATGTCTAAGAGTGGGAGTAAAAGAGTCTCACTCTTAGCAGGAGAAAAAATAAACCCCAAAAATCCAGCAAAGCTGCTGGGGGGACTAGCTAGGTTTTGGAAATTAGCCTTTACAGATAATTCTCCCTAACAGGGCTGCTCCCTGTCGCCCCTCTTATTTGTTTGTCCACTATTGTCCAGGTGCCTCTAGCAATGTAACCTCTGCTGGACCATCCTGGCTGCTATGTAACTAAGTTTAAAAACCCTCTTGCTACTTCTGCGCCTTGCTACCCTCTGGGTTTGGTGCGCAATAGAAATAAACAGTACAATAAAATACATTTTGTCATGCTCCTAGAACCCCTTGCAGTGCGTATAAGGGCCAACGGGTGGATTTCAGGTATCAAAATATGGGGGTGGGGCCACAGCACTACATTAACCTGTTTTCGAACGACATACTGTCACTCACGGACCCCCTTCGCTCCTTGGGCCATGTGAAAGAGGTGCTACGACTCTATGGGAAGGTCTCAGGCTTCAAAGTCAATTGCTTCAAATCTGAAATTCTAGGGCTCAACAACCCCCCCCTCTTAAAGTCGGAGTTGGAGCAATGCTTCCCATATGCCTGGGTTCACGAAGGTATTTAGGGGTTAATATCCCTGGGAACTTGGCCCATTTCTATAAGCTCAACTACCCGACTCTTGTGCAGGGGTTCCAGAAGGACCTGTACTGCTGACGCTCTGAGCACTTATCCTGGTTCGGGAAAATGCTATCATCAAAATGAACGTGCTTTCTCGCTTTATGTACCTTTTCCAGCCGATCCCCATCCCTGACTTTCGGCGCATGCTGCAAGACTGGGATGCCCTACTTCTAAAGTTTCTGTGGAACCGGGTTTCCCTCTGGGTGAATAAGCACACAGTATACACCCCAACGGCTCAGGGGAGCTTATCCTTTCCCAAGCTTCTCAATTATCTGGCGGCGTAGGTCAGACCTATGGTAGACTGGGTGCAAAAGGACTGCAGGAAGATTTGGGTTGCCATGAAGCAGGCAGTGGTGGGGCGGCACTTATGGACGCAACTGTGGGTGCTCTAGGACTATGTGCAAACCCCATAACCAGGCCCACCTTGGAAGCCTGGGACACTTTGAGTAGATCTCCTGGGGCCTGCTTCTTCCTGTCGCCGTTCACCCTGTTTATATTCAACGAAAGATTCACTCCAGGGAAATCAGATAAGGGATTTGAGGGGTGGCTGGAGAGAGGGATTAGCAAAGTGGGAGACCTTTATGCCAAGGGAGTCATAAGAATGTTTGAGGAGTGTAATAGTCTTATGGGGATAACTGAGGGTGACCACTTCCAATACTTGCAGGCACTGGGTGCTTGACCCCTCTATTAAGAAATGGCCAACTAGAGAACTAATTCTCCTGGAGACAATCTTGCAGGAACCTGCAGAGGCCAAGGGCTGATATCTAGACTGTACAAGGCAATTCATTTGCTTTTACTTTCCGAAAGGATATTTTAATGCGCTGGCTGGGACAGAGCACTGGGTAGGGAGATGTCCCCTGATACATGAGACAAGATCTATTCAGTAAGCTGCTCTAAGCTTTGTCCGAGGTTTGGCAGTAATTACTGGCTTAAACAAATGTGCACGACAGCAGAGCTGAACTGGTAGCATACCGATTGCTGGCGGCCAAGCTCTCAATTTTGCATCTATGGAAAATACCTGAACCGCCAACTGTGGTATGTGGCTGGAACAAAGTCTGGAACATTCTTGCCAATGAGAAAAGTACAGCTAACATAATGATAATGATGTGTTATTTATATAGCGCCTTAATCCAAAGCGCTTCACAGAGCACATATTTACATACAACATCACCCAACCGAAATTGTTACTCATTTATCGACCTCGGAAAGGATGAAAGGCTGAGTTGGCCTTGCCGGGATTCAAACCTGCGACCTGCAGATCACACTCAGATCGCAGCAGCGAGCGCTTAACCGGCTGAGCTATCTTACTGGCTTGAGGAACTCTTCTAACTTTCACAGTGGTCTGGTCCCCTTTTTTGAACTAAGTCCAGAGAGACTTTAATGCCTTAGCATGCCCCAACAAGGCTGAGAGCCTTCAGTCTGGTTGAACTGCCCTAGACATGGTCTTTTAACTCATGATGATTTAACTGCCCTGTCTGATAGGCTGTGGTTATGTAATACCATATCTGAGAGTACTCCCAGGAGGATAAGCAAGGGATAGATGGTAAGTGAGGAGCGGGCGGACAATGTTGCTTTGCTAAAGATGTTTTATAATGTTGATGGTTGCCGGCACGGTCCGGCGTTAAGAGCATCTCAAAACTTTATAAAATCTTACCTATATAAAAAAAACAATGACAGTAAAAGGAAAATGTTGGTAGTTCCATAGCTGTCTATTGAGGGAAATAACAAAATCAAAATCTTTCCTAAACTATGAATGAACTGTTGCTTGTAACTGACTTTTTTACAAAACATTTTTTATGTATACCACTGATCAATCCTACATACATTTTGTATGCAGGATTGTAAATATTTCATAATAGGGACACAATATAATCTGAACACGGCCTTGTATTCAGTGCAAAGTAGAACCCCCTATTTAATCATCTTTGAGCGCCATCTATATCCTTTGTCTTTTGGATTATTCAGCTGTGTGGGAGTCAGTGGTAGTATTTTGGATTTAGTCCAGTTCATGGTCAATTCTGCAAAGCGACAGTGGCATGCAACTTCAGCTATTAACAGATCTAGAGTGGTCTGTGGATTGTTTATGTAAATGGCCATGTCATCTGCATATAAAGGAAGCCTGAGAAGTGAAATGGGACATGCAGACTCCTGGATGTATGCGACATTGTTGTAATAATAACAGGGCTAACGGCTCTATGGTGAATGAAAATAATACTGGGGAAAGGCCTTAGCTGTAGGCTCAGTGTAAATGTTAGCATTTAGCACCCTGTGAGAAACCTGAAGGTGTCTCACTTACTAGTTCCTGGGGATCTGTCATTCAGGTGGCCAGGGCACGGCCATCGCTATTTAATCCAGTTCCTGGAGGTGGACCAGTGCGGGAGGATCACCCGTGTGAGGGGTCTTCGGGCAGTGGAAGTGGGACGCCGAAGGGTGAGACGCGGTACCCCCTTCCTTATGACACCCTTTCCCCATCCTACCCCATAGGATATCTAGCAACTCAACCCCCCCTTCTTGAAACACACATTCTCACAGATTACCATGAAAGACAACGGATTAACACCAGAGCCGTGTACCTGACTTGTCCCAGCACAAGGGTCATGCAGAGTCTGGAAATTGCTGAAAAGTACACACACCTGACTTCCTGTCCCTTTCCTATAGGGATAAAAGGCAGAGCATGAAAGCACATGGGGAGCAAGGCCAAACGCATGAGGAAGCAGCTATTCCAGGACAGCAGTTCATACGGAGGAGAAAGGCGGTGAGACCTGAAAAGATGGTGAGAAGGGAATTGCCCTTTTCAACCCAGACCTGCAGAGCATCCAAGAAGGGGAAATGTAAGACTGGGAATTGCAGCTGTCGAATGGTGCAAAGGGTGTCAACGGTACATAGGACCCACCGGCACTGATAGGCAGGGCGGGGAGAAGCGGTTGCCATCGTGGTACAGTCCTTGACCCCAGAGGCAAGAGACACCAACAGAGTTCGGCACAGCCTGTGAGTCGGAAAGAGCCGATTATAGATCGGACTGTGTTGGGCTTAAGGTTATGAAGAGCAACATTGTATGAAGAAAGAAGACTAAAGCACAAATGTCTTTTGTAAGCAAAATAGGTATCAGCTAGAGTGGTCTGGCGCCATGTGAGCAGTCAGTCGAAGGACTCTGACTGATACCCCGCTCCTGAACAAGGAGAATGTGTTGAACTGAGAAATCGAAATGGTCATAGGAGGGTCAAGCCAAACCCCTTGTACAATTGAAAGTCTTCAGTTGTTGTTGAAACTACAAGTATCAAGAGGCCCTAGGGGAAGCCGGCGTAAGGTGTCGAGGTGGTCATACAAGGGTCAAGCCAAAATGCGTGCACAATTAAAAGTCCTTGGCACTTTGGGGAAATGTGAAACTGTTGTTTGAGCCCAGATGAGGGGAACGCTGTGTGAACTGTGATATTGTGAAGTACGCACTTGCCAGGGAATAACCAAGTGACCCAGCAAGACGTGATCGCCCTTTGGAAGTCTTTGTTTGAACTAGCAAGTGCTTTAGGAAGCCGGCGAAGGAAGGTCTGAGCCCAGATGAGGGGGACCTAACTTAACTAGATGGTTGTTTAAAAGGTCATTGAGACTTTTGAATATTACAAATGAAGAGAGTGTGATTGAAAGGCAGTAGTAAACTTGACTATGGGTCATCAAGCGAACAGCTAAGGGAAGTGAATCCCACCTTGTGAAAAAGCTAAGCTAAGTATTTGTATTTATTTATTTATTTGTATAGCACATCGAGACCCTCAGGCAACTGAGCGCTTCACTTACATGTTATATGCTTTGCAGTTTACAGAGAAATGTGTACAAATAGGACGTTTCAGGTATTATACAAGGAAAGTACATAAACAAAAAGCAGTGAATATACAAATATACAATTACAGAGCGTATATACAGTAGTGACCTTGCAGCTGAGGGACATCTGCATGCTCAGTTATGGTCCTGATCCAAGAGCCAAGCTTTGACCTTGTTCCAAAATATCATGAACAATGGCTCAGCTCTAATGGTGATGGGGAGCGCATTCCGTTTTTTGGCAGTGAGGACTGGAAAGCTAACTCCAACCGCCCGTTGTAGGTTAAAGCGAGGTATGAAGACACAATGTGTTAGTGCTGTTCTGCTGGGTCGTGATGGTGTGTGACGTGAGAATGTGTCGCAAAGGTATATAGGTGCCTGATTGTATAAGCACTTATGTGTTAATGAGTGTTTTGAGTTCAATTCTTTGCTTGATATTTAGCTATTTTAGGTTCTGTCGAACTGTAGAAATATGGTGTTTCCTTGGGATGTTACATGCTGATCTAACTGCGTAATTCTGCATGACTTGCATTTTATTTATATTCTGTTGGGACGTTCCTAAGTAAAGAGCATTGCAGTAGTCTAGCTTAGATAACACTAGGGCTCTTGCTATTGCTATGCAGTTGTTTGTAGAAAGGTACGGACGGCAAGCTGTAATAAGCTTACATGTGTATGCTGTGGCCGATGCTAAGGCGTTGATTTGACTCGTGAGAGATAGTGAAGAGTCAATGTATATGCCTAATGTTTTCACATCGTTGGCTACATTGATTGTGTTACCATCGATAATGAAAGTTTTAAAGTATGCTTCTAGTTTATTCAATTTGGATGGGGAGCCGAGAAGGAGTAGTTTGGTTTTACATAAACCGTGCTTAGCCATCCATATTTGTATAATACTATAGATGTCATTTAGTGTTTTACCGTCTACAACATAATCACCAGTGATGGGAATGAGTATCTGGGTGTCATCCGCATAGTTCCTGTATGTGACACCCAGATAGTCGAGTATATCAAATAAAGGCTTGGTGAAAGCAATGTAGATCGTCAGGGACACGTGGGATCCTTGTGGGACTCCACATGAGACTGGTGAGGGTAGGGCTGAGGCAGATGATACAAAGACTCTCATGGATCTATTACTGAGGAGCGATTTAATCCAAGAGTTAGCTTGGTTGGAGAAATGTGCAGCAGATGACAGATGCTTGCATAGAATATCATGGTTCACTAGGTCAAATGCTGCAGATAGGTTAAGTAGTAAGAACAGGGCAGATTTGCCTTTATCTTTTAGAGTCTGGATTTG
This sequence comes from Ambystoma mexicanum, assembly GCF_040938575.1. Taxonomy (NCBI): domain Eukaryota; kingdom Metazoa; phylum Chordata; class Amphibia; order Caudata; family Ambystomatidae; genus Ambystoma; species Ambystoma mexicanum. The sequence goes on along the minus strand of NC_090923.1, from coordinate 1,026,364,611 downwards.
GGTCTTTAAGTCAATAAGTGCCGTCTCTGTCCCATGTCTAGGTCTAAAGCCTGACTGTCTTAGACCTAGCAATTTAAAGCCCGAGCGAGTCAAGGGCGAGCCAGTTCTTAACTGGCTGTTTGGCATTTGCTGCTGGAAGCTGCAGCATTGCTCTCAGATCGAAGAGCGAAACGGACTGAAGCCCCGCCTCCATCAGAAAGTGCGGGCTAAAAGGAGGCCCCAGCCGCCCTTGCGGCATAAAGCCCGAGCGAGTCAAGGGCGAGCCAGTTCTTATCTGGCTGTTTGCTGCTTTGCGGAGGCGGAGTCCCAAAGTGAAACTGCACACCAGGAGGAAAGCTGCTGTGTCTACACCTGCAGCCAGTGAGAAATTTGGAGGAGCTGCATGACCGGACCGGTCCGGACCCAAATGGGTCGCCTGACAAGTGAACCTATGGAGCAGGGGACTGAGCCGGCTGTGAAAACACAGCTCCAGGTAAAACAGAGGCTAGCCTCCCACCCAGCCTTCCATATGTCAGCTTCTCCACAACGATCAATGAAAAGTAAACATTTGCCCATTTTTAAGCAGATGAAACTCCCTTTTATGAAAGACAGGCTCCCTCTGGAGCCGGAGCTGCTCACCCCCCGCCCAAGTCACAACCAAGTATGGTAATGTCACCTAATCCACTCGAAGGGGAGGTGACAATCAAAGATGACACTACTTCGGGGGCACTGTCTAGATCTACAATAACGAGGTGTGAGACCCCCGGGGCTGTGGGTGAGATGCAGGAGGTTGTTTCCCCACAGGCACTGACAACGGGGGCTCCAAGGGGACTTTCTGGTCTTGGTAATGTCTCTACAACATCAGAAAAAGGTTTAAACATGCAAACGGTGAACGTAGATTTCACGGAAATACCCTCCTTATCGCCTCAGCTCAGGCCCTGCTTCTCGAGACTGGAGAGTAGCCAGACTACGAAGGAGGCGGATCCCGCTCACTCAACTAATCTAGGCACACCTCAGCCTGCAGGCGAGACACTCCCCCTGGATACTCAATCGGGAGAGGAACCGCAGAGAACGGAAAATATCCAACTAAAAATCAATGAAGGAGGGGTAGAACATCCTGCTACGTCCCACCCACAGATAATAGGACAGACTTTAAAAACTGTGGAAATTGAGAACTATAAGGTCGATTTGATCCTAGATGCGGAGGATAATCTAAAAGGAAATCTTTTAGTACTGGCGACAACAATTGATCCTCTAGCACAAGCGGTAAATGAGGAAACCAGCATGAATTCAACAAAAAATGCTGGAGTAAGGGAACCAGCAAACACTGACACTGGTATTTCTATACAGGAATCCCTGACAAGACCATGCGATTTGTCGGCCCTGCCCAATCCTCCCGATAACTTGCAGCAGTTGGCTCTGAAGGACTCCGAGCAGCGGATGGAATTTATCAAGAACAGGGACTTCTATGAAACTAGTACAGGAGAGATCAGTGAAAACGAGTTAGCAGTCTGGCAGGATGAGGCTCTATGGGCAGACACGGAAGGGTCTGCAGAGACTTCGACCCTAAGGAGTACTACAAAAAAAAAAATCAAAGGATGTTTCAGCAACGGAGCGAAATCACACCCCCAGAGGGGGTCAATAAACTTAATGGTACCATTGGGCACTCCAAATTGGAAGATCAGAGAGGAAAGAAAGAGCACGGAAAAAGTACAACGAAGTAGCTCTAGCCTGGCAGAGAAATTTATACAGGACATCTCTAACTTAACTGAGAAAATCACATCGGAAAAAAGGAAAAGCCTATCCTTCATTAAAGAAAAAATTGACGCCCTCGATGTGGAGGATCCCTTTGAGGGGCCCAGTCAAAGATCTGGTAGGAAAAAAGAAAGAGATATCAATACCGCAGCAAACAAATTTATAAACGTGAGAAACGAGGACAATACTCAGGGGCCCAAAGAGAAACAGGAAATGAAGATCGATGACAATTCCTTGGAAAAAATAAGAGAGCTGTGCAGTAAGGGGAGAATGGATGACCTTGTGCACACAGAAAACGCAGTGATGGCGGCCCTGAATATTTCAATTGCTCCAGTCCTTAAGCTCTATGAAAACATCAACGATTCTCTGCAGATGGTTCTTTGCAGTAAATTCCAAAACAAGGGATCAGACAATGGAAATCGAAGGTAGCCTAAAAAAAGATTAGAGCTGAGAATGGATATGGAAGCGGACAAGTCAACCAAATGGCAGGATAGGTTAAGTGATATGGCACGCCGGGATTCCAATGATGAGAAATTACTGATGGAGGCCATACTGGAAGAGCACAAGTGGCAAAGACCGACCCCACAAGTTCACTCTAAAGGCCCCAGGACTGGTGAACGAAGACCCGAAATAGCAGAACCTGGAGCCATAGAGGTCCAACCTCTGGCATCGTCAGAGAAAATAAAACAGAGACCGGCGAAAGGAGGTCCCTTGGTACTCGGTAGGGGTTTGGGTAAATCAAAACTAAATCAAGATGGAAAAGAAATTTCCCCGCCTGACGATCCTCTAAAGCCGACAGAAAAGGAGACAAATTATGAAAACCTTAAATTAAGCTATTAAATATTCCATGAAGTCCAAAAGGAGAGTAAAAAAGTGCCCACACTAGGCTTAAAGACATCTGCAAAAGACTCGCAAAATAAACCGAAAAAAAATCGAAGAATCAAGTAACCAATAGGAAGGAGTGTGGCTCAAGAGCCTTCCCAAGAAATATCAAAATGCCTGAGAGAGAAGAGCAAAGACACCTAGAGTGAGGCAGATGGATACTTAAATGACTTAATTGAAGTTATAGAAGAACATCAGGAGGATGAATGTTGGCTAAACATAAGCCCATCAGACTGGCAGAATATTCATAACCAGTTACACCACTATGAATTGGAAAAAAAGACAAAAGGTGAGGAAAAACATAAAAGATCGGAGAGGAGCAGCAAAAAAACAGGAAAGGAAGAGCGACAAAACCAGGAAAACGCCCTCGAGGCAATAAAAACAAGATGAATCCACAAAATCAAGAGCGGATTTCTGGAAAAGACTAGAAGAACGCTGAGGGTCGAGGCGGCACGCATCAAGATCGACCAGAGAAAATGACCCCAGAGACAAACGGAAGCTGCAAACAAATATAAAAAAGGGTCGAAGCGAGAAACGGAAACCCGAAGCAGCTGGGAGTAGAAAGGCCTCTCAACAGATTTTCAACCTCAAATTGTAAAGAGTGTCAAAGGATTCAAAAAGAATAATTTTGAATAGGAAAAACATGATGTCCATTTTTAACCAACTGACAATACTCAGAAAGATTTCAACAGATGATATCTTGATTATCGAATTCCTGGAGGAAAAAAGGCCTGATGTGATAATACTACATTTCAGATCACAAAGGATAAAAGAAATAAAGATGAAAGGCTGGCTGAAGCCGGCTTTAGACTATCGGAAGTCGAGCTTGCGGAAAAAAGTAAAAGAAAGGTGCTTAGTGAGCATTTAAGAAATGAAAATCAGAAAGCCAGGTTGAAAGCACCAAATGGGGAACTCAAGAACCACGGTTATAAAACCCCAGAAAGAGAATATATGAAAACCAGGTCTGGGGAAAGGAACAGAGAAAAAAGATCCGCTCATTGCAATACAGGGAAAGAGACTGTACTACCCAAATCTGCTCTGAGAATTAAACGAACAAAAAATTCTGACCAAGAATACCAAAAGCAAAGGCAGAAGTATACCCAGTACGAGATCAACAAAAGCAGACAACCACAGACCTTGGACCAATAGTCCAATGGCAAGATTGAGATTCACGGTGGACAATTCCAGTTCAACAGAAATAGCATACAGAAACGGTAATTGAGAGCAAAAAAAAGGAGATTGTGATCTGAAACCCGAGAGAAAGAAACAATAGGCCGAAAATGAGGCAGAAAGGGGGAAATCCCTACTGGCCTCATGGAACACCGGGGGTTTTACCCATCTTTTTTCCGGGAAGAGTGCGTTTCTATGGAAGTATGACGACATATGTCTGCAGAAAGCTTCCTATATTTGAAGGATATGAGGTGTATATGAATCCAGCAAAGAAAGGCCCACTGGGCAGACCGCGTGCCGGTCTATTGACACTAGTAAAAGGAGAAAGAGACCTTCATGTCTTGCGACATCACACTCCAAATCCATATGCTAAACAATGGATGGAAGAAATGGAAATAAGAGAAATGAAAAGTTTAAATGGCCAGACGAAAGGAGACCTGGAAGGAACCTCTACATGGTTCAATAACACTACCAGTGCAGTCCTAGATTACTGTTTTATAGTGGGGAACACCCATAGTTGGATAAACTCCATGAGAGTCCAGAAACAAAAAACCAGTGACCATGCTCCCCTGGAGATTGAATTCAACTGGGATCCCGGAAGCGTAACATGCTCCTCCCTTCCCCCTCTAGAAGTGACATGGGGCCGAAACCGGCTGAGAATAAAGCCACCGACAATTGCAAAATGAGTGGATGGCTATAATAACCACGTCAAAAAAAATGTCGATGAGGTGGAATACAAATGGCTCCTAAAACAGTATGAAGTCCAATATAAGGGGAAAAATAATCTTTCTATATCAAGGAAACACACGTATAACGCGGAACTGGTGGCCAAGAGAAAAGAACAACATCGAGCCTTACTCAGAAGCTTAAAACAAAGCGTGCTGTCTAACAAAGAGGAATCAATGCGGAAATGTAAGCAATCCTACAAAAATTGGCTGATTTCATTGAAGGCCTGGCGAGCACAATGTGACGCGGAAAAGATGTTAGCAACAATTCAAACAGGAAATGCACGCATCTTATGGGAGATTATTAACAAAGGAGATGATTTCCAACCAGCTATAACCACCTCCCAGGTCTCAAAAGAGAGATGGGTTAAGCACTACACTGGTCTCTTTAAGCCAAGTTCGGGAGAAGAAATAAATCCATCCCATGGCAAAAAAAAAAACGCCCTGGCAAATTGAAAGTGACTATGATGACATTTTGGGGATCATCAACAAGCTCAGCTCCTCACGAGCAGCAGGGCCTGACGGGATCTCAAATCACTTATTGAAAGAAAATTGGGTTGCATGGGCGAGTTTCATTCTACGGCTTTTTGATCAAATAAAGAAAACCTGAACCATCCCATCATCATGGAAGGAGGCGTTGGTAGTACCTATATTCAAAAAAGGAGATCGCGAAGACCCAAAGAATCATAGGCCCATCGCCCTCCTGGACTCTATAGGAAAAATCTTTGCCTCACTCCTTCTAAGGGATCTGAAGAAATGGGCAATAATCGAAGGTGTATTGGACAAACGTCAAACAGCTTTTGTTAGTGGGGTTGGAACCACTTTGAATTTATTCAACCTGAATATATTAAAGCTCCGGACCCTCAAAAAAAAATTATACTAAGCTTCATAGATTTTGAGCAAGCCTGCGATGGAGTCAGTAGAGATCTTCTTTCGGCAAAATTGAAGAACTGGAACTGCCCGAGAGATCTCATGGAAGCAATTCAGGAATTGTATACAGGAACATCAATTCAAATCATAACTACAAAAGGAGGAACCACTGTGGAAAAAATCCCCACATATAAAGGAATCAAGCAAGGCTGTGCTTTGGCACCCTATCTTTTCATCTTATACTTGGCAGATATGGTCGAGTCCCAGAGTAGGATCAGAGCGTTTCCGCCAAAAATTAATATCGAGGAGCTGTCCTGGATCCTCTATGCAGATGACGTGGTCTTTATTGATCAAACAGCTATAGGCCTCCAGAGTCGCATTGCAGAAATCAAACAATATCTGGACAGAAATCAAATGAAGGCTAATATGAAGAAATCTGTTATGAAGTCACCCAGAGAGGAGAATCGAAAAGAAAGAACTTTGTATGGTCAATTGACAACCAAAAATTGAATACAGTGGAGTCAATGATCTACCTGGGAATAAGAATAAATAAAATTGCTAATGAGCATTGTCAATACATTTTTATTAGAGAAAAACTGCTAAAATTAACAAACCAAGGCAGAGCACTCCATCAAAGAAATGGGAAATACTCAACAACGCCAATACTGACATTCTACAAACAAAAAGTGGTGGTGGTACTGACTTATGGGGCTGAATCCCTGCTAAATTTGCAGTGGGAAACCTGGGATGTTGTCATAGCCTTTTTTTGGCGGAAGATTTTAAGACTTCCCAATTGTCTGGCAATCTCGACAATAAGGCATTAATTAAGGCTCCAATCTTTAAGATCAACAGTCCTGTGCAAGACTATCTCCTTTTACAGAAAGTGTATCCTGGAGTCTCCTCCACCTCCTTTCGAGATTCTGGCTAAAACATTGGCGGAAGATGGGGACAAAAACCTTCAATTATGGAAAGTGAAATGCCAGATGGTTCTAACTTACTATAACATAAAAGAAGAGACTCTAAGAACAAATCCCAATAAAGCAAAGAAAATCTTGCGGAAAATGATTGGGACGAAACGAGTACCTTAACGCAAGGAAACAAACTATGCCATAACATTATATGGGAACGTAAAACATTAAATGATCCACCACTCTACTTGAGGAGGTTCCCATCGTCCCACTATAGGGATCTGCTAATGTGCTGTAGACTAAACATCCTACCAACCAAAGAGGTGCAACTTCAAAGAAAACAGATCGTGCCTATAGATGCAAAATGTCGATATTGTGGAAACATTAATATTATTGAAACAACTAGGCATCTGGCGCTATTCTTCCCAAAATTAGCAGCCGAATGAGAAAGCAATGGCTGGGAGATTATGTCTCACTTATTACCTCAAGCACGGAAGAGGAATACTGGGAGAGATTGATAACAGTGGAGAAGCTGGGCAAAATGCTTGACGTGCACAAGTTCATAGAACATTTTCTGGTAATAAACACCTCAGACTCAGACTGACCCCACACGCCTCCCTGTTGTAAATCTCTAACTTTTAACTGGATAGAAAGGATGGCCTTTCTTTCTTCTTTTTAAGGAATCGATTGAATTTGGACGCATATGATGTTTGAGGTTTGTCAAAGCGGATTCAAATCATGTTATGTGAAAGGTTAAAAAAAAAAATAATAATTTAACCAATAAAACATATAGAAAATAAATACATTTTTTATTTATTTCTAGGTAATGCTGAATTTGGATATACGCTGCTCGATCCAATATTTTTAGCAGGAAAGGGACGGTAGTGATCGGGCGGTAGTTAGATGGTTTACTAGGGTCCAAAGTAGTTTTTATTATTATTTTTATTTTTTTTTTAGAAGTGGGAGTACCCATGCATCTTTCAAGTTGGTGGGCACAGTGCTAGAGGCAAATGAGGCATTAATGAATGTGGTGATAAACAGAACGAGTGCAGTTGCAGCTTCTTTGATTCGCGTGACCAGGCAGACATCGTCCTTACAGTTGGATGGTTTAAGCTTAAGTATAATCAGCTCTACTTCTTTAGTAGATAATGGTTTAAAATTGAATTGTGGTGATGCAAGGGTAGGGGAAGATAGGAGATTCTGAGCTATAGTATTATTGATTAGGTGTTTGTTATGCTCACCTGGTCCCTGCAGAGGCGTTGGGGCACGGTTGCAGCCCTCCCGGGGGTGAGGTTGCTCGGGTCCAACTTCGCCCTCTGCGCTTATGTGGTGACTGGTGGTAATAGGTGATGCTGCTCGGGACTGCTCCTGCGTGGAAAATAGGGGGCGTGAGTATGTCAGCTTGTGCGCCTGATCCTCTTCCAAACCCCTTCTCCCAAACCGTGGTACCCGTGGGATGTGCTGTCCCTGGAAAGCTCACCTGTTGATTAGTTTTGGCAAGCACTCCGGCCTGCTGCTTCTGGCAGGGGCGCTTGTATGATTTGAACTGAGTTCCTTCGCTGGTCCCTTGCACGTGGTAGTCCAATCCTGCTGCGACTAATCCACGATACTTCAAGTAAGTGTTCCTGTTTGCCTTTGTCTTTCCTCGTCTGTTTTTGTTGTATTGTAAAGTTCGTTGTCGTGTATTGCTGTCTGGTCCACTTTTGATGTTTGCTCTTTTGCTTTCTTCCCTTGCAGGTGATGTGGCCAGCCCGGCAGAAGCTGGGGAGCTCGAGGCGACAGCCAGAGGGAATGAGGAACGAAGCTGCAGCGGTACAGTAGCTGGTAAGTTGTTAACTAGGGGGCGTGCAGCGTTGAAATGCGGCGCGGCCCTAGGATGAATGTTCTAACCTTGTCTTTCTTCTTCAGAGGTTCTGAGTTTGTGGATGCGGAGTGCGGTGCTGCGGCATCAGGATCAAGATCACTGGATGTCGGGAGATGAGTATGCAGATGAAGCGATGAAGCACCGGTTTCCTGGAGGTGAGTATGCAGGAGAACGCCTGGTTTCAAAGGTAAGTAAACTGGTCCAAGTGGAGGTGTGCGTTACGTTGCACGCGAGTGCACAGTAACGCGAAGCCTGGCCTTAAGGATGGAGCAGCTTATATAGCTGAGCTTCTGAAGCCACGCCCACCAGGTTCAGACTGCCTGCCACACCCGATGAGTCCGCACATGAAGACCAGGCCTAGGGAGTCACAACCGATGAGTCAGCACATGAGTATGTTCTCTGGAATAAAGGCTTTCAGCTCCTGGAAAGTTCTTGTAAAATAAAAGGACTCCTGCACTGAAATAAAGGAAAAGCACTCCTGCACTGAAATAAAGTGTTCCTGCTCACATCTCTATATGAGCCTGGCGCCAAAGGCGCCAGGACTGAGTTCAGCCAAGGCCCCTGTGTTTATAAGTCCCACAGGGACATAAGTGAGTTAAGTGACCCATTGCCGCCATCACTAGATGGTGTGGTTTTTGTGTTCTGTGGCCTGTGGCCATTTTGTATGTTGGTACACCATTGGATATCCTTAATACAAGGGTCTGGTATGTGGGCAGGTGACTCAAGTTCTTTTAGAATATTGAACAGTTCCTTGGTGTTCGAGTTTGACTAGACAGTCATTAAAGTTATCTTTTTTAGCTTGAAAAATGGCTGTTTTATAGTTGAATGAAGCCGCAATGAAGATGTCTTTATTTTGTGTGGAAGGGGATTTTTTCCACCTGGTTTCTGCTGTGCGTTTCTATTTCCTAAGATTCTTTAAGTTTGGCGTGTACCATTTGTTGCTATGGGTGCACGGTTTGGCTTTCTGTAATTTGAGAGGGGCTATCGTTTCGATAGCTTTAAGGATAGTCTCATTGTATAGATAATATATATATATTTTATATAAGGGAAGTGAATCCCGCATTGTGAGACAACTAAGTGAACGCTGTTCTTTTGGCAAATGTGAACCCAGCTGAGGGATTCCTGCGAGTTAGGGTGAAGAGAAATACATCCGTGAACATTGCGACTACAAACGTGAACCCGACTGAGGGATATCCACAGTGAGTTGTTGAATCTGAGCCGACTGAGGGAGGCTAACGTTGAGAGAAGGATCAGAGTCCGGCTGAGGGGGATCCAAGGGTGAAGTGTAATTGCCCGACATGCTGATTAGTAGAAGGAACCTTTGTTTTGTTGTTTATGGCATAACAGGCCCTCTAAAGCGAGAGGCTTTGCATGAAAGAGACTTGGACACAAAAGGTCCTGATATTGAGAAAAGGAAGTATAACCTCATGCTGGAGAAGCCCAGGAGTGTGCTATGCTCAAGAGTCCCGCCTTGCCCCGTGTTCGAAACGTGGGGACGGGAACCCCAGCCATGACATCCTGACTTATCATTTTGTGAACACTTTCTTTTCTTGTCAACGCTATACCACACTATTTTGTAGTAAGGATTGGCAATAGGTTTTCTTAGTAAAGGCCCTTTTTATTTGATTAGACTCCACTTGGACAGTATTCTTATTATTTGATGGTTGTAGCCTGCTCCCTTCTTAGATTTAGGTTTAGATTAGGCATTTATCTCACCCATTTTTACAGTTTAATAAACACCCTTGAACTTTGATCACTTGTGTCTGTCTTGCTTTGATACCATGCCTTCCTTACATCCCCTACTTCCTGGACCTACTTACTGCCTCTTCTGGTCTGCAGCCTACCCGCAGAAACTCCTTCCTTCAGAAATTGGATGTCATTGTCACGTTTCATGTGCCCCAAAAATTCAGAAGAAGAAATAAAAGTAATTGCTTTCTTCTCCCCTGATAAGATTCTGGCTGTGATTTGTACTCCTCTTCTACCCTATGAAGAGATTTTGGGGAAAACATAAACAACTGCCATGAAACCGTTCCTCCAACAGGATGTAGCGAATACGGAAGTACACAGTTTAATGTTTCACAAACGTTGATTATGGATATCCACAAGAGCCAGTCAGCACACTCTATTGGTACCTGGAAACACCTGTGTGTAGGCGCCATACAAATGTCCAATAAAATAAATATTATATTGGTATCATGATCTTCCCATTTCAGGCCATTTTGTAATACGGAACATGCTTGAAAAACTCCAGAGATTTGCTTGGTGATTACGTCCAAGAGGTATGTGCTCTTGCTAACGCCCTAAAAACCCATGGGCATGCTCCATCCATTACCCCTTCCTGGGCAACCCTAGCCGACCTGTACCATGTATTTTATAACCGACCTTCCATAGATTCCTTCACAAAAATGCTCAATTCATTGCTTTGAGGGAAATCCTCTCTTCACCCAAATAAGCACAATGTTTCTTGCAACATATCAGTCAACTACTGTATCATAGTCACAGACATAGGCACTCAATTTGTATCAGTATTCTTACAAGGCCCACCTTCTAAGGCCCTGTTTGTTTCCCTGTTCGTTGCCTGGATCATGAGGTGAGTGCCCCTCGCCAGTGTGCCTGTACTCCCCCGACCCTTCTCCCCGACCCCTCTATTGTCACCAGTGTGCCTGTACTCCCCCCCCCCCCACCCCTCGGTTGTCACCAGTGTGCCTGTACTCCCCCCCGCCCCTCCGTTGTCACAAGTGTGCCTGTACTCCCCCCACCCCTCCGTTGTCACCAGTGTGCCTGTACTCCCCCCACCCCTCCGCTGTCACCAGTGTGCCTGTACTCCCCCCCCACCCCTCCGTTGTCACCAGTGTGCCTGTACCACCCCTACCCCTCCGTTGTCACTAGTGTGCCTGTACTACCATCCCCCCCCCGACGCCTCCATTGGTCACCTTTGCCACCTCCCTCATACCATCCCAGTAAGTGTGTGTGTGTGTAGCTGCCCGCCATACCTTGAGATTTGCTCCACGTTGTTGCCCGTTGATCTGAAACCTGCACTTGCCATCCTGCAATATGGGACTGGCCCCATGCTATTCTATGCTGAAGTTAACCATGCATTTATGTGTAGCTTGCCTCCTCTGTATTCTGTGCCGGGGACCATGCACTTACCGATTGACTCTGAACTTGCATATATGTGTTGTTGCCGTCATGCAACTTATGGCTGGCACCGTATGTATGAGGGGGGAGAGAGATGGGCACCACCTTAAGTATATCAAGAGTTTCTCTGATTGGTTAATTGAGTAGTTGCACTTCTGGAGCAGCCGGACTGATATAGGGTCCTCTGACACCAGGACCCTCTGTCCACACAATGTACAAGATGAAGTTGGATAAAACTATCCAGCTAGGTCTGGCGCTTTCAGTGAGGCTCTTGATGAGCTATGGTAGTTCTGTTTAAACTTATTAGTTTACAAAAGCGTCATCTTCAAAATATTCTTTAGTTGTGCTCGGATCAAATAGATGCTGAAAAATGTGTGGTTGGCAGTCAACCAGGTGAGAACCAAGAAGCAAACAGTAAGATTGGTGTGTAGTTAATTTAATGGCAATGCTCTTTGGAGTACAACTCCTTCTTCAGGGCGTTAAAGTATATACTGTTAGGTAAGATTTCCACAGGGCTGGTAAATCTTCCTTGCCTGGTTCAACTCCAGAACTTTTTGCTTTTCTAGTGAGATATTTTCCATTAATACCTCAGTGAGTGGGAACCTTTTTCCACACTCACCTGTCTTTAACTCTTTTTATGGGTGTCATTTTTAAGACTCTCCATAGTGTCTTTTTAAAGTTATCATGTCTAACAACTTATTGGCAATAAGTGCCTGTTGTTGCTGGGTTGCCCTAGGGGCTCCCCATTTAACTTTCTTGTGCTAACCTTGAGTGAACTACAGTTCCCAAGGGTAGAAAGGATCTTTGGATCCCTTTTACATCTTATTCTGTGAAACCAGCACACCCCACCTTATGTGGAGTGCTGGGGAGATACAATGTATCCCCTTTCACATTTAAACTGTAACAATTCTGTTACAGTGACAAGCTTACCTTTAATGGCTGGTGGCAGTGATACCTTTTACTAATTTGGTGCACCTTTACCGCGTGCTGTAATCACAGCTGCAGTAAAGGCACCTAAGGGTGCTCATTTTTACCAAAATGGCCCCTGTCTTCTTTTTCTGCCATTTTAGTGTTTCTTGTCGTTTCTTGTTCCTTCCCCTGACATCCAGGGCGGGAAAATCCTTTGTTTGAGTTTTGTCTTCGGCGGGAGTCCCCTGGACACCCCGCCCAGGCTCCAGTCAGTCTGTAAGCACAGGAAGTGGGGGAGGGGTCCCAAACTTCCCCCTCCTTTGTCTTAGGTCTTCCTTCAACTGGGCCAAATCCCAGTGGGGGGTTGGCTGTCCTGATTGGACAGCCAAACGCCCCTTTCTTGTAAAATGCGGGGAGAGAATGCAGAGGTTGTGTTGCAGTTCCTGATAAATACTGGAAACCTGGAAGCTGAGGTCATGTCGACCACTGGAACCGAAAACCGAAGAGGATGACGAAGGAAAAGCGGTGGGAATGATTTCCAGCGGCCGGAGAGCCTGCTTTGTAACCGGAGCCTGCTGCAGCCCTTCATTCCGATTGACCTGGGGTCTCCGAAAACGACGACCCGAACCCAGAGCCTGGTGAGACCCACTAGACTCAAGACGACCTGCATTTTGAGCCATCCCACGGGTTCCTGCGACCTTGCGTTCTTGCAATACCCCAATACCCTGGGACCTCCTGCCACTGTGCGGTGCATGGTCTTCCGAATTCCGAATCTCGCTGAAACTTCGTGGGCATCTTGGTCTATCTCCAGAGACACGAATCGAGTCCAAAAAGTCCCCTCACAAGAGTGCTGGACCTTTTAAACGACGAGAATTCAACTGCGATTTTCTGTCTTCATCTGTGCTCCTTGAAAAGGCGCCAAACCCGCAGAACCGCATTCAGCTGCGAGAGAAATCTTGCCTAGAGCCTTCTTCATCGATCCCTGCTGCAAAGTCCCTTCTGAGGTCTTGTGTTCAGTCTCCAGGACAAGGAATCCAGTGACCGGGTATTTGGCTGCAGTCCCTGAAGTTCTCCTGCTGCAATCTCTTCTTCATTGCTGAGGTACTGTGTTGGCTTGGGTGTATACTTACCTTAAGCCTGTTGGGATTTCTGTGTAGTCCTGGGGTGTTTTCTGTGATTGGGAGGTCCCTCGTCCAGTACACCCAGTCCCACTGCTAAAATCCTGCTGGGGTGTCTTCTGCGAAGCCCCTGGACCCTCTTCTAACCCTAGAAGTAAAGTACTCACTTGTTTGCCCAGTTTTCCTAAGGAAACTCTGGCTTTTGCTACTAAAGAACTTATTCTAACACTGCCTGTTGGTCACTAGTCCCAGTGACCCCCTTCTGCCACTGAGAACACTCATGCTCTAAGGGAAAAGACTTTGAAGGGATTGGGACTTCTGCCTAGAAAAGAAATCAAGTGTTTTTACTTACTTGTAAAGAGTTGGTTGGTAACTTTAATTCTAAGAGTGAACAGTTACAAAAGTTCTTACTGATCTTGGATGTGTGATGCACTATTCTTAAAAGTATGGTTAACATCTTTCCTTCCTTAGCCACTGTTTTGCCAGTCTAAAAGAAAGTAGATGTGAAGGTATTTTACTCTCCTGTGATTAGGTTGTGCCTCTTTACAAAAGTAATGTGTTGGTATCACCAGGTTAGTCCTGCTAGGGTAACTGTATGAGTGTCCCCCAACTGGGTCTTGCTTCCCCTGACTTGCTGCTAGCCTGTCTTTAATAAGTCTACAATTAGGTTGTTGCCTACCTAGAATATCTATTCAGTAAAGTGTGACATTGGGTTTTACTTTCCCCTTCATTGTGAAGTTAAAGTAAGTGAGTTTTACTTACCTTGTGTTAGCTGTGTGCCATCCAAAACAAGTTACAAGAGTTATTGCTTATCTCCATCTGGGGTTCCCTGATTTCCAAAGCATCTGTAATTGTATATTACATCCATTAGGTTTTGCTCACCTGGTATAACTGTGTGTTATGACCAAAGTAGTTATAGGTTTTTACTGCACCTAGAATAAGTGTTTCACTATTCACCAAAAGTATATTGTCCAGTTGACTGTTTATGTGATTTGTTCCAAGAGTCACTGTACAGCTGGAAGGGCCTACTGTCCTTGTATTACCAAAAGTAATCTAAAAGTAACCATTGGTCTTTTACTCCCAAGGAATAGGCTGGGCCTATACTAAATGTGTATAACAAGGTTTTGACTTCCCTAGAACTACTGTTAGGTGTTCCAAATAAGGTCTATACTTGGGTCTGTGTACTTTCAAGTATAGTGTTGTGTTTTATATTGTGATTTCATATAATGTTTCAGTATTTACTTAACCCCTAGATTTATCTGGGCCTACTTGTATTTAAATAAATCCTTTATTTTTATAATACATAGTGTTTCAGTGTTTCTTTGGATCATTTGTATTACAATTTTCACTTGTACTGTATCTACTGCCCTCTCTCCCTCCTAAGATAAGCCTGGCTGCTCTGCCTACGCTACCATGTACTCAGGTGGTACAGTCTTATACTAAGAGTGGAGTCTTGTACTGCCTCAGTTGAATGGTTTTACTAGGCCCTTAACTGGACTTCAGAAAAACTGTCCTAACATATACAAGTAAACATACCAGGAATAACGTGAAATGCATGTGGGTAAACATATCAGAGATGAAATACATCATTAGGTACACAATGCGTTTAAATCATAAAGATTTGTAGATTGACATTGTAAAAAGAAAGGTCATATAATAATAAATGCTAAGCGTGTACATACATACCCATTGTGAGCATGTGTTTCAAATTATGGTGTTTTCAGTAAAAGAAAAAACAAAAAGAGAAGACAGAAAGAATCTTAGGTTGGTGTTGTGCACTACAAATCTGTTAGAATAACCTTGCTGAATACACTTTGTGCGGCATTCATCTGTTTGTTAAAAGTACCTTAATAATTTTTTCCATGGAGTTCCAAACTGCTTCCATGTGAGAACGTCTTATCGTATATATGCATACTAGTTTTGACCATGCAACTGTTTGTAGCTGCCGCCATTCCACATGTGGCTGGCACCATGCTCTTGCTTACCGATGTTGACCTCCCAACTTTATGTAGCTGCCACTGTGTAAGAAGTGGCTGCTACCATATACTTGCCCACCAATCTATGTAACCAATGTTAAGCACTTATTGGAACTGTATGAAGCAACATGTATGTATGTACGCCTTCAAATGCAGGCCTTCAAATGCACTTATGTAACTAAGTAAGCCTTCTTAACAGTGCTGTGATGCCCGAGGGCAGTCTGGCGCTTTACAAATGCAAATAAATAAATAATAAATAAATTCTGGAAGGCCATTGGCAAAGAATTAGGAGTAAAGTTGATTTATTCCTCAGCTTATCCACAGAGTCAGGGGAAAAAGTGAAAGAGCGAACCGAAGAGTGGCTCAATACCTCAGATGCTTCATAATGGAACACGATAAGGAATGGACCCGGTTACTCGCACTAGCAGAATTAGCTTACACTGATTCTTTTCATACCTCCATCCAAGAAACCCCTTTTCATCTAGCTTCGGGAACTTATCTTGTTTCTATTCCTATCTCCATTCCATCCAGTAGATTGGTACCAGCAGTTCAGGGCTATCTTTCTCGCATTTAAAAGGGTTTCTGAACATGTAAAAGACATGCACATGTTGCACAAATGCAAGCTTGTCATTTTGCTAATTAGAAAAGACCACCTGCTTCAGAGTATAAGATCCATGAAGAAGTATGGTTGTTCACTAAGCACATTGGAATCCTTCTTATGTGACAAGAAGTTGAAACCCAGATATATTGGCCCTTTTAAGATTAAACGTATCATTAATCCTGTAGTAATGGAACTTCACCTCCCCTCACACTACAAAATATACCCTGTTTGATGTTTCCCTGTTAAAACCGATGCTGAGATCTGCTCTCTATCCTCAACCCATTGCTCCAAACATCTGTGTTGTGGGACCCCAAGAGGAATATGAAGTCCTTTGTATCATTGACTTAGGTTTCTTTAGACGTCAACTGCAGTATTTATTTAATACAATGGAAAGGTAATTGGGTGGAGGATAGCTCTTGGATTCCTAGGAGGGATGTAAATGCCTCCCGTCTTGTTAATAGATTTCATGCAACTCATACTGACAAGCCAGGTCCATCCCTAAAGGAAGCCCAGTACCGCAGGAGGAGGGGGTTTGAGGAGGAGTTGTGAGGGTTGGGGATGTTAGGATCCCTTCTTCCTGGACCTGGTTACCGTCTCCTCTGATCCATGGCCTACCTGCAGTTACACCTTCCTTCATCAGAGCATGCCGGCTCCCGTGGAGACTAGGTGCAGCCCGCAATCACCAGATGGGGTCGCGATCAGAGGTTTTGAATCCCCCATCAGGAAAGACGAATGCTGCGTGGTGCGCAACCACGTGGTAGGGTCTTTTTCTCTAAACTGCCTGTCGCTCACCTCGCTAGGGTCATGAGAGCATGAGTTACGTCTTCAACAGTATAAAAAAGGGTTCCGTCCCTCTACACATCGTTCTTGCAACAATTGTTTACAGCCAAGTGCCCTTTTCCTTCTCCTAAGCACTTACTGTCTCTGGACTCCTTGTTTCCCTATAGGTATTTTGTTTCCCATGTCCTGTTTGTAACTGTCCTTTTAATTGTCTTGCGATATGTAGCAGGCCTGTCTAGGTTACAAGGTGATTACTGAGCCAGACCTCATGTAAATCGATATCTTAACATTAGATTACTTATATTCCATTATTATATATACTATAGTTGACTCTTAATTTCATCCTATACAGCTCCTGTATATTTGAACTATGGGATGGGGGGGGTCACGTAGCACTCCTGCCTAGGGGGAAAGATCCACAGGGTTGGATTTCAAACAGCCACGTGGTTAGTTTCTTGTGGGTTGCAGGTGTGTTGTTTCCAAGACTCCTGAGAAGGCTCACTTCCCGTTCCGACCTATCCAGGCTCATGGCAGCAAAGGAGTCTGAACCATTGAACACAATTTGTGCCAAAGCCGAGAGGGCACTAATATTTTTCAAGAAAATTATAATATATTCATATATTGTGGTGAACCAGAAAAAGGACTCGTACTGCAGTGGGTCATGATTCAAGGGTGTTCATTCAAAATGAAAGCAAAATGCCCATCTGGCCCTACCGCTGTTTCCTGCCTATTAAACTAAAACGAATGGTGCTCGTCAAGTCCCAAAAGAAAGTAGTCTTGATGTCTGAACCCTTACTAACTGACCCTACCACGTAAAAAAACTTAACACAAAAAAGGAGGCCTTAGCAATGGCCTCAGTCGTAGGCTTCTGTCTGACCCATCACTTAGATGACTTATCTTCAGTCTCAAAATATGACCAAGTTCACAGTCTTCTCGTAAATTCTGTTTAGTAAAAAGGCCAATATCCTTGGTACTATTTTATCTTCTCTTGGAAAAGAATGAGTCCCCTTCGATTACTTTTCTCATATTTTTGCCAAGTGTTCAAATCCCTCCAGGATCACTTAAAAAAAAAATAACAATTATTTTAACCTTGCATATTCTTAACCCATAGCCAAGTAGTACACTGCTGTGCAATCATGCTGCCAACTCGTGCAGGTAATTTTACAATGTGATAACAAACTTAAACTCCCGTTCCCCCCCCAGCTCCCTCCGTAAGCAGAGTAACATGCATCTATGGTCATGGCTCCTTTTGGGTATGTAATTACATGCGACCATCAGCTTGGGGTTGCAGAATCCGCTTGCTCCTCTCTCTCGAGGCTTAGAGCAGTCACCTGTTGTGGTACTATGCGTGCCGCAGTCTCTCACCCATCCATACTGTCCGACCCCGCCACACCCCCATGGAAGGATTAACCTCGGGCTGCATGTTGTATTTGCTAAGGAACGGGCCCATTATATTTCCCTTGCGGGGTGAGATAGTGTATAGATCCTGTGAGATTCTCCATCTCCTATATCTCCCTCGCTTTGTGGGCCCACACTGCTTCCTTAGGTAACTCTGGACACTTCCACCTGATTACCATACATACCCTGGCTGCTGGGAGCAGGAAGTGTGGCATATGTGGGAGATGCGACCAACCCTCTCCCCCCTCTTCAATGCCAAATTACAACAGCAGGCGATCCCTAGCTCTTTGTATTCCCTCCAGCTCCACCTCCCATCCCACACCTCATTCCAGAAGCACTGCACCTTGGGGCATGTCCACCACATATCCCAGTGGTTAGCCCTTTTCTGCATCCCTTCCAGCATGTTGGGTCCACCCCGGCTACATTTTTGAAAAGGTGATCTGGGGTATATTGTCATCCGTACATGAGCTTCAGCAGTGTGACTTAAACTGGCAGGCTATTGATGTTCTGTGTGAGTTCTTACAGAGGGGCTCTCACTGTTGCTTGTCTAGCTCCCCCTGTATATCCTTTTCCCATCTCCTCTTTAAGTCTTCCCTCCCCATTGCCACCAGCAGAGCCATGTGCGTGCTGGAAATCAGCCCCTTTGTCAATGTTGCATATCTGAGAATAGATTCTGGGGCCTTCCCACTTCGAAACTGTTAACGGCTGCCTGCACCGCCTCATCCCCCCCCTAAGTTTCTTCAGGTCCAGTATCGCCACAAACTCAACTATCCCCTCCTGATGCACCCCGCACCACCTCTTGCGTAAAGCACATTATAGCATTGTGCGAAACATTGCGTGATTCTTTCCGGTGTTGTTTCCAACTGCCCTCTTTCATCCCTGACTCCTTCAACGCATCTCTCTGCGCTGTGAGAAACCAGAAGTTGTCTCACCCGCTAGTTCCCGAGCATCTGTCATCCAGGTGGCCAGGACACGGCCATCGCTTTTGGATCCAGTTCCTGGGGGTGGTCCAGTGCGAGAGGATCATCTGGATGAGGGGTCTTCGGGGAGTGGAACACCGGATGGTGAGACGCTGTATCCCATTCCCTGTAACACCTTTTCCCCATCCTACCAGCTAGGATATTTAGGAACTCAACCCCCCAGACCTCTTTACTGACATACACTTTCTCAGAAACAGCTCACTGTGAGCAAAAAGCAGACACACACCAGAGCCTGGCATGTTCCAATACAATGGTCAGGCAATTACTGTTCATTACACACACACCTGACTTCCATCACACTTCCCCACACAGATAAATGGCAGAGCACAAAAGCACACTCTGAGCAAGGCAAAACACACGAGGAAGCAGCAGTTTCACGATGGCAGTTAAATACGAGGAGAAAGACGGCAAGACCAGAGAGGTTTGCAAGGAGGGAAGTGCTCTTGACCTTTTCTGAGAAAAAAACTCTACTTTCACGAGCCTCCAAGAATAAGAAACATAAGACCTGGAATGAAAGCTGAAGAAACGTGGATCGTGTGTCCGAGGCTCTCCCGCTTGGATAGCCAAGGCCTTAAGGAGCATTTGATGCCTTGGCTCCTACCACAAAGCAGTGCCAGTAAAGTCTGCAAAGCCGGTGAGTCGGAGAAACTGATAGCAGACCGGTCTGTGTTGGAACCAAGGTTCCAAGCAGCAACATTGTATGAAGAAATCTGAACACAACAGTGTTTGAAGAGTATGTGATGAGTGACGCAAATATAATTGAACATCCAACGAGTGACTGAACTTTTGAAGCCAAGAAAGATACCATTACAGACGGGTCCGGCACCACATTAGATATCCAACTGAGAAGCGGCAAATGTTAAATTGTGAAATCGAAGTGGTCCTGCAACAGGCAAGCTAAACCCTGTGCACATTCAGAAGCTAATAGGAACTGCAATTGGTCCAATCCCGGCTGAGGGAGACTAATTGTGTAAGAGGAAGGATCTGAGACGGGGTGAGGGGGATCCGGGTTGAACCGTGGGTCACCTGAGAAAGAATATTCTCTGAACATTGGAGAAGGGGATCTGAACCTAGAAGAGGGGATCCAAAGTAACGATTGTGATATAAAAAGGGATCTGAGCCCGGCTGAGGGGGATCCAGGGTGAAGAGTGAAGCACCTGACTTGAGTACTTGTAAGAGGAAAGGAACTTTGCGTTAGTTTTGATACAACACGCCCTCTGAATCAAGATGCTATGATAACTTAAGAGACTTGGGCACAGAAGGCCCTGATGTTGGTAATGGAACTGTATCCTCGTGCCGAAGAAGCCAGAGAGTGTGCTATGCTCGAGTGAACCGCCTTGTCCCATGCTGAAAAACTTGGGGAAAGGAGGCCAATGGCCTGAACATTCTGAGATATCATTTTTGTGTACACTTCTTTCTTTTTCATGAACATTACTCCACACTATTTGTATTTTGAGGTAAGGATTGGCAATCGTTTTTTTTTTTAGTATAGGCCCTTTTATTTTGACGAGACTCCACTAGGGCTGCATTATTATTATTTGATGGTCATAGCTTGCTCCCATCTGCAGATTTAGCATTAGATAGGTGTTTATCGTACCCTTGTGGAAGTTCAATGGACACCCTTGAACTGTGGTCACTTGTGTCCGTCTTACTATTGATACCATGCCTTCCTTACAGCGCCCTCAGTCTGGCTGCCAGCAGGACATCTGCCTTGATCCCCTTCTCGTAAAACTTCAGTTTTAGAAATGTTAGCTTCCGAATTGTGTTCCCCATTCCCACTGCTTTAAGTTCCAACCTCTAATCACCAGCAACAACAAGCAATGCTATCTAATGTCACCCAAAAGAATTGGATCGCACATTTTTCTAATGTCTACAAATCGCGGAATAGCGACGAAAATATGGAGATAGCGACAATCTCAAATCAATGGACCATCTCCTGGGAGAAGCAGATATTTGCAGAAATGATTGGCAAACTAAGTTCCTCCAGAGCCCCCGGACCGGATGGGTTATCTAATGCTGCCCTGAAGCGTGATCCAGAGACCTGTTCGAACCTAATGGATCTCTTACTAACCTTAATAAATACAGTCAAGTTATTACCAACTACTTGGACCAAAGCGGTACTGATTCCAATTTATAAACAGGGCAACAGAGATAACCCGGCCAACTTGAGACCAATTGCCCTGCTAGATCCTTTGGGAAAATTGTTCGCCTCATATCTGCTACGAAACTTGACCACATGGGCGAAAGCTTCCAACCGGTTGGATAGTCGACAAACCGGCTTCACCGCGAACGTAGGAACTAATGTAAACCTTCTAACCTTGAACCTGCTAAAACATGAAGCCATAAGAAACAACACCCCCGTTTATGCAGTGTTCATAGACTTACACATGGCCTTCAATGCCATAAACAGGTCCATCCTGTGGAACAAACTTGCTGAATGGAATTGCCGAACCGATCAAACTATTATATACCAACACGACAGTTTCGATCACGTTAACAAAAGAAGGTACAACGACGGAGGCGATAAGAACCTGGAATGGCCTAAAACAGGGATGCTCCTTAGCAGCGACCCTGTATAATCTGTATACTGCTTATTACTCCACAAGCATCGACACTGCAAATCTCAATCCACCAAAGATAAATTCAATTCCGATCCCATACTTGATGTATGCTGACGACATTGTACTCCTAGACAAAACGCCACCTGGACTACAGGCGAATCTACATATGACAGAATCATACATGACCAATAACGAACTCCAGATAAATATAAAAAAAAAACAAAATCATGGCATTAACCAATTATCATAAGTCGTCTTGCCAAAGCAGACCAAACTTCACCCTGGATAACAAAGTGCTGAATACGGTTACCTCGTTCAAATATCTTGGCGTGTTTTTAAACCAACAAAAGGAAGAAACAGCCTGGGTGACCAGCCTCGAAGGAAAAATCCAACTGCTGGCATGCCAAGGCGTGATGCTGCATAGACACTATGGGAAATTCTCTGCAAAACCGATCATAGCGTTCTACCGACAAAAGGTAATTCCGATCATCACTTATGGTAGCGACACCATGATCATTGCTACTAGAATAAACTGGCAAAAGCTAGAGGCATCATTCTAGCGTAAAATCTTAGCTCCCAAGGAACTATCCTATGCCCAGAATACGTTTTGAGGTAGCTCTACAATCACTTGCCTCAATAGTACGCTGGAAGCAGTTTGATCTCCTTCGTAAGGTCATAAATGAAGATACAGTCCCAGAAATGCAAATCCTTAAAATAACGCCACAAGCAATACATAATACCAGCTTGAAAGAATGGAAGAACGAGCTGTTCAACCAAATGACAAAAGAAGAAATCACAACGGAAATGTTGATAAACCGGCCACAGCGTGCTAAGATCAAACTTCAGTGTAATGATTGGTCTAGAACAATAGCAGAAAAGGCAGCATACTCTATGAACCTACAATGCCCAATTGACATACAAGCTCTGAATGAACTTCCACATTATTTGGAACTTTTTCCGGACCCAGTCATTCGAACAATTTTCATGAAACTACGACTAAATATCCTTCCTACCAGACAAAGACTATCCCAAATTCGAAATATACCAAAGGAGGAACATTTTTGCCGCTTTTGTAAGAATAAAGAAATAACAGAGTCTCTCATGCATCTAATCATGATATGCCCTGCACTAGCGGACAAGAGAATCCTCTTTGGAGACCTATTCAAGATCTCAGACCAACAAGAACAAGGCGATTCAAGATGGCTGAAACTCCTTCAAGGCAAAAATAATAAGCTGATATACACAGTTGTACAATTCCTTGACAATATCTTGGAGCTTACACAAGTTGCCTAAAGTAACTCTTTGTGTCTCTCGGCCCTCCTTTCTTTTCTTAAGGATGCAGCATAGTGTTCTAATCTATAAATAATGTAAAACGTTTTATGCAATTTAAATGAAAAGTTTATGTATAAACTATATAATTTTAAATAAAAAGTTCCAACCTCTTCTGCTGCGAAAGCACTTACAGTTTTTGCATATCTCCCCTGCCTATGCATTCCCTCCTCCAGCACAGCAATCTCCCTGCAAAGTCTTTCCTCTATCAGTCTGCGCTCACTTATCCTTCTGGCTCCCTCGCTAATCAGGTAGGCCATCCATTTTGGTTTTCCTGCTGTTAGGGAGAATTCTCTCTTTAGGCTGAATTTCCTAACCTAGTGAGTCCCCCAGCAGCTTTGCTGGATTTCTGGAGTTTGTTTTTTTTCTCCTGCCAAGAGTGAGACTCTTTTTCTCCCACTCTTGGACATGATTTATGGTGTTCCTTTGACTGTTAATGTGTTTTATGGGCTATGGGGTCCTTTACTCCATAGGGTCTCATGTGTTTTTACTATGTGTGTTACACAGCACCCTCCGTGCAGTGACACAGGGGTGTCATAGTGACACCCCACCATAGCCTCCATACCCTGGGACTGACTACTGTCTCCCAGGGCATGTAAAGTCACCATTGGCTTTACTAGTCCCAAATTATTAACAGAAACCGGTACAAACCATCATATTGTGGACATACTGGTCGGGGCAATTCGATTGCCCCGGGGTCTGTTAGTCGATGGGGCACGTCTCCGTCCCCCCTGATCGAGTTTTGGCTGGTGGCAGTGGATACTACTTTTTATATTCGACCACAAATATATCCCTATGGGATTTTCCCATTGTTCGAGGCTACCAACTTTAATTTTTTAATTCTCATAGCCTCGAACATACCGCCAGTTTATTTAATTAATATTAATTCGCCGGTTGGTATTTTTTGCCAGGACTCGATTCTAAAATGGCGTTTGTGTTCTCTTCTGTGACTCCAACCGAAGTCGAGCCCTTTGTTCCACTTTTTGGCGGGCTTCTCCACAGAAGCCTCCAAAAGTGGTGCCACTCTGTCTGGGTACCACAGGGAGTGTGAGAGGGGGTTTAGGCACCCTGGACTGAGTTACCTTGGTAACTCAAGTCGCACTCTTGTGTGATTGGCCCAAGTGGTGAGCCGGCCGGCTCACCACTTGGCATGTTTGATTGACGGCTAGGCTGAGTGAATGGGGGTATGCTGCATAAAAGCAGGGCTTTGGGGACTGGAACTTCAGAAGTTGCCACAGGACCTGAGAATTCGACTAGGGAGAAGCTGAGCCGACCTACCACGATGCCACCACCGGTGGAGCCCTGTGGAACCGACTCACCACTTCCCGACGACAGAGAAGATCTCCCGGCTGGAGAGGCTTCTTCCCCTGACTGGTGGGCACAACCAGTTTACCTTCTTTTCCTCGCATCCCAGGACGTCTTGTGGTCGAATTGCCCGTGCCAAGCACCCCGGCAACCGGATAGCCACTCACCACTGGACCGCGAATAAAAGGATCGCTCCTTTTACCTGAGAACTCTGCGGCTGGTTTCTTCCCTGGCAGTGCAACGGACTCCTGTCTTCCTCCCCGACGAGATCCTCTCTTCCCCCGGACGAGGCACCGACTTGCATCCGCTGCCTGGAACAACTGCCCCCGCGGGAGTATTCTCACCACTTTAAGGTACTGTGTCCTCCAGGCCTCCCTTTCTAAAGATTGCTACAAGGTAATAATAATCCCTTAACCTTCTGGACTGGGCTGGCCGGCTTGACCATCTAACTGGTCCCTTTCTTTGGTCCAACTCTTTTTTTGAACCCTTTCAAGACTTTTGTGCACTGCAACCGTGTGACCTTGGACACATTTCGTTCTGATCCTCTTAAAGTGGATCCGGCCTTCTGAACTCTAACTTCACGGTTTTACTTTGCCTTCCTCTCTTGTTGTGTTCTTGTGAAAGTGTTGGGATCTGTTTCAAATTATACTCTGCTTTTCTCTCCCTTTTAAAACGAATTATTAGAGTGCCATCTGCGTTCTGAAAGTAAGTGGGGCTTTACTTAAGAATTGTCTAATATTCTTTTAAGGGAGTGTATATCTTTTAGTGACAGTGTTTTTTTAACTGCTTAACATTAGTGCCTGTGTCTTTTATTAGATGTGGTTCTAAATGTTCTAAATAAATAATTATATCTTTTACACCAAGCTCTGGTCAGTGTTTACTTGTTCTACTGTGCTCTTTTGACCTATTGTGAATACTCTGTATACTGCCTAACTCTTCTTGAGGGAAGTCTGACTGCTCAGCCACAGCTACCAAGTGAATCTGTGTGGTACAGACTGCTACCAAGTGGGTTTACTGCCAAACACCTGTAGTCTTACATCTTTTGCAGTGGTCCCAGAGGGAACTGCACAGGTTTCTGCCGAACACCTGCCTCCCATACTGTGATGTTGTCAACATCCCCGGTGTCATTTAATTGAAAGTATTCCTCCACTGTGCCATAAAGTGCAAGTCCCTCCATAGGGAGTCATTAGATCTCCACAGACAATTCACACAGTCCATCTCTGCAATATCCACCACCATATTGTGGGCCGACCATCCCACTGGGCGAATCTTGCACTGACGCACCCACGAGGCATGTTCCTATCCCCATAAGTCTAATCTATGCGCGTGTATGTGTCATGTGGCCTGGAGTAGAAAGTGAACCCCCTATAGCCCGGGTGCGTAGCTCTCCAGACATCAGTAAGTCTCCTATCGTCCGGGGTTCGCCCAAATGCATCATCGTCGACCCGCCTGTCTGCCCTGTGTGCCTGCCTTGTGGAAAGTGTAGCCCACTGTGTGTCCACCCCAGGAGTTGAAGTTCCCCCACAATCCACTATTGCCACACCACCTCACGTGCCCAGAATCTTATCCAAAGCCTGTGTGTAGAAGGCCTTCTGACCCGGATTGTGGACATACACCAAGGCAAGCACCATCCATGTGCCTTCTAATTGGCCATGAACAATAAGGAGTCTACCCTCTATTAGTGCCAACACCTGCAACGGACGTAGGTGTTTGTGCATGACTATGCCTACGCCCCCTTCTTACTGACAGTAGATGCCCAATGCACCTACCAAATCCCCCTCCCCAAGGGGCCTTTCCTCTCCCTTCTTTAGGCACGTCTCTTGCAAGAGCAAGACGTCTAGGCCCGCTCTTTGCAATTCCCTCACCACCAGGGATGATTGTTGTGTGGGTGAATTGAGGCTTTAACATCAAGGGTCCCAATCTGCAGTCTGGCTTGGTCCCCTCAGCCCATCTATCACTTCCGCCATAGGGATTATCTGTGTGTCCCCCTTTTTCTTCCACTCTACCTCATCTTCATATGGATTTCTTCATGTACCCCTTGTGTCCATATGCATGTTACCCCTTCTGCCATATCCTGCCTCCCCCATAAAATAACCGTTAACAACAACAATGTAACCTTGAAACTGGTACACAACTTTTCCACCATTGAGACACCCCCTTTTCTACAGTGGCACACTCACGGGGCTCTGATCCGCTGGGGTTCACAGTCTATTGACCGTGGTCTGCAGCGTCAGCTAGTCAAGTGTGTAGCTGTGCCCTGAGGGCCACTCACATGTCCATCGAGAGCGCTTGGTGGGAGAGGCACAACTCCGCTCTGCTTCCTTTCCACTCACCACCCTGTACTCCTAAGTCCCCTCTTTGAAGTGCAAGGCAAATGGGTAAGTCCACCTGTACCACACCTGTCAGACTTTGGGTCAGGGGGCGGCAGTCTCTGCGTATGAGTGTCATTCCAGACTGGTCTTGGAAGAGTTCTATCTTGGAGCCCTTGTATTCTTGCTCCCGTGCCTGCTTTGCTCTGGCCAGCACCTCTACCTTTTCTTTATAACACAGGAACTTCACAATTCTGGAACACCTTCCAAATGCCCTTCCGCCCCTGTGGGCTCTTTCCAATTGGACTCCTCCTCCCTGCCCCCCCCTACACCATTTCATGCTCTAAGAGAAGGATCACAATCTCCTGTACCTTTTGCTCCACCTGTCGGGGGGGGTCTCCCCATCTGTCTTTGCCGAGCCGAGTATCTAAGCGTTTTTCTGTCGTTCACGATTTTCCAAGTCATCGAGCTTTAGGGGCACGTCGTCGTCCTTCTGTTTCAAGTCCATCATCCGGGCATCTAGTCTCATTTCTATCAAGTCTGCATTTAGTTGATTGTGTTCCAATCCTTCCACCTTTCCCCCAATCTGCTCCACAACTCGGAAATGGTAGTCTGTATGTCCTCCCCAGAGAGCTTTGTCTTCAGCCATTATTCCAGCTATGTCTTCTTTAATGGCTACCCGCGCAGCAACCGTGAGGAGGGCCATGTCTGCTGTGCTTCGACTGACCTCCACCGCCACCCTACCCACACAGGTTGCAGGGCCCTCCATGCGTCTTCTCCCTGGACTGTAGGAACTTGACTGGAAACTAGGATCTGTGCCCTCAATATCTCTTCCTTCGCAATTGGTTTTTGTCCGCGTAAACACCAGGGTCCTTGGCACTCTCAGTAGGATAGATCCCAAGTGGATTCACAGAGGTCTGCGGGAGCCCCGCTGCTCTCCCCTTAAGGTTATTGAACCCCACTCGGTCTCCTCACACCACTGCTGCTCTTCTTGTGGGCTACCTCTCTACTCCTGAGGTGGGATTCCCCGGGGCTTCTACTCACGGTTCCAGCCAGGGACTGACACAGCCAACCAGTTCACCCTCGCCTTGCTTCTCTTATGGGGGGTGCAGGGCACTCCAACTCTGCCCGGGGCACTCCCCGGTGCAGTCAGGGGGCCCAAGGGTGTTGTCTCGGCGCCTGCCTCCGGAGGTTGTCTCTGCCAGACCCACTGTCTGTTCTCCAGCCCTCACCTGGGGGTTCGCCAAAGAGATCTCCCCACTCCTGGCGTTGTCTTAGAGGGTAAACACACTGGTCGCTCTCCCACACCTCTTGTGGCCTCTTCACACTGGGCCAGGTGGAGATGGCACACCCGAGCTATCATACCCCTTCTCAATGGCCCTGCAGCCTGCGGCGGGGGGCCGAGACACTGGTGCAAATCCCCTCACGTGCTTCCGGCTCAGTCACACCTCCCGGCTTGGTATGCTCGCCGGTCCATGGCCCCCACATGCAGTTGTTTATTTACTCCTGGCACAACACCGGGGCAGGCCGCGCTGCTCATCGTTGCCATCCATTATGGGTGGTATTCTTCTTGCTGTGCCTGTTCTCGGGTGCTCCGCATGGGTCCGCCATCTAGGCGCTGCACTCCTGTGTTGCTCTCCTGCCCCACCAGCATCTGGCCACTCCTCCACGAGGCTCGTCGAGCCACGGCACCGATCTGCTGTGTGCGCCGTGTCTAAGGCTTCACCTCTGTTCCTGTGCTGCACACACTTCAAGCTTCATACGTTAACTTGTCTCCATACAGTTTCTGACACGGTGCAGACTGCGTCTTCATCACTTTTCGATCTTTTTACAGCAGCGGGTGTCAGAGCTGATGTTCAGGCAGCCATTGCTGTCCAGGATCACTTTTAACACAATGCTCTATGTCCAACCTTTGTGGCACTTGAACTCCCCTAAGTCCTGTGACTCCTTGGTAGCCGTACTGACTCTCAAACAAGTTAATTGACGTAGGGTGTCTGCCCGCTCCAGATTTCCATGTGCATGTATCCCGGTAGGCTTTTCCAACCTTGATGCAGACCGTTCATACTCCTTTCAATCTGTTTTCCGTAGGATATATGCTCATCTGACTTTATCAGTTCCTCGTACCTTTGCAGTGTTCCCAGCCCTATCCTAAAGCATTAGTATTTCCTTTACTCTTTTTTGCATAGGGTGCAAGCCCATTAACCTCTCTCGGGCCCTGGTACTTTTGTTAACCTTTCCAGCATGAATACAAGAGATTTGTATCTCATTTGCTCTTGTTTTACGAAGGACGCGTGCCTGTTCAGTTCTCTCAGGCTCTCTAATGTTTCTAGGCTTTTCCAGCCTTGGTATAAAGTGTTAATATCATTTTCACTTTGTTTACCTGTTCCGTTTCCCTCAATCTCGCTTACCTTTGTTGGCTTTCCCAGCCATGGTTCTCTCTGATCATTGATTTTGCTAATCTTGGAAACCAAAGTTCATAGCCCTCACTGCTGTTATATTCGCTTCCCTGTTGGTGCTCGTCTAGGCAGCAAATGCTCTTGCCGTTCAGAGCTTGGGGACCCGGACTCCCTTCTTTACTCTGGTCTCAGCGTCAGTTGCTGGGCGCCAGGCCCACCACTGTTCTCCTGTGGTTGCACCACCAGTCAAGACGGTTGTGCTTTTGTCTGTATTTCTCCTGACCGGATCCTCTCGTTCAGTAGGAACGACCACCTTTCTGCCTCCAGTTAGTGGTCCTCTCTTCCTCCACGCCACTGCTGGTTCCGCAGCTGGCTTGGCTCCACCCCTCCAGTACTATTTGGCTACATAGTTTCACTTCTCTACTCTCCCCGTAGGAGTCTCATCGACTCACAGTCCATTCTGTTCTTATGTAAGTCATCGGAAACAGAAATGTCGGTCTTTGTTCATGGCATTCAGACGATGTTCAGCATTACCTAAAGCCAAAGGAGTGAAAGAAGGGTCCTTGTTTGCTGTATTCATAACGGTAGATACTAATGTTTTTCCAACACCCATATTGGCCGAAATTGTGTTTTGTATTGGGAGTTTCTACTTGGAATGAGAGTCCATGTCCCCAAGAGGGGAGTCACTCCCAGTGAGGTCCCACTTGCCCAGACCCCTTGGGAGGGTCTTACTTAGCAGGCTCACCACCCTAGCCTCTGGGTAGAAGGGACAAATTGTCAAAATATACAATGAATAACAATGCTGTTTGATCACAAAATAACATGCAAGAGATAAGGAATCATATTTGACGGGAAGCAGTGGGCTTCTTACAATGGGGTGAATTAGAGTGACATTCTGACCAGGTTGTGGAGAGGAGTAAATAGAACAGTCACTGGCGAGAAGACATGGGTGAACATTGATTAAGGACAACCAACATTGGACATTTTTAAATGGAGGTAGGCAGTACAGCTAGCTGTGTTACGGGTGTGACCATGATGGATGACGTGCTAGAGTCGAGGCAGAAAAGTGAGGGACAGAGGCAAGCTAGTGGCAAGGGGAAACAGTTAGCTAGAAGGCAGAGGAAAGGAAGGGTAAGAGGGTAACTTGCAGGCAAGGAGGTAGACTCTTAGTTTGGGTTTAAACAAATCAGTGTGCACGGTTTCTCAGATGTCCGGCAAAGCAGATTCCATGGAAGTGGAGTAAGAAGAGAGAAAGCGCTGAATTGAGAGGAAGCACAAGGAGGGGGAGTTGCCACATGGGTAGTTTGGGAGGTATAGCAGAGATTGAAGAGTTGGGCAGAAAATGATAAATATAGTGGTGCCTTACCTTGGATAGATTTGTGAACCAGGAGAAGAAATTTAAATATGGCCCTGTTTTACATCAGCCATCCAGCCTGGTGACGGTATGAGGAAGTAGGTGTGAAGTGAGCAAGTTCAAAGAGTCCTGGTAGCGAAGTTAATGATATTGTTGAAAGGACAGAAAGCATGGTTGGGGAGACCAAAGAGGATGCAGGCACAGTAGTCCTGTTTAGAGAAGACAAGAATGGTCAAGAGATGCTTGGTGGTGTTCTCCAGAAGGAGGTGCCTGATGTTTCTAATATTGAGGGGGTTGAGGCAAGCCGCCATTGCAGTTTTCGAGATGAAAGTAGAGAAGGTTTGTGAAGGGTCGTAGATATCGATGATGAGCTTTCTAGCTAAAGAGAGGAGAGTGTCAGGTGGGAAATTGATAGGCAGAGGGAGAGTATTTGACAGGGAAGAAGAGCACCTCTGATTTGGTAGAGTTTGACATCAGGGAGTACAAAGCCATCCTATATTTATTGGGAGAGTCACTGTTTGAAAAGTTGATAGAACGATCTGAGGAGAGTTCAGTAAAAGAGAATATGATTTGGATGACATCCACTAAGAGTTGGTACGAATGCCCAAAGGAGGAGATTTATGCCCCAAGAGCAAAGGTGTAAAGTGGAGAGGACTCAAGACAGAGCCTTTTGGTACACCAACAGTACCAGGAGGAAATTCAGAAGTGGTGTTAATGTGCCAGGTAGTATTCAATCCAGGCAAGGACTCGATCGCAAATCCTAGTGTATAAAGGAGATCAGAGTAATTGACAGTGTCTAAGGCAGTGGGACAGGTCAAGGAGAGTGAGGATAGAGGATATGTTGCAGTGTCTGTGGAGTGACCAGAGCGGAAACCTGCTTGTAGAGAGTCTCTAGGAAGGTTATGGATGTCTAAGAAATTGGTAAGACTATGGCACACAACCCTATTGAGCACTTTAGAGTAGTCGGAAGGAGAGTCACAGGGCATAAGTTAGCTGATAGGTTTGGGTCAGCTCCTTGCTTTTTTTTAGGAGAGGGATGACTGACCGTTTTGAAAATAGAAGGGAAAGCAAGCAGAGTTGAGGGACAGGTTGAAGAGTTCAGCAAGGTGAGTGGCCACTAAAGGGGCAATAGGCTTGACCAGCAAGAGGATCTAATGGGGCACAAGAGGGATTAACCTTCATCGGAAGGGATAGAATGTCTTCAGTATTAGTGTGAATGATGTGGTAGATGAAGGCACAGGATGATGGTAGAGTAGGTGGAGTGTAGGAGGAGGAGGGAGTGCGAGGAAGGTTAGGACAGAGTCTCTAATTTTGGACATTTTTGCAGCAAAGTGCTCATCTAGATCATTAGCTGTAACAGTGAAATTGATAGTCAGAGGTTTAGGAGAAGCGTGAGGTTAAGGTGCCCGGTAGCTGGCGAGGATGGTTGGAGTGAGAGTCCATGAGGGTGAGGTAGAGTTATGTTTCTTATCGATCAAGAGAGGACTTGAGAGAGTTCATGACAGAGCAGTAGGGTTGCAGGTCTTCATGCGAGTGGGTACGCTTCCATTTGCCCATCAGCCGACGCATGTCTTTGCGGAGGCAGCTTAAGAATGGGGTGACCCATGATTGAGGATGCTGAGAATTGGGGTTGAAAGTTAGCCGTGGGAATTGAGGAGAATGAGCCATATGGTAGGGATTGGAAGCTGGCGTAGGCAGTGTTGGAGGAAGAGGCATCAGTTGTTAAGGAGGAGAGTGAGAATTGTAGGTCTGAGAGAAAGGGAGGAATGGCAGCAGGTTTACATTTCATTTTAGTAGTAGGTGAGACCAAGTGGTAGGGAGAGGTCAGAGGGTGGAAAGGAAATGGTGGTGGAAAAAATGGAGTGATCAGATAGGGATGGTGTGGCAGTAGTATTAGTGGCTGAGAGAGAGGTGGGAATAAATAAGAGATCTGAAGACTTACCCCCGGTGTGGGTAGGTAGGTTATGGATAGAGTGGAGAGTGTGGTCACTAAGAAAAGACTGAAGTTCAGATTTCTGAGAAGTGGTTGGAGAGGGAAGATTAAAGTTGCCTAAGAGAAGGAGGTGATGTTTAGTGGAAAGAGAATTAAGGAGTTGCCGAAGTTCATCTAAGAATGTTCCTTTGGGACCACGAGGGCGATAGATGGAGATGATGTGAACCGAGTGAGGCAGAGCAATAACAGAGATTGTGAATTCAAGAGGTAAGAGAGTACATGGCATTGGAGATTTATGAGGCATTGATGGGGGAAGAGAGCTTGGTGTATGATGCCTTTGCCAGTCCGACGAAGAGAGTAAATGAGGGATAGTTAAGATTGGGTTGGACTGCCACAGTGTAGTGTGAGATGGAGAAATCCATGTTTCAGTGATAGCTGTCCTCTGAAATCGTGTCTCGGTGCAAGGCAGTTGGCAATATGGACTTCTCTATATTATCTGGCATCCTACTGGATGTGGCAAATCATATGGCCTCTCTTAAACCAGCTCAGGTTAGGAGACGCCTCTCTGAAGCTTGGTTCGCTGAGTCGTTGAAAGCTTCCCGCTTGTTAGTGAGACAGGCAGAGCGTAAATGGCGCTGTGCATATGGTGCAGCCGAGAAGGCTTCCTTTCAACATCTTTCGAGAGTTTATCAGGACGTGATCCTGGCTAAACAATATTACTTCACCTATAAGGTGGAGTCTGCTCTTAGTCAACCGAAAGAGCTCTTTTCTGTGGTCAAATCTTTTTCCTCAGCCTCACGGTTTTTTCCTTCTGTGCCTTCTTCTCGGGCCCTTTGTGACTCATTGTCCGATTTCTTTCTACACTAAACTTGCTGTTATTCGTGCCAACATTTCAGGTAATAAGCTGGTGACTGCTATCATTAACTCTGGGTATGGGGCATCTGCGGAGGGTTTAGGATGGAATAGATTTCCTGAGTTCCCAGCCATTGAAGTTTGT
This sequence comes from Ambystoma mexicanum, assembly GCF_040938575.1. Lineage (NCBI taxonomy): Eukaryota > Metazoa > Chordata > Amphibia > Caudata > Ambystomatidae > Ambystoma > Ambystoma mexicanum. Next base: position 1,026,331,374 of record NC_090923.1, on the reverse strand, counting down.
CAGGCTGTGGAGCGTCTGAAGTCAGCCGCCCCATCCGACCCGATTCCTCTTTTCAATTTGAAAAAGATTCTGCCGGACATGATGCCCTGGGTCGTGGAGGCTGTGAATTCTTCTTGTCGGGACGGCTGGGTGCCACCTGAGTTAAAGCAGGCTACGTTGATCTCGCTCATGAAAAAACCTTCACTGGATGTGTTGGTTCTAGCTAATTTTCGCCCTATTTCTCTGTTACCCTTTTCTATGCGACTACTGGGGTCTCTAATAGCTCCTCTTCTTTCCTCTTTCCTTGAGTCGTCTTCTTTCTTTGACCCCCTTTCAGTCAGGGTTTTGCCTGGGTCGAGGCACGAGAGTGTCCTAGTGGCTGTGGTCGATGATCTTACTATGCTAGTTGATCAGGGCGGTGTGGGAGCCCTGATATTATGAGGTCGGTCAGCGCCATTCGACACGCTCGACCACGCCACCCTGCTCTTGCCAATGGGGGCCAATCAATATCTTTGCCTCCTTTTCTTTCTTCTTCTCGGGTGCTATCGTGTGGGGTACCCCAGGGATCGGCCTTGTCCCCTATGCTTTTTAATGTTTGCATTCAGCCGCTGATTCGCCTCCTCCGTTCCTACGGTTTCCGTTTTTGTTCTTATGCCAACCACACCCAGATCCTGGTCCGTCTTGATCAGGATCTGGGTGCAATGGCTTGTGAATTTTGGGAATGTCTGTCAGCAGTAGGAAACTGGATGAGTGTGATTTGGTTGAAGCTGAATGGGGACTAGACCAACATTCTGGTGGTGGGTTCTTCTCTGGCCTTCAACCCTGGGTGATCTACCCACTCCGGTGAAGATGGTCAGAAATCTAGGGATCCTTTTGTCATCTGATTTATCAATGATTCTGCGGCTTAGTGCGGTCTGTAAGACGGGTCATTTCTTTCTCATGGTCCTGCGCCGAGTTCTGCCTTTTTTGCCCGAATGGCTGCAGCCTTTAGTGGTGTCCTCCCTGATTACGAGTCGGATCGACTATTGTAATGCACTTTATCTGGCACAACCTCTTGGCTTGGTGCACTGTTTGCAGCTGCTGCAGAACTTGGCTGCTCGGGTGGCCACCACCTCTCCCTATTTATTTATTTATTTGAATTTGTAAAGCGCCCACTGCCCTGAAGCATTGTGGCGCTGTTATGAAGGCTTACTTGGTTACATAAGTGCATTTGAAGCATACAAACATGTTGCTTTAAACAGATTACAAAGTGCATGACATAGATAGCATGGTTATGTGGGCAAATTATATGGTGCAAACACATCTTGAGTGGTGGTATCCATATGGTTTACGTGGTCAGATACAGTGATCAAAAGCGCAGTGCCAGACATGTCTTGTATGGCGGCAGCTACAAGCAGTTGCGTGGTCATAAATGGTGAGCATATGCAAGGTGTCAGCCACATGTTACATGGCAGCAGCGACTCATATATGCAAAGCCGTAATCAAAGGGTAAGTGTGTGGTGCCAGGCATAATAGTACAGAGGAGGCATGCAAAGCATGGGTGCCAGGTAGAAATCAACATAAAATAGCATGGGGCCGGCCGCTTGATGCGGGGAGGCAAGTCTATACTATAGATAGGTTAAGATCGAGGAGCAATAGCGAGCTGCAGGTCTCGGGTATTATGGGCAGCTACACACACTCACAGGGGTAGGGAGAGGTGGGGGTGAACCCCAAGGGTACACAGGTTACTAGGGAGAGGGGTTTATACTTACAGGTTGTAGTGGTGGGTGGGGGAGGGGTATGAGCACACTGGGGCAGCGGTGGGAAGGGGTGCACACATGCGTGGGTGCACGCATACTGAGGGCAGCGGGGGGTGGGGGTGCACGCGTACTGAGGGCATTGGGGGGTGTATACACTCATGGGGGTCCGCGGCATACCGTGGTGGACAGGGGTAGACAGGGCCTTGGGAGTTGGACTTGTGAGGAGGGCCGGCCAAGCCTGCCAGAATCCTCATTGGCCCAGATGAAGTGGGCCAGGACCAATCCCAAGCCCCAGCAAAAAGAGACAAGGGCACACTGTTCCTTTGACAAATGAGGAGGCCATTTTAGAAGGTCCTAGCCTCCTGTAGCATAGACAAAGCAGCAACATCATAAAACACAAAGCAGACCATGCGTCTGCGAAAATAAATACAAAATTGCGTGCAGCTGATTGCGTGCAGTCACTAGAATCAATTTTGCAGCAAATGGATGAGTCTGCTAAGGCGGCATCAATCGCTTGGCCGTCAAGTCCAGGAGGGCGTGTGAGTCTGGTACTTCGGGTACTCCATTGGCTACCAGTGGCACAGAGGATTCAATTCAAGGCTTTGTTTAGTACACTGCGCCTTATCTAAGCGGGAACCTGAATACCTGCAGGATACATTTCTGCCTTATGTTCCTGGCAGATCGCTACGTTCCGGAGATGCCAACTTAGTGGTTGTCCCAAAGGTTAGCTGGGTCTGTGCAGGAGGACGGGCATTTTCTTATGCCACCAGTAGACTGTTGAATGGACTGCCCACTGGTCTTAGAGCCTTGGCAAATCATCTCCAATTTAGAAAAGCTCTGAAAACTCTATTTAAGGGCATTGTTGTGGCTTGTATTGACTTCAGTCCTCACGCCAAGATGCCTTTGGGTGGTAGTGCGCGTTATAAATTCAGATAACATAACATAGCAAGGTCGTCTAGGGGGCTGGTGTGAATGTAGTCCGTGATAAAGGAAGGTTTGTTGCATAAAGACTGAGCATTGCAGAGTGCAATGTTCAGTCAATGCAGGAAGAAAAGTACTAAATTGGAGTCTCAGAGGGAGAGGCTAGGTGCTAGGGGAGGTTTGGTTAGATGTGCAGAGATGATGTCTGAAATCGGAAAGAGAAAACCTGAACACTGGAAATATAGATGGAGACGGAAGCCCATCCGTCGTTTGTACTTTTTTTAAAAGAACTTTTTTTTAAACATGTTTTTATTGGTTTTACAACTTATAACTTTCCCTCCCCCGCCCGCCCCTTGCCAGGATCATCCCTATGCTGTTCGTTATGACCAAGGTTCATGCAGTGCTTCAGTTAAACATGTCCAGAATTCTTATTTTGTGCGGGCACCACTGCTCCATATAGTCACTCTAGAGATATTCCAGGGCTATTCCCCAGTCATCCCGGAAGCTTTGGTATGCGCCCTGCAGATTATGTTACCCTTTCTAGAGATATGTGACCAGACCCTCCTTATCCAGTCGAGGGCCTGAGGCAGATTTTTTTGTTTCCACTTCTGGGCAATTTCAAGCCACGCACCAATCAGAAGGCCCATAAAGTTTATTTTCTGCTTTTTGGTGAGTTGTTTATCTTTAGGGTCCCATAGTCCACAAAGCCATACTTCCTCTCCAACTATTTGCAACGCTGGGAACATAGCTTTCATATGCGATTGGATCTCCTTCCAGTATTGCTGCAGAGTCAGGCATTCCCACCAGACATGACGCCAGTCTCCTTCCCCCCCGCATTCCCTCCAGCATTTATTTGGGGAGTTCCGTAGGAACTGGTGGAGTCTCTCAGGTGTATAATGCCATTGCAGGAGAATTTTCATCCACATTTCTTTTGTCTGTATAGCCTTAGTAATTTCGGTATCATCCCCCATATGTGATTCCATTGACCTCTGGGGATTGTTTTTTGAAGGGTCTTTTCCCATCGTTTGATATATGTCCATTTTATTTCCCCCACCCCCTGGTATTTATGTATTTATAGGTGCTTGACACGAATTTCTTTATTCCTGTGTTCGTCATTATGTACTGCTCAAACGGGGTTAGTTCTCTGGTTGCTGCTTCTACCATTTTGGGGGTTTTTAGCCAGTGGGTTAATTGTTCATATTTGTATCTGTCGTTGTTCAGATTTAGGAGAGACTTGGTTTCCTCAAAAGTTCTTATTCTTTGCTCTTGGTACATATCTCTGACCATTTTGCATCCGGCTTCTTCCCACTTCCAGAATGCGTTTTTCTCCATTCCAGGAGGGAATTCGGGATTGTTGAATAAGGGCATGTAGGGGGAAGGGTATTTGGTCAGCGTTTCTTTCTGCGTTGCCTGATCCCAGATTTCTAAGGTGGCCTTCGTTATTTCACTGATTTGTGTATTAACTTGTCTGTGTGTTTTCCCTATCCATACATAACATATGCCTGGTAGGTTTTGTAGCCACGGCTCTGTCCTGTGACGCCCATAGTTTCTGGGAGTTGCAGAAATCCATTCTTTCAGGACCCATAGCTGAGCTGCTTCGTAATATTTCTTAAAATGTGGTAGCGCACATCCCCCTTCGTTCCTCGGGGCGGTAAGTACAGCTGACAAGACTCTTGGGGTTTTCCCTTGCCACACGTAAGCTGTGGTGATTTTCGTTAAGGTTTTGAAGAAGGATGGCGGGACCCTTACTGGAATGGCTTGGAATAGGTAAAATAATTTTGGCAATATCGTCATTTTGATGGCTGTAATCCTCCCCCACCAAGATATTGTCAGTGGGTTCCATCTGGCTAGATCTCGCTTTATGTTTTGAAGGGTTTTTGGATAATTTTGTGCGTATAGTTCCTGTACCTGTCCTGTCAGGGTGATTCCCAGGTAGCTGACCCCCTTATTTGCTACTTTTAGGTCCAGGTCTGCCAATATTCTATGTATTTGCATTGTGTCTCCCGCCAGGATAAGCACTTCTGATTTTTGTTTGTTGATTTTTAATCCTGACACCGAGCCGAACATTTCTATCTCCTGGATGAGATTTGGAAGGGATGTCTCTGGGTCTGCAAGAGTTACTAGCATGTCGTCCGCATAGGTTGCGATTTTATGGGTACTTCCTGCCATTTCCATGCCTCTTATCTGCTGGTCTTCCCTTATTTTCGCTAGTAGCGGTTCCAGGAAAATTGCATATAGTAGCAGTGACAGCGGGCAGCCTTGTTTCGTACCTCTCTATAGTGATTCTGTCAGATAGGGATCCGTTCACAGGCACTCTGATGTTAGGGGTATTATAATTTGCCTTTACCATCTTTATGAAGTTGTCCCCTACTCCCATTTTCTTACTCGTTAGGAAGAGAAAAGACCATTCTACCCGGTCGAACGCTTTCTCTGCGTCCAGGGCCAGTAGTATCGCCGGTTTCTGTGTGATGCCCGTTTTCTCTACCAGGTGGACAACTCTTCTGATGTTATCATGTGTTTGTCTTTCTGGGACAAACCCGGACTGGTCTTGGTGAATCAATTTTGGGAGTACTTGCTTTAGCCTTGTGGCCAAAATTTTTGTATACAATTTCGCGTCTTAGTTTATAAGGGCTATCAAGCGATATGAGCTTGGGAGTTGCGGGTCTTTCCCTTGTTTATGAATCACCAGCATCTTCGCCTCATTCATGGTTTTGGTGACATTCCCTTTGTCTTTAAAAGAGTTGAATAGGGCGGTCAGGATCGGGTGAGCAGTTCTCTATAGGTCCTATAAAACATTGCGGTATAGCCGTCTGGACCTGGAGCCTTATTTCTAGGGAGTTCTCTGATTGCTTTTTGTACTTCTTCCTGTGTTATATCTTCTTCCATTATTAATTTATCAGCCTCCGTTAGTGCTGGGAGTTTTACCTTCTCTAGATACAGATTTTGCATGATCCCTTCTGGTTGGTCCGATGCATATAGGCACCCATAAAAGCACTTAAATATTCGCGCTATGTCTGCTGTTTGTGTCTTCCTGTGCCCCTTCTCGTCCTCCAGCGCCTTCACCGTCCAGTCCTTCCCATTCCCTTTAAGCTGTCTGGCCAAAACTGTGTCTGCTTTATTGGACTTTACGTAATACCAGTGTTTTATTTTCAAAAGTTGTCGTTCCGCCTTTTTGGTCCAAAGGGAGTCTAGTTGGCCTTGGACATGTCGTAGTGCTCTCTGAAGCTTAATTGTAGGTGACAGCATAATTTCAGTTTGGATTTTGGCTATATTTGCCTCTAGTTCCTTTTCCCATTGATTGTTCTGTTTATCTCTTTGGGATTTAAGTGCAATTAGCTGGCCTCTAATGACTGCTTTCAGGGCTTCCCATCGGGTTTCAATAGATATCTCGGGTAGATTATTATGCTCTAGGTATTCTTCGATGTGTTCTCGGAGGGAGTTCCCTGAAATTGGGTCCCTAATTATTTCTTCCGGGATTCTCCAGTTCCATAGTCCAGGGGTCTTGGGAAGAAGTGCTATCTCTGCCCACAGGGGGGAATGATCAGATAGTGAGATCGAGCCTGTTTCTATCTTCCGAATTTTCCCCAAAATGTGTGAGGAGACCCAAAGATAATCTATCCTTGACATCGTACCATAAACATGTGAAAAGTATGTAAAGCCTTGCTGATTATTGTTAGTGTGCACCCAGGCGTCTTCCAGCGACAGATTGATCATTCTTTGTTTTGAGGCATTCGAGGGTGTTCCCTGTCCCTGTTGTCTGGGACCTGACCTATCTCGCTTGGGATCCCAGGCTATATTCAGGTCCCCTCCCAGTATAATGTCCCTCTTGGCGAATCTCTCTAGTTTATCAAGGGTTTCTTTAAGAAAGCTTTCCTGTCCCGTATTGGGGGCATATAGGGAGGCAAATGTAAGTGGGTGTCCCTCTATTCTTGTGCTAAGGAAAAGGTATCTCCCCTGTTTATCTGCCTCTGTGCAGCTTCTCTGCATATTAAGGGAGTCTCTCACTGCAGTCAGGACCCCCGCTTTCTTTTCGGGGTTGTTGGCCTGTATTATCTTATTATACCCTCTCAACCGGAGTCTATTTTTGTCCTGCCCTCTAATATCTGTTTCCTGGAGCATAATGTCCTAATTCCCCTGTGCTAGGAACTGTTCAACTTTCTTCCTTTTAACTGGGGAATTTAGTCAGCGTACATTGTATGTTAGTACTTTCATCCCCATTGTATTTCCGGAGTCAGTTTTGCTACAGATATACCTTGCTGAATTCCGTTCTGATCCTGGCCCTTCCCGGTCCCCGACCCCATCCCCAACTGTCTTGTCCCCAACTTGTCCCTCCCCTTGCCCCCCCCAACTGCTTTGTTTCCCTTCTCACGTGAACAGAAGTCCAAATGGGAAAGTCCATTTGTATCTGACCTGTTTTGCCATTAGCTCTTTTATCACTGGCCCATTTCTCGTCGTTTTTGCAGCGTGGATTGCCCCAGATCTTGGTATAGTTGAATTTCTCTGTCATTCATTCTAATCTGTTGCATTGTTCGTGCTCTCTGCAGGATCTGTTCCTTCTGCTGGTACGAGGTAAGTGCGACCAGGACATCTCAAGGTCATCTCGAGGTGCGACCAGGACATTTCCTGGTTCTCTATTCCTTTTGGGGCCCACCCTGTGGACCCTATCTATCCTCACCTCTATTTCGTCTTTTGCGTCTAGGGTGTCCTTGAATATTTGCTGAACTGCTTCCTTAAGATCGCTGTCCTCCACCGTCTCCACCATATTTTTTATTCTGATATTCGATCTTCTAGATCTATTTTCTAAGTCCTCGCATTGCAGTTCAAGATTATGGGTCCGGGTCAACAGTTGCTCCTGGACTTCCGCGTATTGTTGTGCTTCTTCGTTGAGATTTTGCGTCATCTTTTCCAGAGTGTCGGTCCTTTCCCCCAGGCTCGATATTTCTGTTTTGAGCTCTTGCGTAACTTTTCTCATGTCCGACTTCATTGCCTCAAATTGGGATTGCACTGTTGCCATGAACTGGGATTGCAGTTCCCCAAACCAGCTCTTCATATCTTCCCTTGTGGTCATGCTGTCGGGTTCAATTCCTGCTCCCTCTTTATCCGAAAGTGCCTCTTGATTTTTCCTTCTAGAAGAGTATGTGGGGGTCGCTGCGTCTGCGCTCCAAAGCTGTGGCAGACTCAGGTCCTGCTTCTTCTGTGTTGCTTGCGGGGTGACCTGGGCAGGTTTCCCCCTAGATTTGGACATAGGTGCTGTCAATGGTCCCCTGCGTGGCACAGCGCCTCGTTGTCCCTCTTCAGTGGGGTTGGGGGGGGGGGAGTTAGTCGGAGCCTTTGTTTATTGACCTTTTCCGGTGGTATAGTGGGGGGTCGTGCGCGCTTTAGTGTTCTAGGAGCAGATCGGGCAGCATTGCAGATACAGTTTATTTATCTGGAAGTGTTCCTTTACCGATCCTGTGAAGGTACGTGGGTTTGGGGGGCAGAATCAAAGAGCTGGGTTTCGAGTCCACTCCCAGCCCCTCGACTCCAAGGTACTGGAGAGGGAGGAATGTGTATAGTGGGGCGCCGGGACCCGTTCCCTGATTATAATTAGTTTATAGTCTCAATCCCCCTCTCCCTGCGATCGAGTCTCAGCCGTGTCGTACCTTGTTATCCTGCGACGGTCTTCCCGTCCTGCTTCCTGCTCGTATCGAGTGACTGCTGCGGGCGCCCGACGTTGCCGCGGCCTCCCCGAGCCGCTCTCCAGCCTCCGATGCTTGGTCTGGGGACTCCCGTTCCCAGTACACGTTCTCCTTCCCCTGCTTTGTGCGGCCGCCCGGCGTCCGACTCCCTGGGCGGTCTTCCTGCCTCTCCTCTCGGAGCGTTGTTGGGTCCCGCCTTGTACGGAAAGCGTGCTTACAATTCCTCGGCAGCTGGTGTTACGCGTCGGGGCTCCGGATCCCTGCTGTGGGCGCCGGGGGGGGGGCCCGCCTCCGCGTCCGTGGGTTTCTGCCCCCTGACGCCGGCAGGCAGCTCCGCTTTCTCCGGGACAGTCGTAGTGCGCGCGACGGTGTCCTGTCTCCCCTCGCTGCATCTGGCGCGTATTGCACGATCAGTTCCGGGCTTCCATATGGGGCTCACTGATTTCCAGATTTTTATGCTCTATGGGCGATGTGACGACGGCTGTCTGATGGGCTTATTGTCGCGGCCTGGAGGGGAGAGGACGGAGCAACGCTCAGGCACGTCCTTCCCGCATCGCCGCCATCTTGGAAAACCGTTTGTACTTTTAAAATGTGTATTTCTAATTTTGCAATCAATCACCCACATTTTACATAAACATCAGAATATATTCTTAAGATAGGTGCCATGGAGTGTTAATGGCTGTTCATGTACAAGGGGTTCTACATTCTAAAGCTATGTCTTTGCAATGAAAAGAGCAGTTCTCTAGCCTGGTGCAGGAGATGGGTTCTGAGCAGATTGTGAAAGGAGGAGAGGCACAGAATAATAAAGTACTTGATGCATCATTAAAATAATGCTTAGAACATTTGAGTGTATAATAATCATTCTACCATACTAATAGTTTTAACTTATAAATATGTGAGCAATTTAATTGATTTGTATGTGTTTTAAAAAAGAATTACTTGCAATTATTTATGAACGAAATAGAGATCCTGCTGCAGTATATCCCAGAGCCCCTCTAACCCTCCATCCTCTTGAAGTCTATAAATTGGATAATGACACCTATTTTCATTGTTTTGAAGCAGGAGGAATCTGGCATAAAGCGCTATAGGAAAATGTGATGTACTTATTAGTAATCATGCCAATTGGAAGATAATCATATTTTCATTGTTTATAATGCAGTTTGGGAAAGGGAAAGGGAATTCATCATTCTGGTAGTCTTAACTCTTATGCTGACCATGCTTATTCTATGGACTTCCATTCATTTGCCATGCATAGTAAGTCACGTTCTTGCAGATCGATCTATCTAGTTTACTTTGTAGTTGTGCCAAATCTTGATCATTGTCCATAGCTCTCCCCTATTTTTTAGCCAGCTACTGTAAAAGCATCCCTTTGCTGTCTTCTCATATTATATTGTCTTTTGTTTCAGCTGCAATTGTAACTCCACTGTGCCGCGACCAGTAAAAGTGGTGGCTCTTGGCGGGCAGAGCTATCTCGGTGCCATACTAAGGTTCTTTGTGAAGCAGCTGGCCAGCCGGACTTCAGACTGGCTTACTTACATGAGATTTCTCATTATCCCTTTGGGTATGTCCTCTTGTTTATCCTCTTCCATTTTCAGTGTCTCATTATGCCCTTATCTTTCTGTTCTTTTTCATCCTGCAATGTTTCTTTTAAATACATGCTTCAGGCTTAGTTTAGCACACTGAGGGGCTATGGGCACCAAGCTCGGCCACCATCAGCTAACGGTGTTAAGTAGAAGACTATACAGTAGATTTCCCAGAGCCCCCACCATATGCTCCAGATTACCATGTTTTGTAGACTCCAGGTTCAGTGTTTCATCAACTCCATCTCACAGATAGGTGGAGAAGGGGGGCGAAGGTGCCCTGAGCTTTGCTTTGTGTGTTCTACATAGACAACTCCCAATCCTGTAAAATGGTCAATTGGTATCCGTTCACCTCCTGTAAATAATGCTGGTACAGGCAAACCTCTTGGGGCTGCAACATTTTATCACTTCTATTTGCCCATCTCCCTGATTAGATCCAGAGACAGGCCGAAGTGTCATGCCCCTTACAAGCAACTTACACCCCCTGGACGCCTTAGCCCACCCTCCAGCCCCATTAAGTCTGGATGCAGAACCAGCTCAGTATATCCAAATAGGAACTGTAGTCTGTTTTCCACAGTAAGTGCAAGGGTTATCTGTTAACCAAGAAGCACCTAAACTACCCACGAAGACTCCTAACAAGAAGCAACATATCCTGCACCCTTCCCACCAAGAGCACAACTCACCTGCACACACAGAGATCTGTCTGCAACTTGCACAAGTGCTGCAGTGGCTATCAGCTACAGGTACGGAATAGCACACAGGATCAAATGCTTCCATCAAATGACAAAATGGTGCATGACCATTTATACTCTTGTCGCCATCACAGAAGAGAAATCGCTTTCATCTAGTGTCTAGTAGAACTCATGCACACATCCAGGCTCTCCCTGCTGGAAGGAACACCCTGTCCCTGTCTAAAGATACCTTCTCTCCCTAGGCTGCGAGTGGTGTACCGCCTATCTAACCGGGATAGAGAAGAAGCTTGCCCTATCACATCTTCTTTCATACAGTTGACTTAAACCAAAAAGTTTAAAAAAACTATTTAGTATAGGTTATATAAAACTATTCTGAAGAGACAGAGTGTTAATTGCATCTGTCTCAATCTTAGTGGTTGTCATGTGAGCTGTTCTCACAGCAGGATTTCAGTATATGTTTTAATTACCATTACTAGGAGGCAGTCACTGCCACTGTAAACCTATCAATTGTTAGCAGCAATAAAAATGCTCTCAACGGAGAGCAAAGATCTACTAGGGGCTAATGTAGCTCTCTAGTTAAAATGTCACTATTCCTGGACATGTCCGGATTTCGTTCTATTGGACATTGTCTTCAGCATGAGGTCACTCATGTCCTTTTTGGTCGACCGGTTTCGATGATGCATATTATCGAGATCATCTTCTTCGGGCCCTGTATTTAATCAAGAATAGCTTCCTTCTATAGATCGTCATGATGATCTTTGTAGCACTTCAGCTTCCTAAGGGGAAACAAAAGGCAGAGAATCGGGGGATAAGGATGACCCCTGAAAATATCCATGTGCCACCATATTCCAGGATATCTAAGTGTGCAAATATTTTATGTGCTTCTCTCACATGAGATAGCTCTGTGCTATGGAAAAAATGGATGCCATATATTGGCTCTGTATTCATGCACTTTTTACGTGTGGGAAAAGGGAGGGGAGAACTGTTGTAGGTAGTTAATCCAGTGTCAATGATGAACCCACATGTCCAGGAGATGGAGGAGCATGCAGGGAACGTGCTTATATCGCAGTCTTGACTCAGTGAAACTGAACATGCAATATTTTGTGTGACTTCCACCAAGGTAGACAGTAGCTCCAAAAGTGATGGCTTCAGTCCTTACCAGACAGCCGAGTGGAGCTGGCGGTAGAACAAGTAGGTTGTTATATTCAGGTGGTTTGCCAGAGTATGATCTTACTGGGGGTAGGACGTAATCCTCCTATCTACAGTAATCAGAGACATACAAAATGCAGGAATAACTACTGGGTGTATACACTACACTGTATGCACATTGTGTTTAAGAGTGAAGCTATTCAGCTTACCTTTGGTGAAGATTACAGGGGCTCAAAAATGCGAGGATCCCGCTGCCATGGGCCGCTGTTTACTTTCTATGTCGGGCGGGTGTAGCTAATACTGTGCACGTATCCTTTCAGTGCTGTAGGGAAAACAAATAAAGGGTAGTGGGCCTCTATTTTCTTATGGGAATGCCACAGCGGCTACCGTTGATGCACTAGCGCTATTGTGTGTGGTGCAATCTGCTTGCCTGCAGCGTTGGAGGAGCACACTACTGCTGCGTCCGGCCCGGTGTTCACAGCAAAACATGTGCGTTGGAGCCGGCGGCACGCGTACTGATTACACTGTTGCCCTCGTAGACTAGGCTGCATGTAGCGTTGTGGGACGCTATCTTGAGTGAGGAAACCACATCCTCAATGCTAATGGAGAATCAAATCACTCGCCAACTACTCTTTTTGTAAAAAATTGTGTATCAATGTAACGTGGGATCGCAGCATTGAAAAAATAATAAAATTTAAAAAATATATATATATATTCACTAAAAAAAACTTTAACGGGACGTAATGGTTCGAAGTAAAACCGAAAAACCCTTGAAATTACCCAGTTATGGTAAGCTAAGCAACCATATCTCGCGCCACCATTGAGCACGGCTAACACTAACACCCAGGACATCAAAGATGACATCAGAAATGTCATTGATGACATGACTAATGACATCGCATTTCTGGCTCCCACTTTTTTCCTTCACTGACATATCTTGGCCACATGGTTTTCTTCAGTAACAGTTAGGAATTAAAAATATAAAAGGTACTATATTTTTAGACTTATCCTTCGAGTATGTTCTTACAGTAATTCCCTTAGGGTCCAGTCAAATCATGTGATACATATGCATAGGATAAGTAGCACCTTTGAAACAGAGCAATCATTTCTCTGCATAAAGATAATCAGTTAGGTTATGAACACTTACTGCTACTACCGCTGTATTTTTTCTTGCTTCAATTTTCGTTTATATACTCATATTTGTATGTGATGTTGTCTCTTTGTGATTTGTCTATAATAATGCCATTATGTAGTAAGTGGTTTTCATTACCTACTTATCACATGTTTCACAGTACCCAAAACTCTAATAAGAAAAGTGTTATCATTTCACTGTTCAACATGACAAGCTTATGAATATTGCACCTCCATCATGTATGCTGCACACAATGCCTATGTTTCTACATGAGTACCTTAGTGTACTGCATAGAAAGTCATAACAGAATGCTACGTATATCAACGCTTTGCTTAATGCACTAATTAGCACTTGATATTTATTCCAATGATCCTTGACACTTTTTGGTCAATATTATAATAAGAATACCTTCTACAGAGTTTTCATTCAAAGTAAATGTACACGTGATGTCATCAGTGATGTCATCAATGACATTTCTGATGTAATCTTTGACGTCCTGGGTGTTAGTGTTAGCAGTGCACAGTGGTGGCACGAGTTATGGTTGCTTAGCTTACCATAACTGGCGAATTTCAAGGGTTTTTCGGTTTTACTTCGAACCATAACGTCCCGTTAACAACGTTTTTTTAGTGAATTTCATAGGTTTTTAGTAGCGCAACTTGACCATAAAATCCCTTTAACAAAGCTTTTTTGCTAAAGTTGATCAGTTTGTAGTACTAGCACGTAACCATAATGTAAAGTAACATCTGACTTCATTGCACACCTTGCGCAGAATGCCACATCACCATATGCTGGCGCACAGCACGGTGACGTGTCTGAGAATCTGTACACACTTAACAATAAGATGTATGCCTCGTGGACAGTGTGGAAATACATTTTCTACTGATGTAGGCACTTCCACCTTCAACATTTCCCTTGCACAGCTCGAACACTTAATCGTAGTGAGCCTTTAGCAATGTAGTACACTACATACTTTTAGAAAAAGTACTAATTATCTGAAAACGACATGAGCTAAGGCCACCCCTCCTCCCCAAGAAACAGCACCACTGCTGTAATGTAATGAAGGAGCATGAGAAACACTGCCCCTACCTTACAAATAACAGACTCACAACATTTTCCCCCGTCCACCGATATCCCCCCCACCCCCCACCATATTACTGTTTGGTGCCTCTTTGCTCATTTCCGTCCGCAACTTTCCTTCTTAGCTGTCCTTCCCAAAAAAAAGCCATCCGTAAACAAAGTAAATGTTCCTTACCTTTCACAGTTTAAAAATATTTAAAAATCGCATACACTCCATCTACTTTATATTTCTCAGTAAAGGACATAGACGCAATAACATTTGCCATTAACAATCTAGATTTGCAATGCAGTAATGTGTGCTACTGAAACAGGATTTGTCATTCTAACACGGGACGCCTGTGGCATCCGGATTAGAAAACAAAATCCTTTTCCGAGATGACCACAGTAGAGAGGGAAGGCGGTTGTTCCATACATGGCCCCTCTTCGCTTTCCATGGCAGCCTGCAAAAAGCAAAATGGAAACGCTGTTAACAAATTACCACCAGCACTTTTTTCCTCCCTTTCAAATGTATCGTAATGTCGAACAACTTTACAACAAAGCCAGTCCCAGGTGGACATGGCCACTGTAATCCTAGCTTTTCTCTCTTCTGTTCATGGTCAGTAGCCACATTGTGCGTATCATGACCTTATACCATGACCCTGACATTCTGCCCACTTCCCATGGCTGCAGCCTACCCCTCAGTCAATAAACGTAAACCTCTACGTTTTTTAACTACATTACAACACTTGTGTAATACGAAAACACTCCCACATCTCGTCACATAACCAACCCAAATGATATTGTACACTTTTTTTTGGATGATGTTCCTCTCCAGCGTAGCCAAATGGGCCCATAAGCACCTACGTGCCGTGACGCAGAACCTGCAAATGAACACACAGCGACGTACAACGTAGCATGTTACATTTTGAAATAATAAACAGTTTTTTAAAGGAAAACATTAACAATTTTAGAATTTGTAAAGTACTTTAATTTCACAATAAACTGTCCAAGACCATCGGACTTTTCCCATTTTCAATCAAATAGGAACTTTGTTTGTTCGGTCGTCATCGAGAATGTTAATCGTGAGGCACACGTTGATCTTTTCGCATACACAAAGTATTCGCTTTCGATAAAGCAACTGCTTCGGTCGCACAGTGATTTCCAAGACGTCGGCATGAACTTTGACCTACACCACCATAAAGATGTTATGTTACTCCTAATGGCCACTCCAGCGTATGGACAAATGGGGCCGGGCCGGTCCTCCCACAATACAGTGACTGTTAGGCAGCCGGTCATGAGTACATGCATCTCGCGTGCAAATAATCCATCACTTGGCATCTGGAATCCATGGCAATCACAGTACGACAGAATGTAGCTGTTCTGAAAACGTAACAGAAAATACGTATCAATACCCTAACTTTGCCAAACAATTTAAAAAAAGACAAAAAGAACGTGGAAACTTATACACAAATCGATGTGGTCATACATGACATTTTAAAGAAATAATAGTGTTGAACGTGGGTGAACCTAATGATAGCCTACAAACGGCGAGAATCTGCACTCTCCATAAGTTTAAAAAAAAATGACAACTACACAAAAAGATAGTACCTCGGTTAAAATTCCAAAATTATTGTTCTGGTAATAAAAAATTAAAACTTGTTCCGGTGTAGAGTCTTCAAAAGTAAACTTAAACGATATTTACCGTGTCCATTGTCTTCGTTAAACCCAGACAGTGATGTACTTGCAGCAAAGAATCTTCTTCTACTGATATTACTTGTGTCTTACAAACGTTTTGTATACATAACCTTATCAAATGGTATTTTTTCGAAACTTGCACTCCCTGCATTCTTACCGAATTTTCCCTTTCACTCAAGGTCAAAAAACAATGGACCCTTATGGGTTCAGTCGGATACATGGGCCTACTGAGCTCGCAACCAAAAAAGCAAACCAAGTAACCTTCACTCAGAATGAAAATACATTCTGACTTTGCAACAACATATCTGAATGCATTCATGAGAACTGCTACTCCCATACACTTGCAGAACCGCTGTTTCCATCAAACAGTGTAGGTGTCTGCCTCGGTTAACAAGTGCAATGCTGTGTTGTTTTATATGTGTTACCGGCGATGTCCGCGTACACCAAAACACGAATGGCGGGCACAGCGACAGAATCTGACGCACTTCACGCCGTTCAAAATACAATCGGTGAACGCGCCACATGTCCGCGAACATGACTCTACGGATTAGCCAATCGGTATCTTGTCCGCGGAGCGAACAGGGAAGTGTTTCCGCGGAGCGGACATAGATATCACTAATTTTTTCAGACTTACTTTTTGGTCGTTTTAAAGAAAACTACTGGACGGATTGGCACCAAATTTACGTTTGGGCTGTAGACATGTGCAAAGTTTTTCCACCATTCAGTCTATGGGAAAAAGATTTTTTGGGACCCCTCCTATAACTCCCCCCCCCCCCCCCCGGACCAAACATCACCAAAATTTGCAAGAAAATTCACAGTGGCCTATACTGTTTGGTGTGGATTCGTGCAGGGGGCGCAGAGTTATAAGGCGCCCAAAAAGTGCTCTTCCTATGGAAACAGCAACTTAACCATAACTACACAGCCACTTCAGTGGCCGTGTAATATATATATTTATATTTATGAGGCTTGTGGAATCTGCTTAGATCACATGCTGTGCATAGGCCGACATCTAGTGGAAGCTGCGGAGTATTAGTTTGTTTTTCGAAACTCGAAAATGGGCGTCGACACAGAGCGTGCCAGTAATACTATCCCTAGTGTGACGTCCACTGTACTCGTGATCCCTCACGCGTGTAGGACCCTCAGATTGTTTTTTTCTGCCATACTTGACGGAAGCATTCCATTGAGTTTCCTGGCTTTCAGCCATATTTTGCTAAATATCATAAAATTTCCCCGTTTCTTCCACTCTCCCGTCGAGTCATCGAAGTTCGAGTTTCGACACTGGCCTGGAGAAGAAACGACCGTCGAGAGCTGCACGACGGACTTTGGGCCTCGGAAGGCCTCTGGCCTCGGCCCGGGCCTTGGAAGGCCTATGCCCTCGGCCCTGTAAGTAGGGAGAGTGGGGGTGGAAACATACTCTACACTCATATATATTTTCCTACACACACTAGCCTGCTGCCACAGGGTGCGTATGGAGGGTACCCCTTTCAAATTCTGCCCCAAGTGCAACCGCAAGTATCCTTGGGTTGACAAACACGCCACCTGTAAACTCTGCTTGCCGAGGGACCACCCCGAGGCGAACTGTAGAGCGT